>NC_141818.1:32914485-33271360 GCF_982586985.1 Callionymus lyra
CGCAGCGGAGTCTCTCTGGCCGCCATCAAGAAGGCTCTCACCGCCGCCGGATACGATGTGGAGAAGAACAACGTTCGCGTCAAGACCGCTGTTAAGAAGCTGGTCGTCGCAGGAACTCTGGTCCAGACCAAGGGCACCGGAGCTTCCGGCTCCTTCAAGCTGAGCAAGAAAGAAACTCCTAAGGTCAAGAAAGCTGCACCTAAAGCCAAGAAACCCGCAGCAGCCAAGAAGGCCAAGACCGCCGTGAAGAAGACAGCAGCCGCCAAGAAGTCCCCGAAGAAGGCGGTAAAGAAGCCAGCAGCGAAGAAAGCAGCAGCAGCCAAGAGTCCCAAGAAGGCTGCAAAGAAGGTGGTAGCCAAGAGTCCCAAGAAGGTGGCGGCGAAGAAGAAGCCAGCAGTGAAGAAATCTCCTGCCAAGAAGGTCGTTAAACCCAAGGTCAAGAAAGCAGCTCCTAAGAAGAAGTAGATGCTCAAACCTCTGCTTCCATTAAAGGCTCTTTTCAGAGCCACCCAACTCCTCTACAGAGCAGCTGTCACTCAACATGTCACACGCTGTCAATAACTCATTCATTCAATGAAGACGTGAGCCAAGTTTAGACCGAGGTTCACCTGTAAAGTCGGTCTATTAAGTGCAGTCAAGTGAGCCGTAATCTTACGATAAATCACTGATAAAGAGATACTTTTCTCTATATAGTCCAGAGACACTTCTTTTCTAGATTATGACACTTGCGTGATGAGTCCAGAGTCTGCAGACGTGTGTGAGACTGTTGGAAGAAAAGTGGTGGAAATATGAAATATTTATTTTCTGCTGATCTGTTATAATTTCCCGTTTATTTTTTTGTTTTCTCGCAAAATAACTAATTTACGGTTTTTAAATAATTTAATTACTGACTTATGACATGTCATATTTGCTTGAAAAGCTGTTTGTTCACAATGTATTTTATTATAATAAAACAAACAATAAACGTAATAGTTGACAAAGATCTGACTTTATTTTCATCTTTAGCAGAATTTGAAGTATAAGTGAACAAAGTTTCATGTATTTTTACGGCAGAAATATTTTTTTTAAAATAAAAATATATATATACAAATATATACACACATTTTAATGAATGTGTTGAGAAATCAAACGTATATATATTGTTTTCACTTATATGTGTTGTCTTTTGTGCAAGACCTCCATAAAGTGAGTTTGAAATGGAACTTTATTAATTCACAAAAAATAAAATGAGAACAAAAACAAAGAGAACAAGATGATACAATCTAAGTCTAAAGATCATCAATCAAAGACAAAGGATACTAAGACTAACATAGAACAGAACATCATAATACTTTTACTCCACTCCTGCCCCCAAACTCAGAATTGTACAATTTAATAGCACGAGGAATGAATGAGTCCTTGAGTCTATTTGTTTTGCATCTGGGAAGGATCAATCGTGCTCCATCTGCTTCTCTGCTCACTTATGACAGTGATGAGAGGATGATGTCATCATCCAGGATGGACAATATTTGTCCAGTGATCTCCTCTCAGCAACTGTCACCAGTGAGTCCAGCTCAGAGAAGTTTCCTGCAGATGTTATATGATCGGAGCCTCCTCAGAAAGTACAGTCTACTCTGAACTTTCTTATACACATGGTCTGTGTTGCAGGACCAGTTTACTGTCCAGCCACACACCGAGGTACCTATAGTTGTCAACTATCTCCACCTCGTCACCTCTGATGGACACTGGACCGTGACCGCCATGGACGTGGTCTACGCTCTGAAGAGACAAGGTCGCACACTGTGCGGCTTTGTAGGTTAAATATCAGCAACAAAGAAATGACAAAACAGAGTTGTTATTACAAAGCTATTACAAAATGTATGTGAAATATTATTGCATACAAATAGTGATATAAAAGAAGTTAGAGGAAAATTTGAAAAACTAATGAGTGTAGTAACTTGAAATGAAGGTACTCCATAGGTGAAGTGAATTTGGTGACCATCAGAGTTGTATATTGGTTATACCAGTACAGACTCATGGGCTATAATGTTGTCAGCAGGTCATATTTTAGACTGAAATCACTCCTGCCTGTCCTTTGTGCAACATTAAAGGAGATGAAGTTAGTTTCACATTAAATATTTGATCCGCAACCAGTCAAGTCCTTGTTTGTTATGTCTCAGATTAAATCAATGATCACGGCCAGTTTTTAGCTACATCGCTTGGTCTGTTAGGATCTGATAAGGTCATATTTATTTATGTATCTCCTGATATGACACTTATTTTAACACAATTAACAAAAAATACTGTTTCTCTCTGTTGTAGCTCTTTGAGGTTATGTATGACAAAAAGTGCAATATGAATAGAATGTACTATTGTTACTTCCCTACACTTTACTCTCCTGTCACAACAAACTAAATAAAATGTCATATAAATTCACACTCTCGCTTTTTAAAAAACACGTAGTAACAGAGACATTTATTTGAAAATTAAAAAAAAATTGATTACCACAGCACTTGTTAAGTGATGTGTGCTCTTTTTACGTTCATGAAGTTAATTTTCATTTAGACGTATAATCTATAATTGATATGAATGTGAATTAAAAGATTCCACTTCTACTAAAAAATGTTAGCCTGACGTTGATGTATAATGTAAAACCCTCTTAAAAACGAACATTGTTACTGTTGAGCTGAGGCCTGGAACAAGTGACGTCATTACAGTTTTGCTCATATTCTTTTAAACCACTCCCCCTGTCTTCGAAAACGTCCGCCCAGTTGGAATAAATAAAGCGGCTTTACTGTCGCTGATCATTAGAAGATTGACCACTCGAACTACTACAATGTCTGGACGAGGGAAGGGCGGCAAAGGACTCGGGAAAGGAGGCGCCAAGCGTCATCGCAAGGTTCTCCGCGACAACATCCAGGGAATCACCAAACCCGCTATCCGCCGTCTGGCTCGCCGTGGTGGAGTGAAGCGTATCTCCGGCCTGATCTATGAAGAGACTCGCGGTGTGTTGAAGGTGTTCCTGGAGAATGTCATCCGTGACGCCGTCACCTACACCGAGCACGCTAAGAGGAAGACCGTGACCGCCATGGACGTGGTCTACGCTCTGAAGAGACAAGGTCGCACCTTGTACGGATTTGGAGGTTAAACATCAGCGACAACGAAATGACTCAAAGGCTCTTTTAAGAGCCACACACTCCCTTTAAAGAGATGAATCCACGTTTGTCTGCGTTTATTGACCTTGACAACAACATCCAAAACGAATATTTTCATTATCATGGTAAATATCATTTTCCACAATTTCATCAAGGAAAATACATTCTGCATGTCATGAATAATTATAAATACATTATGAATGTCATTCACAAAGTCGTCGGACAAAAATCGCCTAAACTCAGAATTGATTTAAATACAATTTAAACTAAGCAGATCTAAGTATGTGCTTGTAACATGACCCACCCCTTTATTTAAAATTAACAATAACACACGTTATTTTGCAAGAATAGAAGAAACAGTTTCTTTGTTATATCAGTGCATCCACATTCTATGACTTTTAATTACTTGTATTTTTAAAAAGTGGTTTTACTATGACTAACTTAATTTCTTACAATTACAGAGGAGGCTTTGACACAAAAAAATGTAGAAAAGTCCAGTCTTTGAACTTTTTAAGAGCTTAATTTTTATATTCTTGTGTGTGAATATATTTGGCTTGATTGAGTGTTTTGACTCATGTAAATATGTACAGTTGTTTATACTTGTAATATATACTGATATTAAATTCACTTGAAAATAATTCAAAGAATGAATGCATTTCAAACCGGATTCCTCCAATAAGTAGCGACGTTATGTTCCTGTAGGGGGCAGGCGTGCACAGTTGACCAATCAGGCGGGAAGAAGGAAAAGGCGTCTCAGTGACGAGCGAGCTCCTGACGGTTTAAAAGAGGAGCCAACGCTGCTCTCGCTCACACTTCTCTGTTGAGGAAGACAACTCTACCACAATGGCAAGAACCAAGCAGACCGCTCGTAAGTCCACCGGAGGAAAAGCTCCCAGGAAGCAGCTGGCCACCAAGGCTGCGCGTAAAAGCGCACCGGCCACCGGTGGCGTCAAGAAGCCTCATCGTTACAGGCCCGGCACCGTCGCCCTGAGAGAGATCCGTCGCTACCAGAAGTCCACCGAGTTGCTCATCCGCAAGCTTCCGTTCCAGCGTCTGGTCCGTGAGATCGCTCAGGACTTCAAGACCGACCTGCGCTTCCAGAGCTCCGCCGTCATGGCTCTGCAGGAGTCCAGCGAGGCCTACCTGGTGGGTCTGTTCGAGGACACCAACCTGTGCGCCATCCACGCCAAGAGGGTCACCATCATGCCTAAAGACATCCAGCTGGCTCGTCGCATCCGCGGAGAGAGAGCTTAAACCAGCACCTCGGCTCAGATCACAACGGCTCTTTTCAGAGCCACACACTTCAAATAACGAGCTCATGTTTTAACACTAATTATTCGAAGTTCATTTAAAATCAAAACTTAATTAATCTTTGTTCTTAAACATTATTATATAATTTTATTGATTGTGGGATCTGAACATCAATTCAAATTCTCTCGCATCGACTGCTGACCCTCTACTACATATTGCTAACTCATGCATCTCTGCATTGGCAAGCACCTGGCATGTGTCCTGCGACAACATTCTCACAACACATTCTTTGTGTGAACAAGAGCAGCTCTGAAGGCTACAAGAAATATCAAGCGTCTTGACTCAAACTTTCTTTTCATGTGAGAATCACATTTATCTATTTTTGTTTACTTGACTCTTAACATGTCAAGATAATGTGTTCAGTGGTCTTAGATCACATTTGAGGCTTTTGAGAACTATCAAAATAAAAGTGGCATAAAACAACTTTAGGCACTATAGAGTGGCTGCCTTGATGTTTGGTTCTGTTTTTTTTTTTTTTTTTTTCTGTGTTTGACCATTTTATTCTGTACTGTTGAGACAAACAATTCCTTGTCCTGAACATCAACCTTAGGCAACATGCACATTTTAATTTAATCAGACAAAAACATTTATTTTTGTATTGTTTGTAAACTATGAATATATATATATATGTATATATGTATATATATGTATATATATATGTATATGTATATATATGTATATGTATATATATGTATATATATATGTATATGTATATATATGTACATGTATAATGTATATATATGTATGTATATATATATATATATATATATATATGTATAATGTATATATGTGGATTATATTAACCTTTTAATATTGGGAATTACTTTGGTTTTATTTTGACATGTGTCAACATGAACAGTTTTATGACTTTTCTATCTTGTTACAACAGTTTCTGAAACTAATTTCATCAAGTAATTTAAAAAGTAGAAGAGATTTGCAAAAGCTATGTTTTGGGTCTGAGAGAAAGAATAATATAAGTAATATTTGAAGAGCGCTTTTCTATAATGTAGTTTATTTGAATTGTTAACTATTAGATTTTATTTTTTGTATTTAGAAAACAATGTGTCGTGTAATCAAACAGCAGGTGAGTCAAGTGACATTAAGCGGCGCTTGTGTGTGTGTTTGATACTTGAATCAAATGACAAATGTTTCAACATAAGTTGTGAAAAATCACATTAAAGACATTGTGACAAGAAGATGCCTATACCTTAAAATGGTTTGAAGTTATTTTCTTGCTGTCACTATAGATAAATAAACTTGACAAATCTAGTCAAAAGAAGTAATAGGACAAAGCAGGCTTACAATTGAACATCAATAGATCCTCAAAGAAGTTTGGATGATTACAATAACTATTATGTGGAATATATTTGAAGCTCCACTTCTGCTAAACAGAACAAAGTTAGGTCTCACTTTCAGAGGTCAGAATATTTGGTTATTTAATAATGTATACAATCAAGTAGTCTCCTGTCCTCAGTGGTCTAATAAGTTTTCTTAAAATACTTTGTCTTTTAAAATCAAATTTCAGAGTGGAATTTAAGATTGTTAAATGACAGAGAGCGAAATGTATCTGTATATTAAATCGGTGTATTAAAGCAGCATGAAAAGATTTGAATTATTGACACGGGATTGTCTAATTCTATTTTTGCATTTAGAAAACATGTGTACTCGAGCAGCAAACAGAGATTCAAGTGACATTCAGCGGCGCCTGTAAGTGTGTGTTTGCTACTTGAATCAAACGTCAAATGTTTCGACACAAGTCGAAGAAAGTCACATTAAAGACATTCAGATGTGAGATAAGAAGACTCCTCTAGTTTAACAACATGGTTCGAAGATGTTTTTATTCATTTTACTACTTTTATAGGAGAAAAACGAGGAAGATATCTGCGAGTACGAGCGCTGAGGACAGCAAAGAGGTGAAGTTATAACGATTCACAGCAAATATTGCGAATCCAGTTAAAATGTTTGTTTGTTAAGCGGGAAAATAAACATGTCCGCTTTCAAAAATGTTCAGTGAAATCACTATTTATTTCACCCATGTTGTTGTTTTTCAGCTTGAAAGACGAAGAGAAAACACAAGAGAGGAGCAGAGAGACGCTGCTTAGTGGAGCTGCAGCCGCCTTCACTCTCCACGGTTCTCATGTTGAGTTTAAATACGTCCCATTCCCCGCGCATGTCAGTCCAGTCTGAATACCGTTAGATTGAGAATCTGAGATCATGGCAGAAGTCGCTCCAGCTCCCGCCGCCGCTCCGGCCAAAGCCGCCAAGAAGAAGAAGACGACGAGCAAGCCCGCCAAGTCTGGCCCCAGCGTCAGCGAGCTGGTCGTCAATGCTGTGTCCGCCTCCCAGGAGCGCAGCGGAGTCTCTCTGGCCGCCATCAAGAAGGCTCTCACCGCCGCCGGATACGATGTGGAGAAGAACAACGTTCGCGTCAAGACCGCTGTTAAGAAGCTGGTCGTCGCAGGAACTCTGGTCCAGACCAAGGGCACCGGAGCTTCCGGCTCCTTCAAGCTGAGCAAGAAAGAAGCTCCTAAGGTCAAGAAAGCTGCACCTAAAGCCAAGAAACCCGCAGCAGCCAAGAAACCCGCAGCAGCCAAGAAACCAGCAGCAGCCAAGAAACCAGCAGCAGCCAAGAAGGCCAAGACCGCCGTGAAGAAGACAGCAGCCGCCAAGAAGTCCCCGAAGAAGGCGGTAAAGAAGCCAGCAGCGAAGAAAGCAGCAGCAGCCAAGAGTCCC
Organism: Callionymus lyra; assembly: GCF_982586985.1. Classification (NCBI taxonomy): domain Eukaryota; kingdom Metazoa; phylum Chordata; class Actinopteri; order Syngnathiformes; family Callionymidae; genus Callionymus; species Callionymus lyra. The sequence continues at coordinate 32,921,664 of NC_141818.1, forward strand.
AAGAAGGCTGCAAAGAAGGTGGTAGCCAAGAGTCCCAAGAAGGTGGCGGCGAAGAAGAAGCCAGCAGTGAAGAAATCTCCTGCCAAGAAGGTCGTTAAACCCAAGGTCAAGAAAGCAGCTCCTAAGAAGAAGTAGACGCTCAAACCTCTGCTTCCATTAAAGGCTCTTTTCAGAGCCACCCAACTCCTCTACAGAGCAGCTGTCACTCAACATGTCACACGCTGTCAATAACTCACTCATTCAATGAAGACGTGAGCCAAGTTTAGACCGAGGTTCACCTGTAAAGTCGGTCTATTAAGTGCAGTCAAGTGAGCCGTAATCTTACGATAAATCACTGATAAACAGATACTTTTCTCTATATAGTCCAGAGACACTTCTTTTCTAGATTATGACACTTGCGTGATGAGTCCAGAGTCTGCAGACGTGTGTGAGACTGTTGGAAGAAAAGTGGTGGAAATATGAAATATTTATTTTCTGCTGATCTGTTATAATTTATTTTTTTGTTTTCTCGCAAAATAACTAATTTACGGTTGTTTAAATAATTTAATTACTGACTTATGACATGTCATATTTGCTTGAAAAGCTGTTTGTTCACAATGTATTTTATTATAATAAAACAAACAATAAACGTAATAGTTGACAAAGATCTGACTTTATTTTCATCTTTAGCAGAATTTGAAGTATAAGTGAACAAAGTTTAATGTATTTTTACGGCAGAAATATATTTTTTTAAATAAAAATATATATATAAAAATATATACACACATTTTAATGAATGTGTTGAGAAATCAAACGTATATATATTGTTTTCACTTTTATGTTTCAAAAAAGTTATTTATTGAGACGGTAAGATAGTTTAATCAATGTTTCCATCACAAGATTAATTTATATGCGTAAAATAAACATGAAATACAAATAAAAAAACCCCACTGTGCATAGACTGCCACAACATCAAGTTAAACATTTAAGGGTTATTGTTTAATTTATATTTCTATATATTTTTTAATTGCTAGATTAATCTAAATATCCTCAATGGTTGACTTCAATTGATTCAATTCAAGCAGCAGGTGCTCGCAAAAGTGTTTCTTAACTTCCTCTCAAGAACCACAAAGCTTTTACTTTTCGTGAAACTTCACCACTAAATATGTTGTCATTTACGTCATATCTTCTATCGATCAGTTTAAACATGCATATGATCAATAAAAACATACAAACGAACAGTTCCAGTTAACGTGGACCACGCCTCTGGAAGCGACCCCTCCGCAAACTCAGCCTTTCATTGGAGGAAAGGTTTAAGAGCGAATTGCCAGAAAGAACCGCCCTCTACTGACGGATATATAGAGAGACTGTCCGACATTTCCAAACATACTTCGAGCGTTCCTCGACATTATCTACAAACATGAGCGGCAGAGGCAAAACCGGCGGCAAGTCCCGCGCTAAGGCCAAGTCCCGTTCTTCCAGAGCTGGACTCCAGTTCCCAGTCGGTCGTGTCCACAGACTGCTGAGGAAGGGAAACTACGCTCAACGTGTCGGCGCTGGTGCTCCCGTCTACCTGGCAGCTGTGCTGGAGTATCTGACCGCTGAGATCCTGGAGTTGGCTGGAAACGCCGCCCGCGACAACAAGAAGACCAGAATCATCCCGCGTCACCTGCAGCTGGCTGTCCGCAACGACGAGGAGCTCAACAAGCTGCTCGGAGGAGTGACCATCGCTCAGGGTGGAGTGTTGCCCAACATCCAGGCAGTCCTGCTGCCCAAGAAGACCGAGAAGGCATCGAAGAAATAAAGTGGAACAACATCCTTGTATCTCAACGGCTCTTTTCAGAGCCACTCACATCCAACTATAGAGTTCAGTCATTGATTCATTTCGCCTCATTGTCATTTTATTTGGTAAACTTCAACTAACTAAGGTAAGGTAAAACTTTATTGATCCCTCAGGAGGTCTCCTTTGGGAAATTGTTTTTTACCAATAGCCAGCAACTGACACTGTTAATAGCTCAAACTATTCTCGTTTACTACAAAAAGCTTTTTTTCGGTACAGCTCATTACTATTAAATGACATATGGGCAAAATTTGATAAAATGACGCGTGGACCTGATCCATCCTGTGAATATAATCTAAACTAGCGATTTAAAGACTCGTTGTATATCTTAATTCGATATAAAAACGAAGGTTCCCCTGCATTTTAATTGATCACATTGGCCTCAAGTTATGAGCATATTTAATAACAAAAGCGAGTAACTCAACGGCTCTTTTCAGAGCCACACACATCCAACTATAGAGTTCAGTCATTGTTATCGCAAACTATTTTTGCGTGAATTTCCAAAAAGCAAAAAGTTCTGAAATCAGTCCTCTTTTAGATCTATTTAAACATTCCTTGACACCCTTCATCTTATGTCACCAACATGAACAACAATCTATTTATGTTTGGTAGAACTTTATTAATCCCTCAGGAGGTCTCCGTCAGGAAATTGTTTGAATTTTTTTTATTCGAAGGGCTTCACAAAATAAGTTGGCAGGCCGGATTTGAGTTTGACACGATTTCGCACATAAGCAAGTAATATGTAACACCCGCAACTTCAATTATTGCTGTAGCGGAATTTTGAGCACAACAAAAATGACATTTGTGTTCATCAATGGAGGCTGCAGCGATGCTGGGCGCTTGGTTTAAAGTGACAAGGCAGACGTTGACTGTGACAAAGACATACAAGTCGACGTTAACTTGTATGTCTTTGTCACAGTCAACGTCTGCCTCGTAACTCTTTCTAAAAGAGGATCAAACTGAAACGATTGTATTCATAATTTTCTGATACATTCTGAGAGTATAACCGAAACTAGCGATTTCACAACAGGTTTAGAATCTCTTAATTCGATATAAAAACAATAATTTTTCCTACATTCTATTTGTTCAGGCTTTTCCTTGATTTTCTGGAACTCCTGTTGTGTTATCAGTTTTTTCTTGACCCTTAAAGTAAATACTTTTTTGAATATTGTTTTGATTGTTTAAGCGCTTTGTGACCCTGGTCTAGAAAAGCGCTATACAAATAAGAATTACTTACTTACATTGGCCTGAAGTTTCCCGATATACGCATAACTATAATATAATTACAAAAGCGAGTAAATAATTTATTTATAAACTAGATTTTTCATGAAACATACAATTTTTTATTGAACCATGTTTAAACAAAAGTAACGTCCATTGTTAAGACAACACATGAACTCAAACAATCGACCTCCGTTCAGGAGCAAATCAGCCCGCCACTTTTTAAAGCAGCCAATCAGAATAAAGAAACCACACACTCGCCGGAGCGGCAGCACGAATATAAGAATGTCCGCTGAGCGGAGGCCAGTCACTCGGTAACGACCATCGTCATCATGCCTGAACCAACCAAGCCTGCGCCCAAGAAGGGCTCCAAGAAAGCCGTGACCAAGACCGCCGTCAAAGGAGGCAAGAAGAGGAGGAAGTCCAGGAAGGAGAGTTATGCCATCTACGTGTACAAGGTGCTGAAGCAGGTCCACCCCGACACCGGCATCTCCTCCAAGGCCATGGGCATCATGAACTCGTTCGTCAACGACATCTTTGAGCGCATCGCCGGAGAAGCGTCTCGCTTGGCTCACTACAACAAGCGCTCCACCATCTCTTCCCGGGAGATCCAGACCGCTGTGCGTCTGCTGCTGCCCGGTGAGCTGGCCAAGCACGCCGTGTCTGAAGGCACCAAAGCCGTCACCAAGTACACCAGCTCCAAGTAAACCTCGCTCCTACAACCCAACGGTTCTTTTCAGAGCCACTCACTTCATCTCATGAGCTTCGTTATCATATATTGTGTTCAAATATTACCGCACAACGTGTCCATATGATGGTCGAGTTACCCTCTCACTTCATGTGAGACTTTTGTAATTGTATCTTATTTAGTTTGTTAGGTACATTCACACGTTCAGTTGATCGTTTATTTTAAAATGACAAGCATGATTATAGGCTGAAAAGTCAACGCATTAAAAAGTTCAAGTATATTCGTGACAAACTATTTCATCAATGGGAGATTTGGACTGTGAGATGACTCCTGTTGTCTTTTGTGCAAGACCTCCATAAAGTGAGTTTGAAATGGAACTTTATTAATTCACAAAAAATAAAATGAGAACAAAAACAAAGAGAAAGAACAAGATGATACAATCTAAGTCTAAAGATCATCAATCAAAGACAAAGGATACTAAGACTAACATAGAACAGAACATCATAATACTTTTACTCCACTCCTGCCCCCAAACTCAGAATTGTACAATTTAATAGCACGAGGAATGAATGAGTCCTTGAGTCTATTTGTTTTGCATCTGGGAAGGATCAATCGTGCTCCATCTGCTTCTCTGCTCACTTATGACAGTGATGAGAGGATGATGTCATCATCCAGGATGGACAATATTTGTCCAGTGATCTCCTCTCAGCAACTGTCACCAGTGAGTCCAGCTCAGAGAAGTTTCCTGCAGATGTTATATGATCGGAGCCTCCTCAGAAAGTACAGTCTACTCTGAACTTTCTTATACACATGGTCTGTGTTGCAGGACCAGTTTACTGTCCAGCCACACACCGAGGTACCTATAGTTGTCAACTATCTCCACCTCGTCACCTCTGATGGACACTGGACCGTGACCGCCATGGACGTGGTCTACGCTCTGAAGAGACAAGGTCGCACACTGTACGGCTTTGTAGGTTAAATATCAGCAACAAAGAAATGACAAAACAGAGTTGTTATTACAAAGCTATTACAAAATGTATGTGAAATATTATTGCATACAAATAGTGATATAAAAGAAGTTAGAGGAAAATTTGAAAAACTAATGAGTGTAGTAACTTGAAATGAAGGTACTCCATAGGTGAAGTGAATTTGGTGACCATCAGAGTTGTATATTGGTTATACCAGTATAGACTCATGGGCTATAATGTTGTCAGCAGGTCATATTTTAGACTGAAATCACTCCTGCCTGTCCTTTGTGCAACATTAAAGGAGATGAAGTTAGTTTCACATTAAATATTTGATCCGCAACCAGTCAAGTCCTTGTTTGTTATGTCTCAGATTAAATCAATGATCACGGCCAGTTTTTAGCTACATCGCTTGGTCTGTTAGAATCTGATAAGGTCGTATTTATTTATGTATCTCCTGATATGACACTTATTTTAACACAATTAACAAAAAATACTGTTTCTCTCTGTTGTAGCTCTTTGAGGTTATGTATGACAAAAAGTGCAATATGAATAGAATGTACTATTGTTACTTCCCTACACTTTACTCTCCTGTCACAACAAACTAAATAAAATGTCATATAAATTCACACTCTCGCTTTTTAAAAAACACGTAGTAACAGAGACATTTATTTGAAAATTTAAAAAAAATTGATTACCACAGCACTTGTTAAGTGATGTGTGCTCTTTTTACGTTCATGAAGTTAATTTTCATTTAGACGTATAATCTATAATTGATATGAATGTGAATTAAAAGATTCCACTTCTACTAAAAAATGTTAGCCTGACGTTGATGTATAATGTAAAACCCTCTTAAAAACGAACATTGTTACTGTTGAGCTGAGGCCTGGAACAAGTGACGTCATTACAGTTTTGCTCATATTCTTTTAAACCACTCCCCCTGTCTTCGAAAACGTCCGCCCAGTTGGAATAAATAAAGCGGCTTTACTGTCGCTGATCATTAGAAGATTGACCACTCGAACTACTACAATGTCTGGACGAGGGAAGGGCGGCAAAGGACTCGGGAAAGGAGGCGCCAAGCGTCATCGCAAGGTTCTCCGCGACAACATCCAGGGAATCACCAAACCCGCTATCCGCCGTCTGGCTCGCCGTGGTGGAGTGAAGCGTATCTCCGGCCTGATCTATGAAGAGACTCGCGGTGTGTTGAAGGTGTTCCTGGAGAATGTCATCCGTGACGCCGTCACCTACACCGAGCACGCTAAGAGGAAGACCGTGACCGCCATGGACGTGGTCTACGCTCTGAAGAGACAAGGTCGCACCTTGTACGGATTTGGAGGTTAAACATCAGCGACAACGAAATGACTCAAAGGCTCTTTTAAGAGCCACACACTCCCTTTAAAGAGATGAATCCACGTTTGTCTGCGTTTATTGACCTTGACAACAACATCCAAAACGAATATTTTCATTATCATGGTAAATATCATTTTCCACAATTTCATCAAGGAAAATACATTCTGCATGTCATGAATAATTATAAATACATTATGAATGTCATTCACAAAGTCGTCGGACAAAAATCGCCTAAACTCAGAATTGATTTAAATACAATTTAAACTAAGCAGATCTAAGTATGTGCTTGTAACATGACCCACCCCTTTATTTAAAATTAACAATAACACACGTTATTTTGCAAGAATAGAAGAAACAGTTTCTTTGTTATATCAGTGCATCCACATTCTATGACTTTTAATTACTTGTATTTTTAAAAAGTGGTTTTACTATGACTAACTTAATTTCTTACAATTACAGAGGAGGCTTTGACACAAAAAAATGTAGAAAAGTCCAGTCTTTGAACTTTTTAAGAGCTTAATTTTTATATTCTTGTGTGTGAATATATTTGGCTTGATTGAGTGTTTTGACTCATGTAAATATGTACAGTTGTTTATACTTGTAATATATACTGATATTAAATTCACTTGAAAATAATTCAAAGAATGAATGCATTTCAAACCGGATTCCTCCAATAAGTAGCGACGTTATGTTCCTGTAGGGGGCAGGCGTGCACAGTTGACCAATCAGGCGGGAAGAAGGAAAAGGCGTCTCAGTGACGCGCGAGCTCCTGACGGTTTAAAAGAGGAGCCAACGCTGCTCTCACTCACACTTCTCTGTTGAGGAAGACAACTCTACCACAATGGCAAGAACCAAGCAGACCGCTCGTAAGTCCACCGGAGGAAAAGCTCCCAGGAAGCAGCTGGCCACCAAGGCTGCGCGTAAAAGCGCACCGGCCACCGGCGGCGTCAAGAAGCCTCACCGTTACAGGCCCGGCACCGTCGCCCTGAGAGAGATCCGTCGCTACCAGAAGTCCACCGAGCTGCTGATCCGCAAGCTTCCGTTCCAGCGTCTGGTCCGTGAGATCGCTCAGGACTTCAAGACCGACCTGCGCTTCCAGAGCTCCGCCGTCATGGCTCTGCAGGAGTCCAGCGAGGCCTACCTGGTGGGTCTGTTCGAGGACACCAACCTGTGCGCCATCCACGCCAAGAGGGTCACCATCATGCCCAAAGACATCCAGCTGGCTCGTCGCATCCGCGGAGAGAGAGCTTAAACAAACCATCCCTGAACACAACGGCTCTTTTCAGAGCCACACACTTCAAATAACGAGCTCATGTTTTGACACAAATTAGTCGAGTTCATTTAAAATCAGAAATTATTCTTTGCTCTTAAATATTTTTATATAATTGATTGTGGGATCTGAACATCAATGAAAGTAATTTCTCACATTGACCACTGACCCTCCCTATTGCTAACTTTCTTGTTAATTTTGTGTTTTACCATTTTATTCTGTACTGTTGAGACAAACAATTCCTTGTTGCGTTTACAAAACTGAATAAGTTATTTATTATTGGAAGTTTAGGTCCTTCCATTGATGACTCCATTCGTTAATACACTTAAACATTCTGAACATCAACCTTATGCAACATGCACATTTTAATTTAATGAGGGGTGAAAACATTTATTTTGGTTATTTTTGTATTGTTTGTAAATTGTGAATATATAAAGTGGAGTATATTAACCTTTTAGTATTGGGAATTACCTTGGTTTGTTTTGACATGTGTCAATATGAACAGTTGAATGACTGCTATCTTGTAACAGTTTCTGAAACTAAATTCATCAAGTAATTTAAAAAGTAAAAACGATTTGTGAAAGCTACTGTATGTTTTGGGTCTGAGAGAAAGAATAACATAAGTAATATTTGAAGAGTGCTTTTCTATAATGTAGTTTAATTTAATTGTTAACTATTAGATTTTATTTTTTGTATTTAGAAAACAATGTGTCGTGTAATCAAACAGCAGGTGAGTCAAGTGACATTAAGCGGCGCTTGTGTGTGTGTTTGATACTTGAATCAAATGACAAATGTTTCAAAATAAGTCTGGAAAATGTCATTGAAGACATTGAGATGCGAGACAAGAAGACGCATATACCTCAAAATGGTTTGAAGTTATTTTCTTGCCATCACTTTAGATAAATAAACTTTACAAATCTAGTCAAAATAAGTAATAGGACAAAACAGGCTTACAATTGAACATCAATAGATCCTCAATGAAGTTTGGATGATTACAATAACTATTATGTGGAATATATTTGATGCTCCACTTCTGCTAAACAGAACAAAGTTAGGTCTCACTTTCAGTTTCATATCAGAATCTTTGGTTATTTAATAATGTATACAATCCAGTAGTTGCCTGTCCTCAGTGGTCTAATAAGTTTTCTTAAAATACTTTTATTTGTCTTTTAAAATCAAACTTCCAGACTATCAGCATCAGAGTGGAATTTAAGATTGTTAAATGACAGAGAGAAATGTATCTGTATATTAAATCGGTGTATTAAAGCAGCAGGAAAAGATTTGAATTATTGACACGGGATTGTCTAATTCTATTTTTGCATTTAGAAAACATGTGTACTCGAGCAGCAAACAGAGATTCAAGTGACATTCAGCGGCGCCTGTAAGTGTGTGTTTGCTACTTGAATCAAACGTCAAATGTTTCGACACAAGTCGAAGAAAGTCACATTAAAGACATTCAGATGTGAGATAAGAAGACTCCTCTAGTTTAACAACATGGTTCGAAGATGTTTTTATTCATTTTACTACTTTTATAGGAGAAAAACGAGGAAGATATCTGCGAGTACGAGCGCTGAGGACAGCAAAGAGGTGAAGTTATAACGATTCACAGCAAATATTGCGAATCCAGTTAAAATGTTTGTTTGTTAAGCGGGAAAATAAACATGTCCGCTTTCAAAAATGTTCAGTGAAATCACTATTTATTTCACCCATGTTGTTGTTTTTCAGCTTGAAAGACGAAGAGAAAACACAAGAGAGGAGCAGAGAGACGCTGCTTAGTGGAGCTGCAGCCGCCTTCACTCTCCACGGTTCTCATGTTGAGTTTAAATACGTCCCATTCCCCGCGCATGTCAGTCCAGTCTGAATACCGTTAGATTGAGAATCTGAGATCATGGCAGAAGTCGCTCCAGCTCCCGCCGCCGCTCCGGCCAAAGCCGCCAAGAAGAAGAAGACGACGAGCAAGCCCGCCAAGTCTGGCCCCAGCGTCAGCGAGCTGGTCGTCAATGCTGTGTCCGCCTCCCAGGAGCGCAGCGGAGTCTCTCTGGCCGCCATCAAGAAGGCTCTCACCGCCGCCGGATACGATGTGGAGAAGAACAACGTTCGCGTCAAGACCGCTGTTAAGAAGCTGGTCGTCGCAGGAACTCTGGTCCAGACCAAGGGCACCGGAGCTTCCGGCTCCTTCAAGCTGAGCAAGAAAGAAGCTCCTAAGGTCAAGAAAGCTGCACCTAAAGCCAAGAAACCCGCAGCAGCCAAGAAACCCGCAGCAGCCAAGAAACCAGCAGCAGCCAAGAAGGCCAAGACCGCCGTGAAGAAGACAGCAGCCGCCAAGAAGTCCCCGAAGAAGGCGGTAAAGAAGCCAGCAGCGAAGAAAGCAGCAGCAGCCAAGAGTCCCAAGAAGGCTGCAAAGAAGGTGGTAGCCAAGAGTCCCAAGAAGGTGGCGGCGAAGAAGAAGCCAGCAGTGAAGAAATCTCCTGCCAAGAAGGTCGTTAAACCCAAGGTCAAGAAAGCAGCTCCTAAGAAGAAGTAGATGCTCAAACCTCTGCTTCCATTAAAGGCTCTTTTCAGAGCCACCCAACTCCTCTACAGAGCAGCTGTCACTCAACATGTCACACGCTGTCAATAACTCCCTTATTATTCAAGTACGTATGTGATGAAATTAGCCAATTTCACCTGTAAAGTCTATACATTTTTGAAACGTATTTGGAAAACAATATCAATCACAAGATACATTTATTTTGGTAAAATAAAAATGACATACCAATTTAAAGGATAAAACAACACTGCATAAACTGCCTAAACATCAAGTTAAACATTAAAGCGTTATTGTTTAACTAATAATTTGATATTTTAATCGATCGATTAATCTAAATATCCTCAATGATTGATGTATGGATCCTATTCAAGCAGCAGGTGCTCGCAAAAGTGTTTCTCAACTTCCTCTTGACCAAAGCTTTTACATTTCGTGAAACTTCACCACTAAACATGTTGTCATTTACGGCACATCTTCTATCGATCAGTTTAAACATGCATATGATCAATAAAAACATACAAACGTTCAGTTCCAGTTAATGTGTGACCACGCCTCTGAAAGCGACCCCTCCAATCCAACAATGTTCTCTTACTAATAAAGTTTTTTTTTGTACATTACAAACGTACAATAGTTTGTCCAAATATTACTATATAACATGCTTGTGTCGATTCAGTTTCTCATGGTTTTTGGTTTGGTAGACAAACTAAGCATTATATGATCATCGCAGTACATATCCTAACATCTCGAAATTTCTTTTAAGTTTTTAATAGTTTTATCTTTTGTCTTATGTGGTGTGGCTTGTGCTGAGCTTCTGCAATTATGTGACCATATGATTCCCAAGTTGTTTCACTACAATGAAATAAGTGTTAGAGAAAATAACACATTTAAATACCTGACAGGTTCTCGTCATTGGGAGATTTGGACTGAGATCACGGTCCGAAAGACAATATGATAAATGTAGAATTAAAATGACCTTGGGTTTAGCGACCTGATCACCCGTTTAGCACTGTGGGTCATCCGAAGAATTTTACTCCATATGAACCAATATTCAGATCCCATGATCTATACACAGATTTTTTTAAAGCAAACATTAGTTTTGATTTTACCGTTAAAACCTTAAGCTCATTATTTATGTTAAAATAAGTGTCACTGTTGGAAGTTCAACTGGCCGTGATTGATTTAGTTTGGGACATACTGGACGAGGACTTGACAGTTTGCGGATCAAATATTTCATTTGATTCTAATTTAAAGTACTTTTGTCCAAGTAATTTATAGAGCGCTTTTCCACGAGTCACAAAGCGCTAACACGTTTTAGCCCATTAGTCTATACTGGCATACCCATAAATAAAGATGATTATTCTGGTAGAATTATAGATCCATAACCTATACCAACCATAATCAAACATGATTACATTTTTGGAAATGTAGGCAGACAACGAATGCTCATGAGATGAAGTGAGTGGCTCTGAAAAGAACCGTTGGGTTGTAGGAGCGAAGTTTACTTGGAGCTGGTGTACTTGGTGACGGCTTTGGTGCCTTCAGACACGGCGTGCTTGGCCAGCTCCCCGGGCAGCAGCAGACGCACAGCGGTCTGGATCTCCCGGGAAGAGATGGTGGAGCGCTTGTTGTAGTGAGCCAAGCGAGACGCTTCTCCGGCGATGCGCTCAAAGATGTCGTTGACGAACGAGTTCATGATGCCCATGGCCTTGGAGGAGATGCCGGTGTCGGGGTGGACCTGCTTCAGCACCTTGTACACGTAGATGGCATAGCTCTCCTTCCTGGACTTCCTCCTCTTCTTGCCTCCTTTGACGGCGGTCTTGGTCACGGCTTTCTTGGAGCCCTTCTTGGGCGCAGGCTTGGTTGGTTCAGGCATGATGACGATGGTCGATACCGAGTGACTGGCCTCAGCTCAGCGGACATTCTTATATTCGTGCTGCTGCTCCGGCGAGTGTGTGGTTTCTTTATTCTGATTGGCTGCTTTAAAAAGCGGCGGGCTGATTTGCTCCTCAATGGAGGTCGATTGTTTGAGTTCATGTGTTGTCTTAACAATGGACGTTAGTTTTGTTTAAAACATGGTTCAATAAAAATGTGTATGTTTCATGAAAAATCTAGTTTGTAAATAAGTTGTTTACTCGCTTTTGTAATTATATATGCGTATATCGGGAAACTTCAGGTCAATGTGAAGAATTAAAATGCTGGGGAACCATCGTTTTTATATCGAATTAAGAAATTTTAAAACATGTTGTCAAATCGCTAGTTTCGGTTATACACTCAGAATGTATCAGAAAATAATGAATACAATAGTTTGATTTTGATCCTCTTTTAGAAAGAGTGACGAGACAGACGTCGACTGTGACAAAGACATACAAGTCGGCGTTAGTCGCATCAGTGAACACAAATGTGATTTTTGTTGTGCTCAAAATTCCGCAAGCCGCAGCAATAATTGACGTGGCGGGTGCTACATATTACTTGCTTATGTGCGAAATCGTGTCAAACTCTGCCAACTTATTTTATGAAGCCCGTCAAATAAATAGATCGCTGTTCATGTTGGTGACATAAGATAAAGGGCGTCAAGTACAGGAACGTTTAAATGGATTTTAGAGGACTGATTTCATTAAAACTTTTTGGTTTTTGGAAATCTACGCAAAAATAGTTTGCGATAACAATGACTGAACTCTATAGTTGGATGTGAGTGGCTCTGAAAAGAGCCGTTGAGATACAAGGATGTTGTTCCACTTCATTTCTTCGATGCCTTCTCGGTCTTCTTGGGCAGCAGGACCGCCTGGATGTTGGGCAACACTCCACCCTGAGCGATGGTCACTCCTCCGAGCAGCTTGTTGAGCTCCTCGTCGTTGCGGACAGCCAGCTGCAGGTGACGCGGGATGATTCTGGTCTTCTTGTTGTCGCGGGCGGCGTTTCCAGCCAACTCCAGGATCTCAGCGGTCAGATATTCCAGCACAGCTGCCAGGTAGACGGGAGCACCAGCGCCGACACGCTGAGCGTAGTTTCCCTTCCTCAGCAGTCTGTGGACACGACCGACTGGGAACTGGAGTCCAGCTCTGGAAGAACGGGACTTGGCCTTAGCGCGGGACTTGCCGCCGGTTTTGCCTCTGCCACTCATGTTTGTAGATAATGTCGAGGAACGCTCGAAGTATGTTTGGAAATGTCGGACAGTCTCATTATATATCCGTGAGTAAAGGGCGGTTCTTTCCCGCTCACGTCAAACGCTCGCTCTTAAACCTTTCCTCCAATGAAAGGCTGAGTTTGCGGGGGGGTCGCTTCCAGAGGCGTGGTGACACGTTAACTGGAACTGTTCGTTTGTATGTTTTTATTGATCATATGCATGTTTAAACTGATCGATAGAAGATATGCCGTAAATGACAAGCACCAGCTGCTTGAATTTAATCTATAGCCAACCATTGAGGATATTTAGATTAATCTAGCCATTAAAAAATATCTAGGACTATAAATTAAACAATAACCCTTTAATGTTTAACTTGATGTTGTGGCAGTCTATGCACAGTGTTTTTTTATATTTGTAATTCATGTTTATTTTACCCATGTAAATTAATCTCGTGATGGAAACATTGATTAAACTATTGTACTGTCTCAATAAATAACTTTTTTGAAACATAAATGTGAAAACAACATAGATAGGATTGATTTCTCAACACATTAATACAAATGTGTGTATATATTTATATATATATATTTTTATTGAAAACATTTTATAAGAATTCATATATATCGTGCTTGATTAACAGTGACATCAATACACTGTACTAAAATGACAATAAATCAATATTTCTACCGTAAAAATACATGAAACTTTGTTCACTTATACTTCAAATTCTGAAGATGAAAATAAAGTCAGATCTTTGTCAACTATTACGGTTATTTATTTATTTTTTATAATAAAATACATTGTGAACAAACAACTTTTCAAGCAAATATAACGTCATAAATCAGTAATTTAATATTTAATAAAGTATTTAAACAACCGTAAATTAATTATTTCACAAGGAAACAAAGTCTCCAACAGTCTCACACACGTCTGCAGACTCTGGTCTCATCACGCAAGTGTCGCTTTAAATCTAGAAAAGAAGTGTCTCTGGAATCTATAGACAGAAAAGATACTTTAATGTCACTATATCAGTGATTTAGCGTAAGATTTGTTGCGGCTAGATTACGGCTCACTTGACTGCACTAAATAGACCGACTTTACAGGTGAACCTCAGTCTAAACTTGGCTCACATTTACATTGAATGAGTGAGTTGTTGACAGCGTGTGACATGTTGAGTGACAGCTGCTCTGTAGAGGAGTTGGGTGGCTCTGAAAAGAGCCTTTAATGGAAGCAGAGGTTTGAGCGTCTACTTCTTCTTAGGAGCTGCTTTCTTGACCTTGGGTTTAACGACCTTCTTGGCAGGAGATTTCTTCACTGCTGGCTTCTTCTTCGCCGCCACCTTCTTGGGACTCTTGGCTACCACCTTCTTTGCAGCCTTCTTGGGACTCTTGGCTGCTGCTGCTTTCTTCGCTGCTGGCTTCTTTACCGCCTTCTTCGGGGACTTCTTGGCGGCTGCTGTCTTCTTCACGGCGGTCTTGGCCTTCTTGGCTGCTGCTGGTTTCTTGGCTGCTGCTGGTTTCTTGGCTACTGCGGGTTTCTTGGCTTTAGGTGCAGCTTTCTTGACCTTAGGAGCTTCTTTCTTGCTCAGCTTGAAGGAGCCGGAAGCTCCGGTGCCCTTGGTCTGGACCAGAGTTCCTGCGACGACCAGCTTCTTAACAGCGGTCTTGACGCGAACGTTGTTCTTCTCCACATCGTATCCGGCGGCGGTGAGAGCCTTCTTGATGGCGGCCAGAGAGACTCCGCTGCGCTCCTGGGAGGCGGACACAGCATTGACGACCAGCTCGCTGACGCTGGGGCCAGACTTGGCGGGCTTGCTCGTCGTCTTCTTCTTCTTGGCGGCTTTGGCCGGAGCGGCGGCGGGAGCTGGAGCGACTTCTGCCATGATCTCAGATTCTCAATCTAACGGTGGTCAAACTGGACTGACATGCGCGGGGAATGGGACGTATTTAAACCCAACATGAGAACCGTGGAGAGTGAAGGCGGCTGCAGCTCCACTGAGCAGCGTCTCTCTGCTCCTCTCTTGTGTTTTCTCTTCGTCTTTCAAGCTGAAAAACAACAACATGGGTCAAATAAATAGTGATTTTACTGAACATTTGTGAAAGCGGACATGTTTATTTTCCCGCTTAACACACACACATTTTAACTGGATTCGCAATATTTGCTGTGAATCGTTATAACTTCACCTCTTTGCTGTCCTCAGCGCTCGTACTCGCAGATATCATCCTCGTTTTTCTCCTATAAAAGTAGTAAAATTAATAAAAACATCTTCAAACCATGTTGTTAAGTTAGAGGAGTCTTCTTATCTCACATCTGAATGTCTTTAATGTGACTTTCTTCGACTTGTGTCGAATCATTTGACGTTTAATTCAAGTAGCAAACACACACTTACAGGCGCCGCTGGATGTCACTTGAATCTCTGCTTGTTGCTCGAGTACATAAAAGTTATTATGTTTTTTAATCGCTAACACCTTATTTTCACAACGTAATAAATGTGTTATTTCTCTCTCGCAGACCTAAAACATTACATTCACCAATTCCTCTCTTTTACCTTTTATTAAAATTAACATAAGGTTAATGTTCAGAATTTGTATTAAAAGTGTATTGAATCTATGAATCTTCACTAGAATAAATTTCAAACGATTCAACAAGAGTTCAACCTAGAGGAACTTTTGCTGTCAACACAACATTGGAATTGTTTGTCTTGACAGTAGATAATAAAATAAGATGGTGCCTGCAGTTGTTTTACGCCCCTTTTATTTTGGTAGTTAAATGTCAACGATAGCCTTAAATGTTAAATGATCTTAGACCAACAAACATTCACTTGACGGTTTTTAGTCAAGTAAACAAAAAATACACTATTAAATATTCTATTATGAGATTAAAGTTTAATTCAAGATGTTGGATATTTTTGTAGCCTTCAGGGCTAAGGCAAAGAACAAGATGTATGTGTTGTGAAAATGTTGTAGGGAAGACACATACCGAGTGCTTGCCAATGCAGAGCTGCAGTGACACTCGTACAGTGAGTCTCTCACTGCAGGAGTATGGATCTTCAGAACATGATTGTTGACTACTTTAATGAGTAGAATATTCATTTCTCAGTCATTTCTGTTAATCCCGTCATTTTTATTTCCTCAGCCGTAAAAGTTACGGGCACATAAATATACTGAAAAATCTGTGTTCATTCGTTTATTTTCTCAGAAATGGCTCTAAAATACACCACAGAGCTTGTCGATTTAAAAAAGTTCCTTCGGTCAGGTTGGTACTCATCTTTTATGCTTTAGTGTGTTTTATTGTTTTTTGCTGCTTTATATTTATATTAACATTGCACTCAAGCATCAAGATGATCAAGATCATTGTTGGATGAATCAGGGACAACAGCGAGGACTGGTACAGGAGTCTGATATGTGACTTTGTGGACTGGAGTGAGAGGAACCACTTGCAGCTGAACACCTCAAAGACCAAGGAGCTGGTCTTGGACTTTGGGAGGTCCAGGACAAAGCCACGTCCAGTGTACATCAGAGGCGATGAGGTGGAGAAAGTTGACAACTATAAGTACCTCGATGTGTGGCTGGACAGTAAACTTGTCCTGCAACAATTCCCGAAGGAGACCTCCTGAGGGATCAATAAAGTTGTACCTTACCATAACACACACCATGTGTAAGTTCAGAGTAGACTGTACTTTCTAAGGAGGCTCTGATCATTTAACATCTGCAGGAAACACCTTTGAATGTTCTACTAGTCTGTGGTGGCCAGTGTCCTGTTTTACACTGTGTTGGGGTGGGAATGTGTCCAAGAGGAGTGTCAACAGGTTGGACAGAAAGGCTAGCTCTGTGGTTGGCATGAAGCTGGACTTGCTGAGAGGAGATCACTGGACAAACTACTGTCCATCATGGATGATGACAGTCATCCTCTCAACACTGTCATCAGTGAGCAGAGAAGCAGATGGAGCATGAATGCTCTCCCCATGATGCAACACTAATAGTCTCAGGGACTCATTCATTCCTTGTGCTTTTAGATTGTCTAATTCTGAGTTGGGGGGAAGGAGTGGAGTAAAAGTATGACTCTTCTATGTTAATCTTTGTATCCTTTGTCTTTGATCTATGTTCTTTATCCTTAGACTTTAGACCGATCTATCTGTCTGTCTGTCTGTCTATAAGTAAGTCATTTGTATTTATATTGCGCTTTTCCAGACCAGGGTGACGCTTAAACAATCAAAACAATACTCAATAAAATATATACTTTAAAGGTCAAGATAACACAGAGACAAACACAGGAGTTCCAGAAAATCAAGGAAAAGCCTGCACGAATAAAAATGTCTTAAGATGTTTCTTGAAGGAGTCATTAGACTCCTCTGTGTGTGTGTGTGTGAGAGAGAGAGAGAGAGAGAGAGAGAGAGAGAGAGAGAGAGAGTGTGTATGTGTGTGTGTGTGTGTGTGTGTGTGTGTGTGTGTTTGTGTGTGTGCATTTAAAACCTTGTGATGACGCCTGCTCCTGTATATGAGCTAAATTACCACGCAATTTTTAATGGTACCAAACTGTTTATTAATAATTTATAACCCTTTACGAATGTATCTGATGGACTGTTTACATTTTAATCTTCAACTTAGGCATTGTTCTGGAAAAGCTTAGACAAGTCTATATTTTAAGCTTGTTTTTAACGAAAGCTACCAGGCAGTATTACATAGGAGCTCATGCTTGCATTGTGTTTCAATGAGTAAAGACTTCAGACAGCAGCTGAGAGACTTGGATCTTCCACAACAAACAAACTTAAAATATACAAATTATTTACAATCCCTTATGTTGAGGCTTCATTGCATGATGGATATTACAGACAAGCACCATGGAGGTATTTTGAAATCTTTAAGTGTGCCTTTTGGGCAAAGAGGAAGACAAACAACTGAGCACAAGTAGCTTCATTAAAATAGATTTACATTTTAGCCTATAACTATAGAAAAAGGAACGGATTGGTCTGAAAGTAATTCCAACCACTAGTCTTACTGAGTGTAAGTAGAACATTTGCTGTTCCACTTATTCATGTCGTCCTGCTCTCTCATTGGCAAATAGTTTTATCAATGCTATTTTCCAATCAGCGACAAGAATGGCTCGTCATTGTTAAGTTAAGTTAAATTAAGTTTCATCATAAACTACATAAGTTTAATACATGTTTAACATCATGTATGGATTCACATATTATGAATCGTAGGAACAATATTTCTAGAACAAACGTGTAAGAAATTGAAGATGTAATCAGAAATTGAAGAATTACGAACCCATACCCATTACTTACTTACTTACATTATGGAGCCACACCATAACTAACTAGAAATTGAATAATGTGCTGGTCGATTGTACACGGGTAATCATATTTTTTGATAATAATTTTCCATTATTATTTTATTGTTTATATTATTTTCTTCGCAGATACCCAACAGAGGGATTCAATTAAATCAGCTTAATTATCTAGTCAATCGTTTTTGTCGGGTGTTTGTTTGTTTCTCTTTTTTGTGAGTGTAGAATTCAATAAACCAAATAGTTACCATTGTGGAAATAGAAAACGGGCAAACTATGGATCTATGTCGCCCTTTAACTACCCGTAAACAATAAATCAATGTACACTTTGATGTGGATTTATTTTCTGGACATTTTCATGAATGTTTCTAAATGTTTACAGTCCATGTGATACGTCAAAGGATCCTCTAGGTGGCAATGTGTTGATTTTCCAACGCATTTGAATCGGCAACAATAAACGAGGAAGAAAACTGTTGTTGACAAAACGGAGGCCTTTGTTAGCACTCGAGACTACTTTACTTTATTTCTTCTTCTTTTTTGTAATGCTTTAATACGTTTCCAATCCGGACCAAAACGGAAAGCGGTACTCAGCACGGAGTACAGACTCTCAATTGCCAGTACAATAACGCAACGATGTCGAACCGCCTGGCCTTCCAGACCCAGTTAGCCTCCATAATGGAGGTGCTTGCTAACGCGGCGGTGGCTGAGATCTGTAAACTAGTGGACGATGACTACGCGGTGGTCAGTTTGCAAATGTCGCAGTGTCAACGGGAGAATAAAGCCTTAAAGAGAAAGCTCCATCTGCTGGAGTTGAAGATGGCCAGAGGTAACGCAGAGAGGAGACTGCGGGAGAGCGCCATGAACGGTGGTCGAGCTCGGGTTCAACTGAACATCAACGACAGGCTCCGGATAAACTCCCCTTCCACTGCAGGTACACTCAAATGAACCATTCGCAAATAGTGTATACTTGTACAAAAAGCTCTAATTGAGAAGTTGCTCTCCATAGTTCTATGAGTCGCCGACCCTGCCCCATACATATTTTCATGGTTTTAATACGGGGTGTGTATTTTAGCACATTTTTTTTTGTCAAACCTGTTGTCGTTAGCTCACATTTACTAATTTATGGGATTTTTTTTTTAAACTTTTATTTTAATATTAATATTTGTGAAATTAATTATTTTTTCAGGCGCAGAGTTTGAGACACAAATGGCTGTGGTCCAGTGGCATGGGAGATCAACTCTTGAAGGCAACACCAACAAACTAAGTCACTCAAATATTCCCCAAAGCAAGGTGAAAAGACCAGATTCACTGTTGGCATCAGACGAGTTTTTGAAAATCATCAATGTTGCTTTTATGTCCAGTCGCCAGATGTGGAGCTGGTGCAGCCAGACTTGTTGCTGGTCAAAGAGGAGAGGGTGGACCTCAACATGGTGCAACTTGAAAACATGGATGGAGACCAACCACTCATTGGGAGTGATGGTGAGTGTGAAAATGAACTCATTCTATTTATATTTTTTTATTTTGTGTTGATGTGACAAAGCTGTAGACAATCGTGCTTTGTTTTTACATTAATGGAACAAACACATGCAACGTGAATTGTATTTCTGCCATTTATATTCCATAAAGTTGAATGTACTTTCATGTGGTTCAGTAAAAATGTATACAGCTACCTCATCACATTTACAACTTCCAGATTATGCTATGGTAGGAAAATGTAAACAAAATACATATTTGTAGTTTTTATTTTAATTTCATATCAAAGTTGTTTTACTTTTTCAACATTAAAGTTCAACTAGTGGGTTGATTTAAGTGTCTCTTAAATTGATCTTGGACCTCTATTGTACTCATCAGTATGTGTCAGTTTGTACAAAACTCTCTTTTAATAAAGATATTAAATTAGAAAGAAGCAGGGCTTTCTTTTCTGCTGCAGGAGGAGCGAAGCCCATTATTACGTCATAATGGACTCCGTTCTCATAACCTCTTGTTCGCCGAGATTTCTTTTTTTTTTTTTTTTTTTAGAATCCCTTATTAGTCCCGCGAGGGGAAATTCAACCATTCACACATACTGATGGGAGTAGGCATGCACACTTGCGCCAAGTTCACCATCAGGAGCAATCAGGGTGAAGTGTCATGCTCAGGGACACAACGACACAAGCTTGTCTGGAGCTGGGATTGAACCTGCAACCTTTTGGACTGCAGGCAACCACTCTGAGCTATGTCTGAGCTATGTCGCCCCCCCATTTCAGACGGGTTAGAACTATATAAAGTAATAAGTTCATAACATTGTCATGATGAGAGACTTACTGAATCTTGGAGAGGAAGACTTCAACATTGGAAACATGTGAGTGAGTCAGAAGAGTAGGGGTTTCACATTAATTTCCCTTTAAAGACTAATCATATATCTAACCTGTTGTAAATAGCATTGGAAAGTCATTACAGTGTAGTTATTAGTCATTATTATCTATCTATCTATCTATCTATCTATTATTATTATTATTATTATTTTTATTATTATTATATAAGAACTTGTCATATCACATATTCTATCAAGTACAGTACAATGTGTCACTTAATATATTCCCAGATTTCTATGTATTGTATTATTAATATTTATTCTTTCCTGTGAATGAAGGTGTTGTGGAACATGTCTCTCGGGGAGCTGCTGGACATCGAGCCGAACTCAAAGAACTCAACAAACAGTGTTGCTTCACAAACCAGACCAGCAGGAACAGCAGAGCGGAGGTCAGTGACGACTCCTCTCAGCTTAAGTTTGAACCTGATGCTTCTGTTGAAGAAAAAGACTCACCAACACAATCGCTAAATCCTCTGTTTGCTGATGACAACTGCAAAACTTTACACAATGACATGCCCAGTGAAGTTCACAACTTAGCAATCGGGGACGTTTTCAACAAAAAATCATTGTCTGACTTGCAAGGAACGGAGTCTTGTTCATACTCGATGGCTGCAATCGATTTCCCATCAACATCTTCTAATATTAACGGCTGGGCTCACTACAAGCCTGGTTTCACGCAACCCACGATCCATCGAGGAAGAGGTAGACCTTTCCAGCAAGGCGGACGCATGGACAGACATTATGTTTGCACCTTCTGCGGCAAAGCTTTTAATAGACCCAAGAAGCTAGAGATCCATCAACGAGTTCACACTGGGGAAAGGCCTTTCAGCTGCTCCACGTGCGGCAAGATGTTTGCAGAGGCAGGAAACCTGAAGAAGCACCAGAGGGTGCACACAGGCGAGCAACCATACACATGTGTGTTGTGTGGAAAGGGGTTCGCCTGGATAAGAAACTTGAAAACGCACCAATACAAAAGCCACCCGGAAATTTATCCTGAAATGGAAACCTAGCATCCTAACATGGCGTTTGTCCAAAAGCAGCTTGGATTGTTATTATATAAAAAGTCGTACATTATTCGCTTGCTATTGCTTTCTTTAATTTATTTTCTTAAATAGTGAGCGCAACAAAAATATGGATTGGGATGTTTTCTATAAGCCTGGTGGAGGTTAGTGACACAGATGTTTGGGTAAGTATTTGTGTTCTAAGTTTAAGCAGGTTTAATTTCTACAGGCCACAGTATTATTCATAAAAGCTTGTCCCCCTTCCCTTCAAAGTGGTTTAATTTCTTAATATTTTTCTTAATTATAATCAACATGCCTCCTATGACAGGATTATTTCAAATGTCTTTCATTTGACATTTTTTGCCTAGATGTGTTTTTCGATTGGAATTTATACACCATGTGTTTATTTCATACCATATATTATGTACTGTCCTCTAAAACAACAAGAAAACATCTGATTAAAGAATTGTACTGCCTTCCTCTGCTTTGTCATCTTTTTTTTATTGCCTAAGCTGCTGAAATTATTTTTCTTCCATTGAGTAAAATTGCTTTTGGTCTCTCATTTTCCTGGTTGGCTTTCCATCACCTCAAATGAAATGTGGAATCGTCTTTCATTTTTGTCTCATTGTAGGTTGTGATATTTGGTGAAAACTAAATCAAAAAAGGTTCATAGAAAATGCAAAAAGACCAAAAATAGTCTGAAAATATAAGGGGTTGACTTTTTTAGCTCAGCTTTTTGTCCATGTGTGAGAATGTCTCATATAAAACTTCCTTTTCACTCTAGCTGTTCCCACCCATTGACTCAAAGGACCGCTACAAAAATACTAACTCGCCTGCACTCTCCTTACCTTTTTTACTTGCAGAGCATTAGTCTAGATGCCCCCAAATACTACCACGTATCGTATTTTCCTGCTTTATCCCTCTTATTTACACTTGTTTGTCTTTGTTCTACGGAATTTTCTCCCAGGTACACACCATCTCCCTGTCACTATAAATCATCTTATCTAAAGGCAAGGATCATTGGCCAAATATTTTGGGGAAGAGTCTTCATGGACAGTCTTTCTTATCATCGTAGCTTTAATACAGAATAGATTTAATGGTACTGTACTCTACTGTACATTGTAGGAGTAGATTGTAGGACACAGACTGCATATATCCACATTTTACGCCAAACCTCAGGTTCAAAGTCATTTGAACAGTGTGTGTGTCTCTTTAACCCTTGTGTTCTTTTTGGGTCAAGGTGACCCAGTGGTCCTGATATCTCTTGTGTTGTCTCTGGGTCAAGGTGAATGACCTCCCTGGCTTCCAGAAATACATATGCAGTGGTGGAGGTCGTTCACCTTTAACCCAGAGACAATCCAAGTTATACAACGAACACAGTTGTTCTGGGAGCACCAGGTCACCTTGTCCCTGAGATATCACAGGTGAAATATGAGAACTTTGTATTTGTGTCAACCTCAACTTGGAGTCAATGCAGCAATGTGATTTATCCCACTGTGTGCAAAAGGAGGATGAGGAGCCAGATGTTGTCCTGGTAAAAGTTGAAGATGGAGAGACGGAGTTGAAAATCCAGAACCAGACTAGCTTCAGCATCCAGGAAGGTAAGGCTGTCCACCTTTTGAAGATCTAAGAGCTGATTGAGACATATTGATGTGAGGCATATTCATATATTTGCAGGTTTGGTAGAGTCAAGCACTGGCAACCAGATGCAGGAGACCAACCAATGCTTTTCTGAGGTCAGCTGACTCTTTATTAAAAATATAAATATATAATGTTTTGAAGAAAACTCAAACATATTTGTTAATTTATATCCCGGATTCTCACTAATCTGGTGCATCGCTGCCCATCTCTTAGTCAAGTGGGTTGCTGTCGACACTTGGCCTGCCAGGAGACTCGGACGGATTCAAGGCAGAAAGAAAGCCCTCCAATGACAATACTGTGCCTCTTGCACAGCAGACGTCTGCACTCCGTACTGATTACTCCATGGTTGAGCTGGAGACCATTCTTACACACTGGGCTCCTGATGTTCAATCCCCATCGTCTCCCTCCTGCTCCTTCACCACCCAGGAAGCTGGTGGAGAGGAGGATGTCATCATCGTGAAGAGCGAACCCCCTTCTGATTCTACACTTACCGGATCCAATGTCAAACTTCCAGGTGAGCTTGTGCGTAAGAGTTCTTATCAGACACTCACTCACATAGACTTCAATTTGACCATAATTGTCTATTTTAAAAATATGTATAATCTTGATTTAGCGTAAAAGGTAAGCAAAATGAATGGAAATTGTAGTAGACATCTATATTTTCTGCTATTGAAAATGTATATTTTGAAGGTTTTGGTTCACCTATGGCCCACCCTTGACTACACATCATTCAACTATATGTGTATGAATAATTGTTTGCTGTTTTCTGGTTTCAGAAGCAGCGACATCTTTGCCTGCAGGACAAGCTATGAACACATCTCAGCCTCAGTGGAGAATAAATGCAATGAAAAACCGAAGGGCTAATCTTCATCATCAGAGCTATAGCAAAACTATTGTGGATGGTCTCCGTGCACAGACTTCGAGCTCCACTCTAGTCATTGCTGATCCCATCTCAAGCACCAGTTCAAATAATAGGGTTGCGAATTCCATCGCAGCATCCCAGTATCCACTAACAATGGGGGGACCTGCCGCAGGATTGTCCAGACTGCGCTACGGTGGTCTGTTAGCGCGGAACTTCAAACACCAGACCGATTACCGTAGAAAGGGCTTTGTATGTGGGGTATGTGGGAAAGCCTTCCCTGGCCAGTCAAACCTGGAAGCCCATCAGAGAGTCCATACAGGCGAGAAGCCTTTCCATTGTGACACATGTGGGAAGCAATTTTCGGAAGCTGGAAACTTGAAGAAGCACCAGAGAGTTCATACTGGGGAGAAACCATACTGCTGTGATAACTGTGGGAAAAGGTTTGCATGGATTTGCAACCTGAGGACACATCAGATGTCTGCTACATGTTGTAATCTACACGTTCAAGGAGGCCTTGGGTCAAGTTGATTTTAGACTATTTAAATCCTACACTTTTTAAAATAAGCTTCCCACTAACACTTGAATAATGCTAACAGCCTAATCATCAAATGGCTTATAAATCATACCTATATTTATTTCCTACGTTCACCATTTGAATGCCCACTTTGGTTTGTTGAATGACTTAATAGAGAAAAAAGGCAGAAAATTGAAAACATTTTACACATTTTGTATAATTTATTATGTTGTATTTTATATTGACTGTGCATGATTTTTCTCTTTCAAGACTCAAAATATTAAAATCTTATCTTTCCACTGTTACAATGCGGTGAAATAGACATAATCTGACTCTCAGCAAATAATCTCTACCTCGGTTATATCAACGCTGTTCTCCCTTTCTTCCTCTGATGTCTCCACTTTCCTTTGCTCTTCTTCATTTGTACCTCGCTGTATCTCTTTTCGAGTCCATTCCTCTATTATCTTTTTTCGTCTGTCCCGAAGGGCGCAGGGTAAACAATTCACCAGAAAGAGAATAGCTGAGAGACAGAGTAGCGAGAAGAGTGCGCCCAAGCTGACCTCGAGCTCTTGACCACCTTTATCTTCTACCTTGATTCCTTTTCCTTCTCTGTTCCGGGAGAAGCCTCCTCCCTGACCTGGTTTAAGTATAGCTTTTTCTAAATTGTTCCGACTTGCCATTCTTCTATTTGTGACATCATTGAAATCTGTATTAGTTGTTCCACTAATTTTGTCATAGAAGTCAGTTTTTGTCTGTTTGCTTGAAAGATTTTCACTTCCCTCAAAGTTTGAAGACAAAACTTCGCTGTCAAGATCAACAAGTGTGTCCAATGAACCTAAATCAAAGCCTTGTTCTGAATCTGGCAGAAATTCAAGGTCCAGGTTAACTCTGATCCATCCAGATCCTTTTGCCAGTCGTCTTGTCCTCCCGTCCACATCGGCAATGTCACTTTCATCAATGGCATTGGGGACCTGAAGTCCATCGCCGCAAGTGGAAACGAGGAGCTCTGCACGCAGCAAAGGTCCCCCTCCATCACCCTGGGCGAAGATTTGCTGAGTGTCGCCAGGCGTCACAACAACCACTGTCTCAGCCAGGGAAGAGAAGCGTAAAAGATGAGGATGGTCGCTAAAGGAGGAGAGAAGTGAAGCCGTGTCATCGCTAAACTGGATCCATGCGCTGATAGAAGCCTCCTAATGATTGGAAAAGGAAGACGGAGAGCGAGTCACACACGGTTGATTCATAAACTCAATATAATATCTACTTGGCACAAACGTATGATGACGTTCAATAGTTAGCCAATTGTAAACAACAAAAATCCAATACACGTGTGAATTGATAAAATAAAATGACATTTAGAAAAGGATTAAGCTTAAACTAAATATAAGACCGAATGCAACCCTAACCTAAGAGGAACTGCCACAAGGCTACTCTTGCTAAATGGATCTTTTGAGTGACAACAACATCTTTTGAAGGTGAATACTAGATAGTTTGTAGGTACACACTATGTTGCCCTAAAATGCAACCAATCCATTGATTGTTATAACACGAAAAGTATTAATTTAAGACACAGTGTTGTTGGTTTAGAAAAAGCAGATTTTATTTCTTCTGGAAACTGTTACTTACCTGGTTATAGTGGTGAAACGTGTTGTAGGTTGTTACAGTAGCCGTTATCATGGATTGGTGTGTGGGGCTTCTTTCAACAGATAGGCCAAGACCACTGACTACTTGTACTGAAAGGTCTTCAGGGGTGACCATGTCAGAGCTTACAGTGATGTAACAGGAGCCCAGAACACCATCCCAGTGCTCCGAGACAACCTAGGAGGGACATCACATCCATTAATATTGCACATTTAAATCAAGCACAACAATCCTGGAAAGGCAACGTACACTGAGTGATGTTCTGCCGGGTCGTAAACCGATTAGATAGTTCTGAGATCCGAAAGATGCTATATTCGGGTTATCAACCCTTAACCAATTGTGAACGAGCTTTGTCACATCCACAAACCAATCAGGGTGACCAAGAAGATAGATGGTTCTTCCCTCAGAGTCCTGAGCTTTGAACTGAGTAAGAACCTCAACTGGGGAGCGCTGGTATACTGGAATGCACCTAGAGACACAGGTGAAGATGTACTGTAAAAAAATATATACAAAGAAAAATAAGGGGGAAAAAAGGAATAACCAAAAACATAAACTCTGGTAAAAGTGTCTTTTGCACTAGATAAAAACATAAGAAAATCATATCTATACCAATTGTGTTTACATCTGTTACATTAACAATGTTTTATTTATTTTTTGCTCATCCTTCGAGCACCTCTCTTTTAGAAACTAAGGTACATTTTAATTTAATTGATATTACACATTTCACATCCTCATTTCCCCTTGAAGGATATACAGTATGTAAGTTCAGTGAACAGTTATTACTGAGATACAATTGAATTAGAATTACATATTTTAAACAGTCAATTTCGACATCTCAAACACTAGGTCTGTAAAATGATATTGTAAATGTGTGTCCTTGTTTAAAGGAAGGACACTTGGCAGTGTTTTTCTTTTTCAGAATAAGAAAGTTTGATTAACCAAATAAATGTGAAATTATCAATCATTTATTTTAATAGCCATTATTTTTTCATATGATGTTTTATTTAACTAAATACTGTAGATAAATGTAGACCAATAAAAATATATATTATTTTTTATCATATGTTGTCGTGAGTACCAACCAAAATAATTTACTTGAGTACAGTGTTGATGCTCAAACATTATTTTAAAGTATTGTAAAACACACAGATTTTGTGGCAACGCATTTAGATTAATTTGTGAGTTTCAAATCCTTGAAGGTGCGATCACACAAAACTCGGTTTCCTGTCCTAAGTTGTGAAACGAGGAGAATCTGAAGGTTGTAGAAGGTCAAGATGGCGGATAGAAAGTACGGAATGGTAGTTTTATATAAAGTGGAAGAATAAAGAAAAATTAAGTCTGAAGCCTTGTGAAGATACATACCCTTCATCAGTGGGTTGGTTCCAGCCATCAATAGCATTAAGAACAGGATCTGCTACAGATACCAGCAACGGGACTGAAGGGGCCCAAACCTCCAAACACACAGAGCTAGTAAGTGAGCCGAAGGCAAACTTCACCATGAC
Organism: Callionymus lyra; assembly: GCF_982586985.1. Lineage (NCBI taxonomy): Eukaryota > Metazoa > Chordata > Actinopteri > Syngnathiformes > Callionymidae > Callionymus > Callionymus lyra. Next base: position 32,949,428 of record NC_141818.1, read on the forward strand.
ACATTTGGTACCCAATCCCGATTCACTGCCATCCACAAAAAATGTGGCACAATCACTGGAAACCTGTCGTTCAAAAATATAACTGGTTTATTAAGAGATGGTTATGGCTTTATATGTACAACATTCTATTTTGACATTACATTACCTTGACAATGTCTTCATTGGAAGAGAAACACGTTACTGCAGATGTGACGTCTGACATTTTTCCATTGTGGCTTATAGCCAACACAATGACAGGAAGAGAGACAGGCCTGTTTGTCAATATGGCTGTGTTAATGATCCTGTTATTCTGGAGACAGAAACACAGATGGAAAAAAAACCTGGATTATCACTTACAGGAGAAGGTTTGTTTAAAGATAGGAAACTGTCAAAAAGATGTGTTATCTCCGGGTCAAGGGACAAGGGATACCTAACACATTTTGTTTTTCACAGTTCTGTTTTTTTAAAGTACAAATACACCTGTTTACCTCTGTAATGGGAGCTATGCCAAATATTGGCCGGTCAGCGAATGAGAGCTGACTCACAGCCGCCTCCTGTTGTATTAAGGTGCTTCCACTTCCAGAGTACTCCACCCACCAGTGAGCAGAGACCGTCATTGCCACCCCAAAACTTTGACTCAGACCTTCAATTGACAAGCAAACGACTTGGTGGAGGTCTGTCGGGCTGAAAAAAGGAGTGGGGCATCATATAATTTAGTTAAATTATATAAAATAATTTGATACAACCTCAAAGAAATAATTAAAAGCAGGAATCTATAAAAAAAAAAAAAATCAAAATAGGGACAGAAAGGTTAAAATACAAATCTGTAGACATTTTCGTCAACACACCTGTACTTTGCTGAGTCATGTTTGATGCAGAGGATAGAGACAACATCATACTTGGATCCCTGGTTTTGCTCCAGGGAAACTGCCCACAAGTCAGAGGACAAAGTTCTCTTTGCCACCATCGACACCAAGCCCCTTTTCACCTTTAGTCTATAGACAGTGCAGACATTACATTTATTAGTATAGATCAATAATTTAGCAGTTAAAAAAAAAAAGTATTCAATTGCTTAATTATTAGTTATTGGTTTAGTCACCTTATGACAGCAAACCCAGAGCTAAAGTTTGCTCTCAGTTTCACAGACACTCTGAGTGGTTCTGCTATTAATGCCGGGCCCTTTTCGTAACGGACCAGCACATGAGGGTCTAGGTTAATTTCTTCTTCCTCTTGCATTCCACTCAGACAGGTTTCATTCTCATCACTCCAGTTTTGTTTCCTCTTTGATTTATGCTCTGACTTCTTCAGTGTACGAGCTTTAAAACTCAAGAGTTGCCTCTGGGACTGAGCAGCTTTACCCTCCATACACCTGATTGATAGAAGATGTAGTCTTGTGAACAAGAAAAAAGTAAAAGAAGAATGTATCCACAGTGTGTTTTTCAGCCTACCCTGAATGCGTGAGCTTTAGGTTATCTGTGTCCATAGCTGAATAAAAAAGCTGTATTTGGTTCTGTATGGGCTCCCTTCGGTAAGTCAAGGATCTTTGAAGTCCTGCTTGCTCCTCCCTCTCAATACTTGGATATCTGTGAAAAGACATTGAAAAGACATTTGAGAAAAGCCAATTATTCTATGTATTGTATTATTATTATCATCTTTATCATCATTATTATTTATACATTTAAATGTTATTTTTGTGATTTATTATTATCATATTCTTTTGTGATAAATATTATTATTATTTATTATGTTTGTATGTTGTTCATGATATTCATCAATAATAATAATAATAATAATAATAATATTATATATATATATATATATATATATAGAGAGAGAGAGAGAGAGAGAGAGAGAGAGATTATTATTATTATTATAATTATTATAATTATTAGTTATTAGTTATTAGAATATATTAGTTGTAGTCTATAACGTGGCCCTTTTAAAAACGTAAAACGTTTCGATTTCGGTGATTTATGAAGTTCTTTGTTTTCCCTGCTACACCAGCAGATGTCACTATATTGCATTCACCAGAAAAGCGACTATAAAGCAAACAGGTTTTTGAGAGCACAATGTGACAGTCAACACTTGATTGTGTAACTTCTACTGCAAGGTATTTCATGACCTACCAAAGTTCCTGCAGTCCTTAAATATGACTAGAGTACACTCAAGAAACCAGTTTGAAAGGACGTCAGCCTTGTGACACAGGTGTTTATCTTAGAGTCTAAAAAAAATCCAGATCCAGCCGAACATCTTTTCTTTTCAGATTTTTCCAAGATCAAATTCAGCAGGTCTTTGCTACTATCCCACTGGCAGGTAATATTGTTATTTTCTAAAGATCTACCCAAAGGAGAGAGAGAGGTTAATCAAAAAAATACAACCTTAGTGATGGAGAAGACCCTCTGAGACGGCCGAAAAACTTTCTGGAATGGAATTGTTGAAATTTCTGTACCCTCCGATTTAAGTGGTTTTCCCTGTTTTGATGCGACTGGTTTGTGTTTGCGTCTTTGAACCAGTCACAGGGAAGTGTCAGCGTCACCACACACACGCCAAGGGGAGGCTTGAAGGTAAGATTAAGGCAAAGATAAGTGAATATGGGAGTTAAGTAGAATCACGTGAGAAAAGTAGCCTCACCTGTGTGACACATGATGCTTTCTTCTCCTCAGTTTCCTTAAATGCATGCAGCGTGGCACAGGTCCCATGTGTGCTGGGTTGACCATGCTTGTGGAACAGTGCTCTCACCTTAAACGTCTCCTGTCCTCTTTCATCTACCTCTCTGTCAAAATGCTCAGAGAGCAATGATGCTGACAGAGTCGGAGGTACAGCCTCAGGAAGTAACTGTGGAAAGACAATGTAAAAAAAACAAAACAATAATGTATTTTAAACCTAAAACAAATCACAAGACATGTGTTTTCCCCCGCTCACCTGGGTGACAGAGTAGGGGCCAAATGAAGCCTCAAGTGCCGCTCTGGTGTCCAGACCTGGAGGATTCAACATGAAAAGATTCTGGGAGGATGAAAAGGGACTGGAGTTGGAGAAGAGAGGTGTCACGTCAGACTGGGAGAGAGGAAGGAAGTGCCATGATGACGGAATGACAGACAACTGGACTGGTAAGGACAGAGGAAGGGGGGGCTGTGGTTGAGAGGGTCGGACTAAGAAATAAAAACAAAAATGAGCCACGGTGACTTTTTTACATCACACATTGGGAGAAAATGGCCTTACTTAGCAAGAAGAACCATAAGAATAATAGCATTCCTATTTCTTCTTTGCCTGTCCAACTTCCATGGTGGAAATGTTCCATCACGGCCATGACGATGATGCTGTCAGGGAGCAAACATGTAAAAACAAACACACAGATCCACTGTCTGCAGAAAGACTATGAAGAATCAGAGTCAAGAATCAAACTTACAAGCATTTTGTTGGTGTAGTTTCATCTTTGAACGGTGGTATAAAAAAGTTTATATGCTTATCATCACATGTGACTGCACCAGTAAATGAAGATGCCAAAAGCCCTTTTTTTTATTCTGAGATTGTTTTTTTTTTTATACCTAAACCACATGTTGAATAAATAACTGCCCATCATTTCAAGTAAGTAATGGCATGAGAGATTGTATGTTTTTTTTTCCTGTTTATAACTAAATGAAAGACAAAACCTTTTTACTTTCAACTGCGAGGTCCACAAGGCTGTGATTCAAAAAATGTATTTGTTGTCCACAATATAAACTTAAACAATTATTTTGGAAGTTGACCAGGAGTAAATCTTTCCCAGAGTATCACTGAACTTCACGCCATGCATTAACTATGTTGGTGGCTGCTTTTAGCATTGACTCATTTCCTTTTCTCAACAGCTTTTAGTAAGAATCAGGTTTGTATAATTACCATTTAGCGCAGCACTTCCTATTTCAATATTATTTTTCACAACAATCACATTTTCTAAAACACAAATTATCGTGTATGATCAGGTTTTTTAGACGTCATATGCACACATTCAAATCTAAATACTAATCATGTTTCTTTCTATATAGTATGAGTATCTTAATATAGTAATTGAATGAAATCAGGTGCTAAAATGCTTTGCAGAAGCCAAAGCTTGACATAAACTTGTTTAAACTCACCTGTGGGTTCCATCCTCAGATCAAGATTCTTTAGTCCACGCAGGAAAAAATACATTCACTCTTATCCACAAACTCTTTCTCTTTCTCTTTCTGTCTCCTTCCTCTGTAGAGGATTCACACAATACAGATTTTTTTTTTAAAACAGTGACTAATCCCATTCCGGCCCCCCACCATCACTGTTATCTCCCTCCTCCCTTCTTTGCTTTTTAATTCTGTTTGGCTCAGCTAGTATTTCTTGTTCTTACTTGCATACACTCTTCAGTACGGATTCTTCTAATTTGAAGAAAAAGTATGCATACTAAAGATTAGCATGACCAGAAGAAGAAATAATAAAAAACTTCTGTAACTGATACTTTAAGATGACAATTGTTTTTCATAACTCACACACACACTTTGTTGACAATGTGTATTAGTATATTCTCTTTTTTAATTTTTATTTCAATGTCATCTAGTTCTTGACATCTGTCAATTTTATATATGCGGAAATGTCAAATCATACACAATTTTGGTTTTATATACGCATGCATCACTCACAGAATTGTCAATTACAAACATCCATTTTCTACCACATATTCCCTTATGGGGATTTCTTCAGGCGAGAGGCGAGGGACACCCTGGACAGGCAACTATTCACACACACACTCATACCTAAGGACAATTTCCCCAATTTCCCAATGAACCTTTATTTGAACTTTGGGAGGAAATCAGAGTGCCCTGAGTAACATGGTATAGCAAAGACGATGATCTCTGATTTAAAAATCCAAATCATCATAAAATACAAATAAATATACTTTATTTTTGCGTTGATAAATAAATAGAGCCGTGTGAAGCTTTGTGTGGTTGCCATGGTGACATCTGAAAGGAAAGATGAGGCTGTGGGAATTGCTCTGGACAGCACAGTTTGAACTTACTATCCTTCCATTTTCTAGAGAGTCAAGGCCTTACTAAAAAAATTCTACTTTTCAACAAATATGTCTTAACATGTCCTAGTAAAGGGTTAGTGTAAGAACAGTCTTCTCATAATGACCAAACTGGGAGAAACTAAATCATTTTTCGAAGCAAATAACCACCATGTTTTTGTAAATATTGTTTTAGAGCTCAACAACCAGTTCCATGTGAACAAAAGGATTTGTTAAATATCTCTGTAAGCATGCATGTATTTGTGTCATGTCGGTTGTGGATGTGGTGAGAGAGGCAATAGAGCAGCAGAAGGGGCTTAGATGACAATGGATCCGACATAGAGAGGAGCTTAAGCAAAAATGAAATGAAACAGCATTACGTTTTCAGACTCCGCCTACTTGCAGAGGAGGTCATATTCCAAGAGAGGTTCACCGTCTCTCCAGCCGTGATCCAGCTGCATAGAACTTCAGATTAAACCAACATCTGTGCTGACAGGAGAACACACAGTGTGGGTAGACACATTTGAACCACCTTCTCCTTTTGGACTCCACACTGAGCCCATAACTGGGATATTATTTTGTGTCTGTGATTTAATTTAATTTTTTTTTTGTTGTGTCTGTTTTTTTTTAAATAGACCTGAACACGTTTTTCTTTTTTTAATGTGTATTCTTGTTGTTTTAAGTTGCTGGCCTGTTGTCTGCAATAATAATCTGACCTATCTTAATAAATAAATCTGTAAAATCAACATGCTGTTACTGCTTGCTGTACTATATCTACATATAATATTCTTAGTCACACTCATTTTAGTCTGTATTCCTCTTACGCCAGACGATCTTTTCTGTATTTTCTCAGCATCTACATTTATTCTATATTTTGCTTGTTTACTGTTTGGCAGTGACTTGCAAGACTAACCATTTTAATACCACTTTCATATTTATCTTTCTTACTCCCCTTGCTCCCCACCTCCATGCCCTCATGTCAATCTACTCCAGGATTATCTGCAGCTGTAATCTGCAGTCATCTGTCATTATTTCTCCAGAATGGAGCAGATTATCTTTTAATATCGTGATCCCGCCATGTGAGGAAAAGACAACATACACCTACGCATGGATATCCGGTCTAAAACACAGAGACTTGACTGATTAGACACAACAAAGGATACAGTTATTTTGTACCCGGTACTGTGTGCTGTTAAAGTGAAACCGACCAAGCTGTGGCACATCAATTCCCCCATATATGTTGTGTTCAAGGCAGTGGTTGTACTCCTGTTAGGTTTAGTTTTTTGACTGTTTTTCATGATAAGAATGAAAAAAAAAAAAACGGTTTCATTGCTCGGACACACAGGAGGCTATCTCGTGTATTTTAATTGATTAAGGCAAGTCCCTTCATAGATACATGCTAGTTATGTCAACCAACAACCAGCCAATTGTCAAAGGTTTGTAATCATGTGACGTTTAATGAGGATCTAAGAGGATTGTTGTTCTATCACAATATATCAAACGTCTCAAGGAGGCTTAAAAAAGCGATAGGAATAAGATTAGATTAGATTTAATAAAATAGACTTTATTATTCCTTCTGGAGATCTCCTTTGGTGAATTGGGTTTCTAGTTCACAGCACACAATACTTCCATAAAAACGTGCAAAAAAGAAGTTCAAATAAAAAGAACAAAGTGCAAGGGATGACAAAGTGCAAATATAAAGAACATAGATCAAATGAAATATCGCAAAGAAAAGGATACAAAGATACATTTATAAAAACCTTATCCTATCACTCTACTCCTGCTCCAAAATTCATAATTATACAATCTGATAGCACAAGGAATGAATGAGTCCCTGAGTCTTATAGTGTTGCATCTGGGGAGGAGGAACACAAAAATCTGATGATCTTCCAAAGCATTTCCATAAAAAGAATCTCCACAATATACATGTGGTTCTACATTCTTATACCAAACACATCGGAAAGATGGTAAACATAAAGAGAGCACAAAAGCAGGAAGAGAAAGTAGAACTTCGGGAGGAAACTTTTAGGTTTTGACAAAAATAACATACAGGAAGTTGGTGTCAACGGCAAAGGTAACCACATCGGCATACTTGTCATCCTGATCATGAAAACGGTATCAAATAAAGATGCTCAACAAGTTTCATAAAGATTTCAAGAACTAGAGAAACCGTAGGTGAAAACTGGTGGTTTATTGGCGATTTTGTAAAAATTGTCCGTGTGAAATGCAAAACATAATAATTTAACAATGGTATTATGAAAAGGACACATGCATAACAAAGAAGTTCTAAATTGTTATATTGTTTAACACAGTTAACGATCTTAAAAATTATGGCATTTGATAAGATAGAAGAAGATCCGTCACAGGTCGAAGTCACTGTTTATCTCCAGTAGATTCTCCAGAGCTGTTGTTAACCAAATACAGAAGGTTTCCAGATTCAAGGCAATCATTCAAAAATAAATATTTATTTATGTTGACAGTTACCTGGGTAAGGAGATGTCTTCTGTTCTATGGTTTCACCATTTCTCCCCCGGTGGAAAGACACTGAAACACAATATATATATATATATATATATATATATATATATATATATATATATATATATTGTGTTTCATATGCATGTTGTGTGTTTTATTTTACCACTTTGACTCTGTTTTGGTCCGATCCAACGACTCTTCCTTCTGTCAGACACTGCAAAAATAATTGGAGTAAATCATTTAAAAAATAATACAAACAATAATATAATTCAATTCATATATTTACTCATATGTTCTACTGTGGATATGGCTACAAGAATGTTCCCTACAGAACAATTTCAATTTCTCTTAAATGTATGTATTTATTAGCTGTTTGAGTGGTAACATTATTACAAAAAATATATATATTTTCCTTACTAAATTTCATATAAAAACACTGAAATAAAATAATTTTTCATTTCATATTAAACTTCAATGAACTATTGACTTTTGTATCGAAATGTCTTAAACTCATCTTTGTCTTTGAATTTTTTTGGTATCAAATGTGCTTAATGGTGTGTGTGTGTGTGTGTGTGTGTGTGTGTGTGTGTGTGCGTATGAGTGCACTCACATCTTTTCTGCAGCGCTCTGACTGTGGGTCTCGAGAACCAGAGAAGTAAAAGGACCAGCAACACACAAGACAGTAAAGCTGTGATGACTTTGTATACTCGCAGTTGCTTCTCATCAATGACAACTTCCACTAAAAAGTCAGATGCAACATGTTAACATAACACATATTTTAACTTCCTGAGGAATTAAGTGTTAAGGTTAATAAATGACTGACCATGAAGAGATAAAAGAGGTCACTAACCTGGGCAATTCACCTTTAGTATCGAACAAGTGACATGAGTTCCCCTGCTTTCAATATTTTTTTGAGTTGAGATGGGGGCAACAGTTGAGATGAGGGCAACAGTGGGAGTTAAGCTTTGGTGAGTACCAGAGGGAAGAGAGCTTTCATTTATTCGTACAGATTCTGTCAGAAGAATAGAAATTGAAATGTGCATCATCATTGAATGGTTAACTGGAGCCTTTCATGTGAGGGACACACTGGAAAGTCAAACACAAGTAAGACCACAAAAAGAAACACACGGATACGCTCAGACATTCACTACAAACTGTCGAGCACAGAAGCAGTTAGTGACCAGCAATGTTAATGCAGGGATCTATTAGATAAAGAAAAACGATGAATAATATTATTTATTTTTTTCACATTTTATTTTTTGCTAATTACTCTATTACCAAAACTTTATAACCTCAAAGTTCATGTTGGCCAATAATAACAATAATAATAATGATAATAATATATTTTATTTAATGCCTTTCACAACACTCAACACAAACTGAAAAGCAAAAGTAGAAAATAATGTATATATATATACATATATATATATATATATATATATATATATATATATGTATATATACAAACATTTTAAAAAGGAAAGTAAAACATGACGTTAAGCTTTTGTTTTGTTAAGCTCTTTAATAGCACTGTCTCATATTAAATAAAAGTGTAATAAGTGCTACGTATTATGGCGATTAAATACCAGCACTTTGATTGTATCATTGTTCATTCTCTTGCTCTCAGTACCTGCAAAACAATAGTGAATTATGAATATGTACTTACCAACTGTCAAAAACAGAAGTGTTGACATATGCAGGAGAGTTGTAGGTTCCATTGCAGAGTAAAACGAGGGATGAGAACGCAGCTGCTTACTTTTCCTGTCTGTATGTAAACTGAATCAGTGCGTCTTGCATTGCAGCTCATGCAAAACTGCAGATTTCCTCTCATCAAAGACAACAGGGCGAGGCTATAAAGCCTAGACTAAAAACCTTAAAAGCTTATTTTCTTAAACTAGATCATAGACTAACAAAATAGGACTTGTAGAATATCTCTGAAGAATTATTCATGTAGTTTCCATCTACACTAAGGTAAATAGTAGCTAAAGAACATCTTGAAAAGCTGCATTAAATACAACATGTTTTCTCCTATTTTAGTAAAATATGTCAAAAATAAAATTTTCAAGCAGCCTCAAAAATGCTAGAAAAGGATACTACTGTAAGTCACTATTAATGAAGAGCGTCATTAGTTGTAAGTAGCCCATTTTATATTTTAATAGAATCCCTAAACTTGTGATAGATCTTTCATTTTAATAAAATACTCTAGATCAAACTCAATCACAGAAGAGGCCAACATTGCTGTCTAAGTCACAAGCCAAACAGAATGTATATTTAGTACTGTCTATTACTTAATTCTAATAGCAATATTATTATTATTTAATTAAATTATTATTAAAGGCTTTGTTTGTCCTTCATCAAACACTCATCACGAAAATGACATCCATGTTTCTTATATTTTATTATCAATGTAAACTTTGATCTACTTAAATTTGGGCCATGTAAAATGATATACAACCTTGCTCATCAACATGAAAGACGGAAAGAACAAAATCACTTTAGATCAATTTCTGTTTTATTATTCACAACCCCCTTTTAAACAGAAAGCAAAAATAAAGAAAACGTTCCAATACGATCATCATCAGAGATATTTCCCTCTGGCGATTATTACCAGAGTGTTATCGTGAATTTGCAGTGTGCTTCTACTTAAACACGCTCAGTCACTGTGACAGTCACATGGGCCCGGTGGGGATATTTCTTGTTTTTCCGTTGAAATATGAACAACTATTCATGCTCAGAAGATTTACTTAAAGCAGCAGGCCAAACACATTCTTTGTGCGTGTAGGTGTGTTAGGTCATGGAGGGTGTCTGCAGACATTCAGGCCTCCTCTTCGTCATGCATTCATAGTTTGGGCACCGGACAGCTCAAGTCAACCACAGATGTTTATAACATTTGCCCAGGTAGTGTCCGTTATTAGTATGGTGCACATGTGCAAAGAGACACAAAAGGAGGGTACACAACAGCTTTCCTTGACACCGTACATTACCGTTGCACTCATTTTATTGAATCTAATGGCTTAATCATCAGGACTACTGGTCACTTGACATAAATGGATGATATAATTCATTGGTAATAATATTTAAAAGTAGCTACTTTCTTCCTTTTCCCCTTTTGATGCATTTTTAAATAGAAGCAATGTGTGGTGTCAAACTAAGACACAATTTAACATTAATATTTACAACACAACTTTATGGTTAGGCAGTATATAAATGACATAATTTGACTTTATAATTATTTAAATATTACAATGTGAACCAAAAAAAGAAAAATTAGTTGAAGAAAATGTATTTGGTTGCATTAACATGTCAATGTTTGTTGCGAAAAATATAGAATTTTATTTTAGAGACCCAAACTGCAGTACATTATTTTCCATATACCACCATTTGGTTAGGATGTTCAACTTAATTAAAAAGGCAACATTATGTATTAATGCTAAAAATTATAATATAGCCATTTGCTGTCATTGTAAATGTACTCTTAAAATGTGTGAATAGAACAACCTATTTAAGGAATCAATTTAAAACATAATATATTTATGACTATACTCTTTAACCTTAACTATCTGAAACTTAGAATTCGATATATTCTTTCACACTTCCTTTGTAAACGTTTAAAGGAATGGTAGCCATTAATATATTTTTAATACATGTATATTTCCCTTTCAAATGTAAGCACTATGGAGCAACCCCATGTGAAATATAATTTCTAATGACCCAACTGTAAAGGACAGTAAGGAAATTATAGGGTAAAAGAAAATAAAGAGACAGTATATGGAAGCAGGGCAGCATTTGTTCTGAATAAAACTGGTCTAATGTTTAACTCAAAAGGCCAATAAGACGTTTTTTTTTTTAAGTTAGATAACTAACAATGTTTTGCGATATATTTTACTTACTTATCCAAACACATTTGGATACAATCATGGCACTTAAATTTTTCACTTTAAATATTCTGACCATTCAGAGAAGTTTTCATACTGAAGTAAATGAGAGCTTGGTTTAACAACAGATGCCGTGGCTAGTATTTTTCTTGTTTGAAGTTAATGGGGCAACATTGACGTGCCAAGGTGGTTGGGGGTGTGGACGAGACATTGTGAGCATGTACAGTTGAGAACTGTTTGACAACGAGACTCCAAACAGTCTTCAACGTATCAAATCGGAAACCCCTGTCACTTCCTCTGCCCTGGCTCTTCATCAAGACGTCTACTTGTCAGGATGTGCACACTCGAACACACGTGGTTCATTTCGCAACCAACATTCTGCAAACAGACTTTCTTTTTTTTTTTAAGATCAATGTTTTACACTCTTAACAAATAGATAAATTAACTGGAAAATAAAATCAGCTCTTCAATCTACAGATAAAATATTCATTTTGACATGTCTACATTGATTAAAAAGCTTAATAACAGACAGCTACACCTGATCAGGATGACGAGTGAAACATGGTTACTTAGAACAATGACAACATATTTTCACCTCATTATTTTAAGCTGAAAAGGGGCCTCGACTACGAGCGCAGATCAGCTGCATGCAGACTCATCAGACTCCCTGTCATTTACCCACAACACAAATTTACCATTTGAATGTTCTTTGGTTAAAGAAAACTAAAGTGTGAAACATTGACACAGCCGACACCCATAGTTACATCAATCCTCCAGCCTTTCAACTTTTGAACAACATCTGCAGTAACTGAGTGTAACTACAGCCACTTATCAAAACTTGCCGGCCTTCAATAATGATGATTAATACACACCCATTTAACTGGAGCTAACTGGATCCAGGACACGATATGTACTTTCATTTTATCGTGCATTTGTCAATGGGTGAGTGCACTTTTGTGTGTTACAAAGAAGTTCTGATTGCCAAGTAGCAGATCTCACACACCGACTACAGATGGAGGCAGCAATGGAAGGAGGAGAAAGAGTTAGTGCATTAGGGACCAGACACAAGTGTTTGAACACTTAAACACAACAACCTGAGACTAGTGTGAGGGGGCACTGGGAGGAGGAGGAACAATTATGTTGTGAAATAGTGCAACAAAGATCAGCTAGTCAAAGAAGGATAAAAGCTGCAGGGGAATTTTTTTTTTTTTCGCAGGTTGACTGGATTTGATTCTGATTTGAGAAAAGGTACGACAGATGAAAGAGCAGAAACATCGTAGACTGAGGAACCGTCGTGTTTTCAGGAGTATGGCTGTGGAACTCCATACCCTGGTCTGTAGATGGGTCTTCCCGGTGGGGATTGAGTGCTGGAATAGGGGGCCCCAGATGGGTAGCTGTAGCCTCCATAGCTGTAAGAAGCCGGGTAAGGAGCTGTCCCACTTTGGGGGTTGCTGGGGTTGTACTGACCAAAAGCTGATCCAGGGCTTGGGGTAGGGAAAGAGGGTTGAACTGGGTAGGGACAAGCTGAAGAAGCCGGGGGGCCGAAAGCAGGTCTAGGACCGGAGTAGCCTCCTGTTGGGTTAAATGGTCCACCAGGATATGGTGAGAACTGTGATGAGGGGCCTGCAGCGACTGCAGACACAGCCGGAAGAGGGTTTGGGGGACTTACAGGATATGGTCTGTAGGGGAGGCCTGACGGGCCGGTCACGGATGACGAGGTCGGCTGTGAGGCGTTTTGGTAGTTGGATGACTGGGGTGTGGAGTTTGACGGCGGATTAGTGGACCCTGCTGTTGTCGACTGTTGGTTCCATGGTGATGAGTTAGCAACGTGTTCCTGGTTAATGCTTGTGGATGAATTCATGGTGCTGGGGTTCTCTTCGCTCCTCAGATGTAGAATCTCCTGGAATTTTTCCACCCTCACACGTCTTTTGTGTGCAAGGCAGCGCAGGGCAGTGAAGCGTTCCAGAAAGGAGTCCAACAATAAAGAGCCCTCCAAAAACTCATCAGCCAGAACCTGTAGGAATAGAATGAGTTGGTTTTACAGGCTAGAAATGCCTCCAGATTATACGAAGCAGCACAGTGACGCCGGTGCAGATTGCACAAAAATAGATGAAACCATGATGCCGTGTTATTTAAACAAATAAAAAGCATTAAAAGAAACGATCAGAATTGTGTGAGCTGATGCATTTGCGCTCGAGTTTACCTCTGACTCGGCTTCTGTTTTGCCGCCCTCTGTCTGTAACCTGGAGAATAACGCTTCTGGGGACACCTGACCAGCAATGCCATCTGATGAAATAAGAACAACTTGAACGATGTTTAGCAGAAGCAGTGAATATAAGTCACATTATCCTGTCGTAAAATTGAAAAATATTATATACTACATCGTCAATGTATTCATTATATAAACCACAATATATTAAAGAGCATTTTACTTATTAATTTAATATTAACTCAAAGGTTTGATGGTTGTAAGAAAGACATCAATAAATAAATAGGGCATTCATTCTGAAACATTAGATATGATGTGAGAAAAGAGAAAGAGCTACTTAAAAAAAAAAAAGTTCAAATTTCTCTGCCAATGACTGATAGATTGACATGATACAGGGTTAGGGTCACAGCTTGTTTTGTCGAAGATTTCATTTGAACACTATTGCTATGCAAGAAATGCTTGCAGTCATGTCCAAGTATGACTCTTCTTGTGTACAGTACAAGCCAAACACCTCAGCTGATTGGTTCTTTCCATACAATTAATTATAAGGTTGTCGAATAGGTCCGTATCAACTTGACCCCATTAATAAGTAAACCCTAAAAAAAAAACATTTCAGGTGACTGCATTTTGAAGATTGAAGTTCACTATAAACAGTTTTATAGAAGCTTTTCCCCCTTTTTACAACTGACTCAAAGTTATTTCACAAGAATTGCCATAATGATATTTATGTAATTACTGATGCTGTCATTTGGCAAAAAAAGAGAAAGCACATTATTTACTTGTATCATTCACTGTCACAATTAACACTAATTGATGTGACGTTTTTTTGTATTGTCCATGAAGGTTTCTTACCTCTTACAGAGCAGCGGTCTCTGTACAAGTCTCTGAGGGTTTCTAGCTGGCTGTATCGTTCCACTAGTAACTCTTTCTGGGACTCCAGTCGAGGCTTCATGTCCAGGTTGTGCTCTGCCAGGCTGCGGTTAGATGCCAAAGCCATTTCTCTCTCCAGCTGAATGTTCTGAATCTATGAGAAAAGAGCGACGATTACATATTGAACAAGAGAGGCATATAACACACAGAGGTGGTTTTCAAAAATAGATAGATAGATACTTAATTTATCCACCAGAGGAGAAATGATTTTGTCCAGCAGCAATAACACATCCATACAAACATCCATAAATACATGTAGACAATTGAATAAATACAATAAAAACATACAAAATGTATAAAAAGACAAATAAATTATTATTTAAAAGTTGCAAACAAAAAATAAAAAGTGCATGTCAAGCATGAGAGAGATCTGTTATAGCACCTTATGACAGAAGGAACCAAGGACGTCTTAAAGCGTTTATAGATATAGACAAGGTCAATGCAAAAATTCAAACTGAAAGTCATACAATATGCTAGAAAGTCAAAAGAAAGCCTCCGATATCAGCCATGTATCCCAGATCAGCTCGTTCTTAAGGACGTAATAAGGCTCCTGATAAGGGTTCGGCTGAGAGGGAGCACTAAGACAAGCGTTTCCCTGACGCGTTCTTAACTGCCTTCTTAGGTGGAGATAACCTCATCTCTCTGGATTAGGTTATTGAAAAGTTTTTTTTCTAGCCACCATGTGTTGTTTGAGTGTGTCCGCCATTCGGAGGCCGAATGCCAGAGGTGGAATGTTTGCATGTTGTCGCTCAAGTGAAGAGGTGCATGCTTTTTTCTACAATGAGCATTGTTTTATTATTAAGAAAAATGGATTATATACACTTCCCTGATGAGGTTTGATTACTGGACATTTGGTCTCCAAGTAGGCTGTTAAGAGTGGGTCAGCTTAATCTAACATTTTCTCCTTAGCAAATGAT
This sequence comes from Callionymus lyra, assembly GCF_982586985.1. Taxonomy (NCBI): domain Eukaryota; kingdom Metazoa; phylum Chordata; class Actinopteri; order Syngnathiformes; family Callionymidae; genus Callionymus; species Callionymus lyra. Next base: position 32,964,827 of record NC_141818.1, read on the forward strand.
CTTCTTAAGCCAAGACTGACTCTGGAAATGCATCCTCCTTTCATGGCGTTATTAAGAGCGCTCCTAGGAAGATCGTTGCACTCAAGAGATTCTTAACAAATCTGGGAAACACCCTTATTGTGAGCAAACTCGTGTTATTTTTTTTTAGTTAATTAATGTTTATGACCAAACTGTGAAAAAAGTAGTAATTTTCATTTTTGTCAATTGATGGAATATAACAACACTTTCATAAAATCAGATATTGGACCATTTTGTATAATAAATATATAGTTGTTAAAGTCAATAAGATAAAGTGATTTTTGTAATTTGTATTATTTTAGAAAATAAAAAGCACACAAGCTAGTGAGAAGACACTAACATTTCTCAGTACTGCAGTTTCTGCCATTAAAAACGTGTGCTGACATTCTGAGAAGTGTGTGAACCTTAAGTGAAGGAGGGGGTTACGGAAGTATTGTAAAATCGAACGCTGATCGTAAAATCATGCTATGAATAAACACTGAATTCTCGCCGCCCCCTAAAGCTAGTGAGTTAGTGAGTAACAACTTAAAAACTAAACGTGCTTATGCTGGTACCTAGATGCTGTTTATGTCAATGTTATCTTAAAAATGATTAAGGGACTGAAGTGAAGAATAGGCTGGGTCTAGTCTATCTAATCTAATCTAAAATAATAAGAGAGTTGACTGTTAAGGATGTGGAAATAGCACTCCAGAATGAGAAGGTAGAAGACCAGAATGAGAAGCTGGCTGAAATGTATATTGAAATAACTCTTCACAAAGCACTCCAGTGGAGTATAAAGGATGTCAAAGACCATGAAGGGGACAAAATGTTATCGCATATTGGTCAAAGGGAAGCTTTAATATACAGAAGTATCAAATAAGGAATAAAATAAATAAAAGTAACATAGAAATAGCATACAAAAATACATGACACACATAAATGATTAAATGACATTCTGTAACATCAATAGAGGGATCGATAAAGTTTTTATCCATCTATCTATCTCATACATAAACAGAATAACAAAAATGTAAGTAAATATTTGTAGAGTTAAATAGAAAAGTATGAGTAATGGGCAGAAATACTAACAGTTGGGCTCTCTGGTCTTTTTTCATCTCTAAAAACATTGTGTTTGAACAGCTGAAAATGACTTGATTACACGTGAAAAATTTTCAATTGCAGTTATTGTTAAAGTATGATGTAAACAAAACAAAAATTTTGTATGATTTGAAGTGTACAACTGTTTGAAAAAAAAAGAATGAATTATTGATCCATTATTCAATTTGAATAAAAAGGTTAATTTGATAAAATAGTGTAATTTAACAGCGCAAAAACAATACACCCATTGAAACAAAATACATGACACAAGAGCCATGTTTAATGAAAAGTAATTGATCCTATGTACTAGTAATATCTGATAAATCATCGACTAATTTTCTTGCCAGAGCCTTTACATATATAACAGTCAACTAAAAAGGATGTGTATATAATAATGACATTTGATGAATGTTGTGTTATTGGTTATATCAATGGAGGACAAAACAGTGGCAGCTTTTAAATTGACATGACAACCAGGAAGTTGGTGAAATGGAAAGTATTGGGATTTACCTCGTCAGACTCCAGTGCCATCGACTCCACCCTCTCTGGGTTGTCCAGGATCTCCTGAAGTTCTGATTGGCTTAAATCCTGGAGCTTCTCCATTCGATTTGCCAGGAGGGCTGTCAATCATACAATCAGAACGAAGTATTTGTTAAAACGAAACCTATATATCAGCAGGTTCCCCAGCGTATAATATACTTTTTATTTTAATAACTTAGGCTTGATACATGAGGTTAAATCCAATTTGTATTGCTGTCACTACAGTAAAAACATAATAAATGGACAATTATATATATATATATACAATTGAATAAATGAGGAGAATCTGTGGTCCCAACTCTTCTCTAGATAGAAAGTTGGCAGATTGTGAGCTACCACGAGTTCGTGTACGTACACGCACCATAGGCCACATTTGAGAAACATACTGTCAGCTACACAGCGGATACTCTTGGGCAGAAACAACATGATGACATGGAGGTAAAATCATACTTACACGACGTTAGAAAATCAAGATAATCTGATCACCGATTATCGGTGACATCCACACCACTGACAGGTGACTTGACACGTCCACACGTTAGCGGACCTGCTCTGGCCAAATCCACTAATACCTCGACTTGTGTTCGGCGCAGGCTCAATGTAGGGTTAACCAGTTCCTAGGCCGGGAAACCAGTCCCGGTTAGCAGTTCCGCGTTCGAGCGAAGTCGCGAAAACAACAGTCGTTATGATCGCAATGTCAGCCACTTAGCTCCCGTCAACTTCTTCGAGGAGAAGCTCAATGATTTGACAGTCAAAACCCGTGTCTAAAATTAACCACCGACCTCCCCAGCAACCAATTTCGAGCGTCGCCTTGTTGCTCTATCTTTTAACTTTCCCGCGCCAGTCCCCGAATCGAACAACAGTGTTAGAAAATAGGTGTTATTTTGGTTAATTCCGTAAAGTTTTGTTCGATACAGACAGTTACCGCCGCCATTTTTGGAATCATTTACGTGCGCTGGTTCACGGGGGTGTTCACGTATAACAAACACGGAGCTCATTAAACGTTTTTAAACAAATTATAACAATATACTCATTACGAGTCCAATCGGCTAGATTATATAAACCTTTGTGAATTTTCCATTTTGATTGTACGATGTTTAACTCACTATGTAGCGAGTTTCCGTTTCTATCAACCCCCCTCCCTTCATACGATAGTGGTAGAGTCCGGTGCTCAGCTGATCACAGGGATACCCAAATATGACGCGAATGTTCCGTGAAAAGGGAGTGCTGGGTTTGTGCGGCTGATTATATATTTTTCTTCTTCCGATTGACCTAAATATTTTTTCAGCAGTAAATATATGTTTATGAACATTAATTTATTGGTGCTGGATGTTTGTTACCTCTATGAGCGCTCTTGACATCTAACTAAAATGGACTCTTAATTTAAATAATGAATCATGATCCATTCAGGAAGGCCTTCAACGTTAGGCGTTAATAACAATAGCCTTAAATATACTTTTCTTATACGTGTCCTTGTGACATCATCAATTAAAATGGCCCATGCAGTGGTTTTAATGGAATAGCTGCTATAAATAAAACACTAGCCTGAATTAATACAAATCTTTGATACTCTTTATTAACTTATAACTTTTTAATATACATTTGTTAATAAACCTTGAGCATTTTATGATGGGTGTTGGTCTTATGTCACTCAATTTCAGAGCTTCCAACCATACATGTAGACTGTGTAAATATCCAAGTATACATCCTCGAAAAAAGTAAATGAGATAAACACAATGATTGCATGAATGATGTCAGTCTCTTTTGAGAGCTTTGATGGAAGTCACAGAGAGAAAGCTTTGGATGACAATGGCACCAGAGTCATGGATCAGAAGCAGCAGCGTCAGACTCCAACAATAAGCCTGTAAGAAACAAGAAACACAAACTAAAATAATGTATGATTTGCTGCTTGGTATTTCAATTTCCAATATTTGAGAGTGGACTTTGGTCTTGTTAAGAGTTATGTGTTGAACACTTTTAGTTCCTGAGAGAGTTTGTGCTCTCAAGGTCACTCTTTCCTCAACTTAGGCTGGGTATTATTATTATTATTATTGAGATAAAGTTGGTCTCTGATTCTCTCAATCTCACCTGTTATTGGACCGATATATCAGTCTCAAAGAAAACCTAAATACTGCTCGTTTGTTAATGCTGGCTTGATGAAGAAGCCAATTACTTCTTTGCAAAATGAAGAACATTAGTCTATATTATATTCTCGATGTGGGACATACATTTACTATTCGGCTCGAGTGTGGCTAAATGGGGAAAACCTTAACAGTGGGCCCCCCCCTGAACTGTTTATGATCTTGGTCTGGGTCTCATTCTTGTAAGTCTCAAAACACTTTGGTTTTAGTAATGGTTGAGGGTGTGTTGACTCTGAGTCTAGGGCATTCTCTGAAATCCAGTAAATATATTTTATGGATGATATTAAAACTCGCAGTTGTTTAGAGTAAAGCGATGAAAGTGTTTAATTGTATCAGGGGATCCCCCTTAGAAGAACCAAAAAGTTTTAGCTTAAAGTAGTAGAACTATATGAAGACCTGCTAGAAAAGAGATGCAGTTTGGGGAACTCACTGCGAGAATATCTTCCGGACAATTGTAAGTCGAACGCCTGTAATCATGGATAAGAATGATGGGGTCACATGGTTCCCTGTGGTCGATGGTGACAAGGTTGGAGCAGTACAGACAGAATGCGACCATCGCCCCGAGCAGACCAATGACGTTTGTGCAAGCACATCCTTTTAGCTGGAAAGAGATCATTGAAGAATGTGTATCACATTGTGAGGCAATGGGTTGCTACATAGATTGCATTAAAATTATTGATGGGAAGGTTTATATATATTTTATTACCAGATGTCGGCTGGGGTTCCGTGCATTGGCCATTGTAAACGCTCCACTGGAAACAATCTGGGGGAAGAGAATATTTGAACACACAAGAAACTAGACTATAGATAAACAAAAAAGGTTGTGATTACAGCTAGCTGGATGAGGACTTAAGCCCATTATTATGTCATTATTTTATAAAGTAATACATTCAAAACATGGTCATGATGAGGGTTCTACTGCATCTTGGAGATGAAGACTTCAACATTTGAAAGAATGAGTAGAATTGCTGCTTTGGTGCTTGGTTATGTTTTTCTTTAGCTTATTTTGAGCGTTATCTTATTTCATTGTTGTATTCTGTACTGACACCTCAAAGAAATTCCTATTTTGTGTTTACAACACTGGCAACTGAAGTCAGGAAAGTTGGGTTTTTACATTAGTTGCCGACAGAGGGCAATGTTGCTATAAGAAGGCATAAAAAAACGTGTCCACGTTTTAAAACATAAGCATGATAAAAGGAGAAATGTGGTGTGTGTTTGCATACCAATATTCCTATAGCCAAAGGAAGTATGAACGTGTTGGGTAGAATCAAATCAGAATAAGCCAGTGGTACAGATATTACGACTTGGAATAGTCCAAACAGGATTGTCACCACCTGCAAAAAATGGATGTCTAAATATTAAAATGTGTTTTATTGAAACCACGTTCTTGAATGCATAACTTTCTTAATAGAAAGAATGTGGTAAACATTGAGCACTCACTGCAGCAGATTCATCATCAAACCAGGCGGAAAAAGGATTTGACCTGGGTTCGGATGCTTGGACAGATCCCTCCAAAGGCATGCTGTTGCAACACAGGAAATGAGGATGAGATACAACAAGAGCATTCAGTTTCTCTACAAATGCACTTTTTGTGCCACCCACACAATAGAACCATGGAAAAAAAAACAACGTCATCAAAAGATTTGTGAAAAAAAAGTAAATCGACTCTATCAGTGAGAAAGGCTTAAACTTGTTACTGAGGCTCAGGGAGGATTCTTCAGGAAGACAGAGTTTTACTTTTTATGTCAAGCAGTTAATAGTAGATAGTATACGCATTGTGAATCAGTAGCTGTTTATCGTTCCTGATAACTGTGGGAGATTATATATTCCAGCACAGTGGTGAGTCCACATGCCAAACATGTCTGCAATTATTCTAGAGACATCAGCTATGAGCAAATCTTCACTTGTGCTTTGCTGTTTTGATTGACATGGTTCTAGACTCAAGTCAAAGGAACTCAATCACTAAAGGGCCAACATCCTTTAGCAGTCAACGTTGCGGACTAAACTACAATTTCTATTTAACAAGCGAAATTTCAGTCTTAAGTTATCTCTGTTTGTCCTCCGTCAAACATTACCAAATGTATTTCCATCAAAATTAGCTTTACTCTTATTTGACGTCTCCAATAATTGTTGAAAACAATTAATTTTTTTCTCATCTCTGGCCATGGAAAGGTGTGGTGGCCCAGGAGCAAAACAATTTGGATGATGCGGAGAGTTGGTAAACCTGTTATCTCATTCCATAGAAGGGTTCAGGGAGGACCTTAGTGTGGTGTGTTTTTTATACAGTATACATGTGACTTGAGCTGCTCCATGTCTCAAATGATGGTCTATCAACCAACACACCACAGCCGCCTCACACCTTGAGGCATTCAAACAATCCAGACTAAAAGAAACCAGCTGTCATCATGTCTTTTATACAGCAGCATTTACAAAACCATTGTTTCTCTCTCTGTTGGGCACAACATGTAAGTAATAGAAACATATAAACAAGTTGTTGCTTTGCTGACATATTTTACAGAGCCAACGGAAAATGTACTTTGAAAAACGAACAACTCTTCTGTTCTTGACCTAAAAGGGCAAAAGACAGTAGAAAGCTCGTACAAGTAAGTACTGTCCTGGCATGTATGTTCAGCTGCATCCATCTGTGGGGAGTTGTGTGTGTGAGCTGTGTGTGTGTGTCTGTTGACGTTAAGGAGCGAAGTGCAGCGTTAAAGACTGGAGAAAAAACTCTACGTAAGATCATATTGCTTCATGAAAACCACATGTTCGAATACTCTTAGGAGAGACTGGAATGTGACTGGAATAAGAAGCAGATGCTCTGCACAGAGTGAAGGCAGAGGACAAGGAAACGAGGCAGTGTAAATAAGAGAGGGCTGGGGGCTATTGAGAGTTGACGACATGTTTAGAAACTTGGCAACTGTGAAAGGAACACTTTGTCCTCCAACATTTGTGAAAAAAAAGGCTTTATTGAAAACAATTGAGTTCACTGTAGATTTACAGCACTTTTTTTTAACAGGAATCGAATCCTCTATTCACAGAAATATATGCAACTAAAAATTAAGATTTACCTTACAACTGTCTCGGCAAAATTATTTAAAGAATGTTAAGATAGTACAATTGACTGCAGGTGTGTATGACTTCACAGGAGCAACATGAGAGCACACAGATGTCATTGATTAGTTATTGGTCAAAAAGCTGCAGATAAGATATAGTATAGAGATTATGGAGCTGAGCACTGTTTAGCTGCTGTTTAAGAAATGATGATTAATTGAATATTGAATTTGTTTTTTTAATATAGCAGTTTCATCTCTACTATTGAGATGTTGGTTTTGTGGTTTTAACCAACTTGATTTTATTCCATTACTTTAATTATTTCAAACTCAAGGACCATGGGCCATATCATGCCCACCAACTAATTGTATGTGGCCCAAAGAAACCCCCTGTGGGCATGAAATTGCAGATAAAAAAAAAACATTTTTAAGAAATAAAACAGTGAGAGAAAAGCATGTCCTACTCTACCTTAATTATATAAAAACGATCACAAGACAGCAGTTTAAATAACACTTGATAAGAGCGGAGAAAAACACGCTCTAGTGACTCTTTGTTTTTAACTTAAAATTTTGGGCAAGCTTTTTGTAGTTTTAGATTCTAGGATTTGTTTTTGAGTGTTGGCACAAAGGGTTTGTACATTTACATAATTATTACGTATTGACATGATTAATGGGAATGTGTAATAATTTGGTCCTTTCTCTCTTAGTAGGAGTATAAATTATAATTAAATATTAACAATCCACCAAAATTAAATTGTAAACCCATTACAGAATGTCCTGGCAAACATCGTACCTGGTGTTGTTGTAAACAATGTGTTCTAATCTTAACAACCAAACTCATTTTGGAGAAAAGGTAAATGCATCATGTGTTTTTGTGTGTGTTTAACTGTCAATATGGAAAGCTTCAAAAGTGAATATTTTAATAAAATAAACGGATAAAGCAAATTTAATGCAAACTCCTTTCATGGGAAGTGTCAGCCCACTCAAGTTGACCTGCATCTCACTTGGTTACAATATCAAGTTTAACAATGAAAAAAGAGCTTTCTATGCTGCACGTCCCGTCCATATTTTGCGTGAATAAACCTTAGTAAGGATCTAAATGCATTCACTAGATTTCAAACTGCACGGTGGTCTACAAATCTTGCAAAGCAATGATTTATCCCTTTTCGAAATGGAAATGCTAAACTTACTACAGATGGAAAGTAGCATTGTGCTCAATCTGGTGCAGCCATCTTTTTAATGTAACTGCACATTGTCCTAAATAAATAAACTAAACTAAACTAAACTCACTTACTTGATCAACGACGTTGTTTTGTGTCCACGATTCTTGTTTGACTTTATAAGCAGAAAAATCCCAACAACTGAGTGATGTGAGGAATGTAGTGACCCAGCGGAGGAAGTGGAGGAGGAGTTATCTAGATTTCATGCGAGGACAGAGTACGACCTCCCCAACAAACCCAGCAGCCTGAGCTATCTAAAACACAGGAGTGGTCGCCTTCACTTTCGGATCTGTCCTTCGGTATAAGAGGTAGGATTTGAAAAAATTCTGCTTTCGTTTCACTATATAGACGATGTCTGTGTTACTATTTGACATGTATTACAAGTGACAGTGCCAAGGTCCCTGATCTGCAAGTCAAGTTTAGATTGATGCGAATTAGGCAATGTCATGAGTGTTTGTTTGCATTTGTTTTTCATAACACACAGGAATGTTACTATAAATGCTCTAGCAGAGTCAGGAGTGTCAAAGTATTTGATTTATTTTGGTGTTTTTGTGATATTCAGTAGTACGTCTGTGAGCATAAGCAGAAGTAATATGTTCTGCTAATGACATTGATAGCAACAAAATTGTCGTTGTAATTTGTTTAATCCTCTGGATCATGTTCTAGCAGGATAAAAATGGATATAGGTTGTAGTTCGTTTCGATTTTGATAAATAACAGAGAAAACAATTTCTTGACAGACTGAGGAATAAGTTGATATAAGTTGTATTTAACTATTATCCTCTTATTCTCAACTTTTCCTTTTACAGAACTAAATGTTTTGAAGCATTTCAGCATTTCAGCATAAAAAAAAAATGTGAAACACCCGAATAAAAGAAGGGGAAGCATGGACTTTGATCTACATCACGTATAATTCCAAACATGTCCCCCCCCCCCACTGAAACAGTTTTCCGTTTTACTGACCTGATCTTTATGGTCCTGTCATGTTGAAACTGACCTCAGTTGTCCTCTTATAGGGGATGGCAGTAGAAGTGTCCAGGGATTTGACGGTGCAAGTGTTGGAGGATGTTAATGCAGTTAAGCTAACTGACCGCCAAAAAGCTCTAAAGGCTGCGGTGCAGCGAGGCGAACCAAAATGCCTGGGGGTGAGTCAAGTACTGAATTCCCTTGACTGTAAGAGCAAAAACTTTTTTTCAATTTGCTGTATATATATATAATTCCATATTATTATCCTTTATGAATAGTGCATTACAAATCATTTGTATTACAATGAAATGAGAAATGACAAACGTTGGAGCTAGCGCGAACTAAAATATTCCAAATCCAAACGAAAAAAATATTTTTTTGGTGTGCAAGGAGGGAAAAAGTAGAGAAAGAAAATGTTAAATGTGAAAATCAATTCGCATTCATGGTCAACTAATGTCATATTCCAACGCTTCTGACTTAAACATGTTGAAATCTTCCTCTCCAAGATGGAGTCCCTCATCACATTACTCAAGTCATTCATTTATTAAGTTCCCCTGCATCCGAAATCTTGGCGAAGGAGAAAATATATAGGTGAACCAAAGCAAACATATAAACATGCCAAAAAGAGTGGGCGACTTCCGAAAAAACAACCCTGAAAGTCTGACCAAACACAGCAGAGTGAGCGTGATATGGTAAAAGAGAATTAATCTCCAGAAAGATAAGGTGGATGCGGCATAAGCACATTTTCCAATGTAAGTATTCAAATGAAAAGAGAGTTTTGTTCAAACAGAAACATACTGATGAGTACATGAGTAATATAGGTTCAAGATCAATTTAAGAGACACTTGACAATTTAGTTGTTAAAGGGCAACTAATGTAAATACCCAAAACTCTTGACTTACTCACATTTTGTAAATGTTGAACTCTTTCTCTCCAAGATTCAGTAAGTCCTTCATCATGATGATGTCCTGTTTAAGATTTATTACTTCAAAAAGTTCTTCCCTGCGTGAAGTTTCGCAGAATGAGAAGTTAAGAGAACTGAGTCCATTATTACGCAATAATGGGCTTCGCTCCTCCTTCAGCAGCAAAGAACCGGTGCTTCTTTCTGTGTACACGTCTCTTGGAGGCAAAGATTTCCTGAATTAATGACTCTGCGCTGACAAACCTCAATGTTTGACCAATCAATTTAAGAGACACTTAAATCAACACATTAGTAGCCCTTTAAGTATTAAACTAATGTGTACGAAACTAGTTCAAGTTCAAGTTCTTTTATTGCCAAATATACATGTATGCAAGGCATAAAGCATAGCTGAAATTGTAGTCATCTCAGACCAACAATGCAAAACATGAAGTAGACAGTTGAAAGGAAATGAAATAAGAAATTCAAGAAAATAAATAAATAATCAACAAAATGAAAAAATAATCAATACTACTTAAATAACTAACAAATAAACAGTATACCAAAAAAAAGCAAAGAACAAAGTTAAGGCACAGGTTGTGCAAGCGGAGGTGAGAGTGATGGTAGGGCAGGTACTGAGTTGAGTCTCCTGACAGCCTGGTGGAAGAAGCTGTCCTTTAACATGCTGGTTCTGGCCTGAAGACTGCGCAGTCTCTTTCTTGATGGCAGCAGGCTGAAGAGGCTGTGGGATGGCTGAGTGATGCGGGTGTTATAAATGTCCAGGAGGGGGGTGAGAGACACCAATGATCCTCTTGGCTGCTCTCACGATGCACTGCAGGGTCTTTTTTGGCAGGCGACGCACCAAACAGTGATACAGCCTGACAGGATGCTCTCGATGGTACATCTGTAGAAGGTGAGCATCATGGGAGGTGGGGCCCTTGCTCTCCTCAGTCTACGGGGAAGTACAGGCGCTGGTGGGCTTTTTTGGCCAGTGATGCTGTATTGTGGCTCCAGGACAGATCTTCAGAGATGTGCACACCAAGAAACTTGGTGCTGCTCGACCTCTCCACTGCAGCTCCGTCGATGGTTCAGGTGGAGATTGTTGTCTTTGTACCACGTGGCCAGCCTGTTTACCTCACACCTGTAGACTGTCTCATCGCTGTTGTTGATGAGACCCAGAACAGTTGTGTCATCCACAAACTTGATGAAGAGTTTGGAGCTGGATGATGGAGTGCAGTCATGGGTCAGCAGAGTGAAGAGGAGGGGGCTCAGCACACATCCTTGAGGGGGTCCTGTGTTCAGTGGGATGGTGCTGGAGGTGTTACTGCCGACCCGCACTGTCTGTGGTCTCCCCGTCAGGAGGACAAGGTTGTAAGCAATAGGTGGGAGGTAGAGAGCCTTGTGGTGAGGTGTGATAAGTATTGTAGGCATATTTAACTTAAAGCAGCCACTTTGACCAAGCGACAAGGTGCTTTGAGGTAAAGCAGCAGCACCAGGTGGTCTCTGTGAAGAATAGAGACCACCTGGCATGCATAGACTTTCTTCTTCTTCACAGTCTTTTGGCAGAGGTTATGTACTTCAATAATAAGTGATGCTCCTTACATCACTGATCTGATCCAGCCTTACACCCCAGCTCAGGCTCTGAGGTCTGTGGATCAAAATCTACTTATGGTTCCACGCACACGGCTCAGGACCAGAGGAGAGAAATCTTTTCAGGCTGTTGCTCCTAAGCTTTGGAACGATCTTCCTCTCTCTTTGCGCTTGATGGAGTCTACTGACTCCTTTAAGAAACATCTTAAGACGTTTCTATTTGTTCAGGCTTTTCCTTGAATTTCTCGAACTCCTGTTGTGTTCTCAGTATTATCTTGATCTTTAAAGTATGTACTTTTTGGAGTATTGTTTTGATTGTTTAAGCGCTTTGTGACCCTGGTCTCGAAAAGCGCTATATAAATAAATATTACTTACTTACTTACTTACTTACTTCAGGCATATAGCACCAGGGATCCTGGTGCCCCTACCTGAAGTTGAAAAGTTGAGCTCTAAGATAGAGCTGGGGTCGGAGCAGTAGAGACCAGAACAGAGGCACAGGCGGCGTGTTCGGTCATTTAGGCGACCATCTGTTGTTCCTGGGATGCTAGTCCATGAATATATCCAATCCCCCTGCTAGCTGGATGAAACATTGGTCTTGGGGGACGAGTTCTGGGACTGGTTCAGCAGGATGTACCTACACATTACTGAGCCTTCCATTTTATTGGATACCTGGAGATGAACTGACTGGCCACTGATGAGACAGATTCCCTCGGCGAGATCACACTCATTTATGATACAGTAGTCTATTGCGCCCCACCTGCATGGTCACCACCCCCCATGATGGGGTTCCAATAAAGGGATGGGGGCAGCTGTTAACCCACACTAGCAGACAGAAGACCGATGATCAGCTCCCTCTTTGGTAACTCCCTCCTCCTCGCATCTTTACATCTGTCCAACCTCATTTCAAGCTCAATGAGTCTGTCCAGGAATCAGGCAGGTCAAACGAGACCAGACCAGATGTAAGAGGCTAGCCGTGGTTCCGAAGTCAATGGAATAGTTCATCAACCCCCAGTAGCATCAGGGCCAAGGAAATGCAGGTCAGAACAACTTGCATAGCACCTTTTTGAAGGACTAGTTTCTATCCTACTCCACTGTGACAAAGGCAACAAGATTAGTGCTTGATTCAGAGCATAAGCTGACTGACGGACTCCGCCGAGTTGGAAGCTAACTGAGCCTCAAAGGGTCAAAAAGGAGATAAGGGGAGTAAAAAGACAAAAGTCTTACTAATGTATGTATCTCTAAGTAAGTGTCTCTCACTCTTTAATGCAAAAAGTGACTTCATAATAAACTTAGTGATACATGATTAATGGTAAATAAATAATACTAATAAATAATTATGGAGAGTAAATTATTTTTTCATTAGTTTGAAGTATTTCGTTCAAATGTGAATGTCTCAATGTTTGTTCCAGGTAAGTCAGTTGATGCTGGGATTGATGGTCATATCCTATTCTCTCCCACTTCACTTGACGGAGTTCACAGAAGTGGTAAACTTTGGAGTTCCTTGGTGGAGTGGTGCAACAGTGAGTGTGTTTTTTAATCAATATTGTATTGAATATGTTTTTTATTTTGTGATTGTCTCTTTATCTCTAGTTCATTGCGGCAGGATCAACTGCCATATTCTTGGATAAGCGTTGCACACTGAAGATTGTAGGTGCACACAGTCACAAGTTCAAGTTTTTAGAAGCAATAGGTTAAGACGGTGATTTAATTTGAGTCTTTGAGAAATTACTTATTAAGATATATACAATGTATTGCATGCAATATATGCTCCAGAAAGCTACACCTGATAACTTGTCATTTATGGAAACCCCCCAAATTATTTTTTTATAAAGATCATTTTGAAAGTCATTTTGTAAATAATTTGAGTCTTTTCGTCAAAAAATGTGTTGTTCCTGCTTTTTATAATAGAACAAGACCAAACTGGGTTGTGCTTTCTAGCTGCAGGTGTGTTTATCGGTCAGCGTGGCCTCTGCAGTGCTGGCAGTGGTGGCAGTGGTTTTCTACTGTGTGGACATGAGTTCGAATCCTGTGTTCCCCTGTGAGAAGGTGATAAGGCGCTGTACTGACCGCCACTTTGCTACGGTTTGTTTTCACTATTCATTATTGTTTTACCTGTGATTTTGTAGTTGTATTTGTGTGTGTTTTATGAATACACTCAGACTGTATCTTTGCATTCAAACATGCAAACAGTATATGTTTGAGCTTTGAATAAGTCATTTGGATCTTCCTCAACAGATGATGAGCAGAGGAGTGAAATCAACCCTTCTCCTTTTCACACTGACCCAGGGCATTATCTCCACCATACTCACCTATCAACTCTACAAACAGAAACGTATCTTTGGACCATATGCTGTAAGATTCTTAACACTAAAGTGATTGTTCTCCAAAAATCCAATTTTCACTCTTTTTTTACCCTCATATCGACTAAAGGTTGGGATTTTTTCAGACTAATCCGTTCCTTTTTAGAGTTAAAGACAACATTTTTTGTTCATTTTAATGTAGTGACTGGAGCTCAGTTGTCTTCGTCTTCATTTTCGTCCAAAAAGACACTTAAAAACATCAGAAATACCGCCATACCGCTCGCCGTAATGTACATCGTGTATTGAACCCTTAGGAATTGTCCGAAAAATGTAAGTCTGTATTTCAAGCTTTTTGTTAACGGCCGCTGTTGGGCAAGCTGCTATGCCAACATTCTAAACCTAGCGCATCCAAACTAACACGTAATGTGTTTCAATGAGGAAAGACGTAAGGCAGCAGCTAAGAGACTGAACTTCCACTGCAAACAAACTTAACATGCACAACTTATTTCAGTTTCACAGTGTAAGAAGAATGTACTTATAGGGAGTTTTTTTACATTTTATTTTACATTAACAAGATTTTTTTTTTTTTACAAAATACGTACATTTTTACGGTTAATTTATGACAATTAATAATTATAATAATAAACAGTGAAAGTTCTGTGTGGATTTTTATATGATCATCGTGTAGATCTCAAGTCTTTATTAAATATGTACATATTTTGTTCTAACCCTTGTGTCGTCCCTGAAATACATATGTAGTCCTTTGTGTTGTCTCTGTGTCAAGGAGCCAACACAAAGGATACCTTAAACACATTTGTTTTTCTGCCACCGTGTCACCTTGACCCAAAGAATGCAAAAGGGAAATAACTGGTATTTGTCTGCTTTGCTCATATTAAAAGCCCTTTATAGGTTTTTTTCGTAGTTGAAAAGAAAATATTATATATCATTTTCCCTCTTTTTTTTTTTACAGACCCTTGCAGATGCAGGTCCGCCAACTCCTACAACAACCACCCCCCCTGGAATTAACTGAATTCACACAGAGGATATGACATGCAAATACAGACTGACATTGGCCACTGATATGTTGACCGGCAATTTGATGGTGGAATTGTCATCAACAATCTAAACAACATGACTCTTTTCAAAGTGCCATGAAATAATCTGTAAACTGTAATTTTACTGTCAGGGTGTGTACTGGTAATGTCGTATAGAAATGAAAACTGTGGCGGTTTTGAGTGCAAGTTAGAACCATTTGCCAGAAATCAGATATAGGGCATTTTCAAAATAGCTATATAAGCAATTCCATCAGCAGGGGCTACACAAACCCCTGGTTATCTATATAAACGTAATTCTTCCACTTTGGTGTAAAGCTCTCTACAGACTATTACTACCTCGAGGCCCTGCCAAATTAATAAAGATAAAAATAAACTGAGAGGATCAGTGAACTCGCAGCAGGGGACTGCCCTAAATAAGGCTTTACTGAGAGATATTTCTGACTAACAATGCTAAACAAACTTTCGTCAAATCTAAATGAAGAAATGCAGCCATTATGAGAGAGTTAAGGCCTTATAAGGAGGCGGCCTATTGTCCCCAGTTTACCAGCTTAAGGCAGAGCCCTGATGTCACCCATAGTGACATTCTATAGAGGGCAGAGCGCGAGAGACGTCGAAGCTATTTTATAAATGTTTGTGTAACGGAATTTTCATTATCTTTTTTCAATGTTTTTGACAGTAAAGTCATATATGAACACAGCAGTAGTCACTTATCCTGCACTTGTGTTTTATTTTATATAAAAATATAAATAAAGTATTTTTAACCAGCAAAGAGTTTTGAACATATGATCATGTTTTTGGACTACTTTGGTGTTGAAAAAATAATAACTATATCCAGACAAATGAGATGGCAGACAAACTATTGCTCACCTGTTTGTGGATTGGACAGATTATTTGGTTGGTGTTGCAGAGGAACATCTTGATGGAAATAAAGTGTGTAAGGTAGACTCTTAAATTGATAGATCGAAATAGATGGATACATTTATTATATAGATACATTTAAATGTTTGGTGAATTATTAAAGGGTTCAATCACCCAAAATGATCTGGGTAAACACTGCGAGCTAAATATTATCGAGTATTGTATGTATAATCTCGATATTTCCCCTGAGTACCTCCTGTCTCTGTAGGATGTGGTTAACGTTGTTCGCAACACAAACACAAACAAGCAGCATAGTGGTATTTTGATGTTTCTATGTTTGTTTTTGTACAAAGAAAACTGAGCATCAGTCGGAACGTTTTTGCCTACAACTCTAAAAAGAAACATATTAGTCTGAGAATAATCCCAAACCTTAGTCGACATGATGGTGAGCAGAAAATTAGTGACTTTATTTATTTTGTTGATCTATCACTTTTAAGACGCGGCTCGGTTTGTGTGCGGTGAATGGTCGAACACCGTTTTCTCAGAATGTGCATTTTCTTGACAGAGCAATTTCATAAGTCTACCTCCAAGCGGCGCACTTCATTTTCCATTCAAGAGCTTCCGTCTACATCCTGTGTGGCGGCTTGTCGTTTACTACTTTCCTGTCGTTTCTCACCTGTGGAGGAACTTCTCGCATCATCTCAAGTATACGTGAAGTTTTTTAAAGAAACAAACATCCAAGATGATTTCTATTATGAATGTCAAATGCACAGCATGTGTCCTGGTCGCCCTTTTTGTTTGCGTCTCGGGTGAACAACTTTTTGAGACTCGACCTAAGATGATGGAGGAGCTGCAAAGAGTCCTAACGGAGTTGGCTGGTCAAGGCAGGGCTTTCCTGGGCAGAGTGGCTGGTGAACAGACGATTCTTTCTGTTCAGAAGGTAGGAGATTTGTCTATAAAATATATTATATTTCTTTTCATAATGAGCCATTGTATTAAAAAAACAACAACTAACAAACAGACGTTCTTTTGTTCCGAGATGAACACATTTACTTTTAAGGGGATTTGCTTTTCTTAAGTTGTTTTATTTTGAAAGAGACTGTTTGCTGCCACCTCAGCAAGAGGTCTGATAGTGAAGGTGCCAGATCCGCCCGGGCTGCAACCATTTGATGACGTTACTCTTTGCACTCGTACTTACTCAAACAAACATTTTTTTTAAAATTAAAAACACTCTGAAAATGGCAACATTTCAAATTCGAATGGCAATACCCGGTAAATATGTATAAGAAAAACATTTAATGCTTGGATACTTGTCCTAAAAATATGGCGTCGCTGCCGCTGTCTGATGACGTCATCATAGTGTATCAGAATCATAAAACTCAACATAGGAATTTATTGTGGTGGCGGTGCTAGAATGGAATAAGATAAGACACAAATTAAGCAATTCTGCGACCCTATCATGGAGTTTATAGTTTTTTCATTCGAGTTTTAGTGGAATTAAATGAAAGCCCCGTGCCTCCGGGAAGTATTCACAGCGTTTACTCTTCTTTTTTTTGTATCATGAAGTCAAATACATTTTTCTCTTGACTTCCAAAGAATAAAAAAAAGTATTTTCTTGAGATACATATTTGGGGATGAACAAAAACACGCTGCTGATTTGAACGTCCAAATAAGTTCAGTGGCCTCCAGTATTTGTACATGTAAAAAAAAACACAAGGATCCTTCCAAGAACTGACCAGTGTGTATGAATTGATGTGTCTCTGTGTGTCCTGCGACTGACTGGTGACCTGCATAATGTTGTAATAGCAAAATCACGTCTTTTACAGGCATTTTCTCAGGTCATTGGAGTTGTGGCAGAAAGTTTGGCTGCTGGATTAAATGTGATCTTTCAGTACTTCTCTCAATTTCTAAAGGCTGCTGGATTCAGAGGTAAACACAAATGCACAGTTCTACTTTTGAAGACCACTCTTTATTATAAAGAGAATCTCCAAATAAAATACGGCATATTTTGGTTGAATTTTTCAGACAAACGCGTTAAAAGACAACCAGACACGCCAACTAAGACATTCACGTTAATGCTTTTGTTTCGTTTTTTTGTACGTTCTTAAATTCCATTTACTCATCATTTATCTTAAGAATGCTTAATCTAGCGATTAAGCACCAGATAACCTGCACTGAACCAATCGATCTAAATACATGGAATCTCAACTTTGTGTTATCGATTTTGTGTATATTTGGTCAAACGTAAAGCTGTCATGTGATCATGTTTTGGGATTTTTGTAACTGGAATTGTTTTCTGATATAAATATTTACTAAACAAATTCATACCAAATAATTACACTAATAAATAGTTAATTAACACTTATTTATATTATTATCACTTTATATCTGCTATACTTTCCACTGCACAGTAGATGTCAGTAGAGAGCTAAAGAAAAAAGAGTATCGGTCTGTGGACCTTTTGTATGAAGTGTTTCAGGAGGTTTTATCTCGGTTTCGCTTTCAGTCTCGCTCCACGTAAATGGAAAAATGAACGAAGTATCTGTAAAGGTTAGTTTAGGCATCTGCCTGGTAGCGTTCTTCTTCTACTGGTAATAAGGTTAATATACACTCAACGACTTACTTTACTGCCGCCGCTGGTTGGTGTGCGGCAGTGCGTTGACGTCAAAATTGAAAAACAAATAAATCGTTTCCAATTCTATTAAGTCACCACTTTGCGGCGTCGCACCACTTTAACACGTATGTTCTTTATATGAATGGACCGATAGAAACAAACACATATGGACATCAAGGGGATGAAGGTGAAAACAGTAACTAGTGAATTCTACTCTTGACATGGTGTTGTTTAAGGATAAATTAAAAAAGAATACGGACCCATTATACTTAATAGATATGGTAAATTCATATGCTTACGATAGTGTAAACGAGATTTAACGGATGCTCTTCTTTCCTCACAGCTGACCTCCAACTGAACAGAGTGACTCCAGAAGGGCTCCTGTTTGTGGCCAAGTGGGTTATTTTGGCTCTCATAGCTTACTGGCTGTTTTCTCTGTCTCTACGCTTGATAACATCGACCCTAAGACAGACCATGTGGCTTCTTAAAGTGTGTCTGGCATTGGCCGGCTTTGCTTTCATCCTGAGCGACGACAGTGTAAGCACAGAAACTATGGCCTTCCGTGTGGCCGGCCTTGTGTGTCTGTGTGTCCTCCTTGGTGTTGGCTCTTCTGGCAGACCTGATACAACGGCTCACCTGGAGAGTCAGGTGAAGGTGTTGGAAAAAAAAGTAAGAGAGATGGAGAAGTATGCCAAGAAACGAAGAGAACAATAAGAAGCAAATGTGACTCTCAAAAAACCCTTCTAAAGTTGCTGCCTTTGCAGTGGGCGTTTTTAAAAGCAAGGTCTCAGGATGTGCCTTTGTCAAAGTCTGGGTTCAGCCCTTCATGTCAGTTCATCTTTTAAACAATAAAGGCATTTTTTTGGTCATTGTGTAAGATCTATCTCTCAGAGCTCTCAAAAAAGTAAAATTGGGTCAATATCTTGTAAAAGTCCCGGTAAATGTAAATCTTTTTTTTGTAAAATATGTTTTAATATTATTTTAAATATATATTTTGAATGTTTTTATTAGTGATTTTAACAACCGCACAGACAAATGGTCTGAAGAGAACTTATGGGAGCAAAGGTCTCAAGCAGAAATGTTCCAACACACGTTTTTCCAACATTGCATTGTAAAGTATTTTAAACTTAATGCTATATTGCTGCATATATTTGGAGGGGGAAATTGATTTGAATACCAATTATAACTACACTTTTTTATTTTTTTTGCGTGTGATCAAAATTAAATGTTCTGACCAAAATTCATGATTTCACGAATTAATCGTGTCTGCTATAGGCTGGTAAAGATGAAAAATTAAACCACAATTCAAATATTAACACATTTGATTTAAAATGATGTGAATCTCTTAAAAATAAGTTCCTGTGTGATTTATTTATAATATGTGGATCTAGTTTTGTAGAACATACAAGCCCACATTGTTAACAACGCATTTAAAACGTTTTATTGTGCATAAAAAAACAGTTACTTAAATAAATTTGCCACACTGAGATACACAAACAGTTTATATAAAGTGGAGAAACCGCATGAGAGATTCACAAAATGCCACAAACATTCATTTGGTTTGTATATTTCCATCACATAAAGTCATACCCGATATATTTTCTACTGTTTATAATTGGGTGCCCAAAGAATACAAAACCAATAATCTTCACATAAATGTGACTCACTTGCTAAATATCAGTATCAGTACACAAAGTTAAAAAACAGATGAGTAGTTTAGTTAAAAACGACTACCTTCTTGATGACGGAAGAAAGGCACTCTTATGTTCAGAGCATCTGAAAAGCTTCAACACAGGTTCTTCAAGTTGTTTTCATTGACCAGAGAATAACAAAATCTAGTACAGAGCAAGGTGCATATAACTGCACCATCCTCGTCATCACTTTCACCTTTAGTATTCACGTATGAAGTCTTTTCTTAAAGCATTAATGATGTATAGTCAAAAAGGAGTGTGTACAAAGTGGTTTGAAAAGGCAGACAGACTAAACCTTATGCACCACTTCAGCATGTAAAGGGACAGCCACACAAGTTGATCGTGTTCTTGAGGTTCTGTTGTGTGAAAGACACTGAAATGGCCAACATCAACTTTGTCATACAATTGCTGCGTGAAACAAGACAAGTAAAAAAAACTTGAGATTTTACCTCTTTTGTTTAGGATTATTTACATTCATTATTTATGTTCATGTTTTCCTAAAGTTTAATTATTTTCTAATAATATTCATGTGTTTTATATCTTGAATATATATACACGATATGTTCCACAAAAAAAAAAGAAAAATGATTCGACATGTCCATAACGGACTGACTACATGATGATATGCATTAATCTGGACATACGTTTGGTTAGTCTCTTTAATTTTTTTCACCCATTTGCTCTTACGTCTGGAATAGTCTAAGAGGACTCTTTGCTGTTAAACATATATACGACGAGGTAAAGAGATTGGAAGATAGATCCAGTGTCCGGTTTAAACAGTTGGCCACTATATAAACAGAAATTAATTGTTTCATTAAATATCCAGAACAGGCAAAAGCAAACATTAGTTCCTCAAAGGACCACCAGGAGCTGCTGGACTTTAATACCCAACCGTCTTTCCCATTTCTAAAACATTTTAACAAAACATGTTACATTTTCATTATCTAAAGTAATGCCACATTACTGTGAGTATTCGAATGTGTTTTAACCGTTAAATGTAAAGAGCAACTAAACTTTCTAAAACTACTACAAAGTTACACCCTTAATGGATCATCCTGACCACCCATAAAACGTGACATGCACATTTCAAATGAGTAACTAAAGTTTTTTCCTGGTTAAAACAGTATTTGGAGATTTAAGTTTTAGTTTAAAGGCCAAATTCTTTTTAATGCTGTTGGGATTTTCTAGATAATTCTAGTAATTTCATGGTTAAATTTGTAGTATTTAGAGTTCACTAACAATATTAAAGTAGTATTAAAACTACAACTTCCCTATAATAACTGCAGAATTCATCATTTACATGTAACATTAAACATATCTTTGGAAAACTAATTTAACTGTTGCAGCACCTTTACTTGAGATATAACGTTTACTCTCATTGATGTAACATTTGACAACCAAGCAGATATTTGACCTAAAACGTAAGAAAGTCCTGCGTCTACAGCTGATAAGAAGGAGTCAACATTGATAGCAGCGAGCCGAGCAGCTGGACACATTCGGACACATTAACTAATACTTTGAATCATTGTCCCCAAAATAGCGAGTGTGGAATTGATCGGTTTCAATAGGATATTAGGGCCACTGTTTTAACAATATCGTACAGTGGTTAGAAGACATACTCATTAAAATCTATTACCTTTTTTTCCTTCTTTTTTCCATTGAGCCATATTGCTGCTGTAGTTTAAACAATCCAGAGTATGAAACAAGCCACTAAAAGGGAGTGTAACATCACCACCGTGGGGCAGGGTTCTGTACGACCCTACAGGAAGTTGGTACTCTTCTCCCCTCCATCTATTTGAAATTTACACACGTCATCACTGGTGGAGAGAGACACAGTTGTGGCAGGAGGGTAAGGAGAAGTTGCTGCCTTTTCCTGAAGAAATAAAGAAATAAATCAACACCATTGAGTGGTTGTATAAGGCTGATTTATGTAATACCTGAGGCTCAGAGCTGAGCAGTGGGACAGCAGCTGAAGGTTCCAAATTCACTTTTGCTGGTTCGTTTCCGGGTGGAGGAGCACTATACATGACTGGACCAGGACCCTGGAAACAGATAAAGACCCCCCTAATGAGACTTCAACTAAAATAAAAATGTGGATAGTAAATACAAAAAATATTGAAAATGACAGCAATAAGAAAAGCATCAGATTAATAACGCCTAAATTACATTTCTTCCTACTATAAAGAAGTTGCACAAATAAAGATTTTTGCACACTTCTAACAACAGTCATTACTGTATGTGATCGTCTGCATTTATCCATCTTTCTGTTAGGTAAATCAGGTTAGGTAAAAAAACAAAAAAGGCAACCCATTCCAATGATTTTAATATTTCTGTTTGCATAAAACAATTGTTATTACATTAACTTTGAAATAAGTTAATAAAACATTTGAAATAAAACATCTGGAATTATCTATATACTTCTCCTTCAAGAAGCATCTTAAGACCTATTTATTTGTGAAGGCTTTTCCTTGATATTTTTGAGACTATGATGTTTGTCACTGTGTAGTTTTTAAATGTATATGTATTTTAACTGTTTATTGTTCTGTTGCTTAAGCCCTTTGTGACCGTGGTCTGCGAAAGGCACTTTACAAATATAAATTACTTACTTATATATAGCTTCATATATTACAAAAATACATTGAATGTCTTCCCCTTTGGACTACAAAAATTAAAGCCTAAATATTTTGTTTTCTTTTGTCACTTTGTAATTTCACTTTTCTTACTTTTACTTCGGTATATTTTAAGGACTTTTCACCTCTACGATCTATACACTAGAATTGTAGATGATTGTTATGCTTGTTGTAGAAAATAATTAAAGTTGTGAGTCTAAAGAAAGTGCCCTAGCTGAATTTGAAATGATAAAGCTTTGCCTTTGGATGTCAAACACAGAACAATGCTAGAAAACCCACTGCAGTTTAAGAAACAGATCCTACCATTGCTACAGCTCCTGGGGGATATTGACCGGGGGGTGGGCCATTCCAATGTGGCTGTCCAGGTGGAATCATGCCGGGACCAGGGGGCGGATAAACTGGATTAACAGGTGGATACATCGGAACGTTTCCCTGTGCAAATGGCAGGTGTTATATTACTGAGCGCAGACGGAAAGTGCAGCTCTACGACAGTCTCTCACTAACAGGGTAGGGAGCAGGTCCGTTCCATTGTCCCGGGCCCATATTTGGAGGAGGATGCACTGAAGGTCCCTTAATAATACAGTTAAAGTAATTTAAGCATAATGAAATAAAACCATGATTTATGTAAACAAATGAGAGGGACCATACCATGTTGGGACCGGGTCCATGGTAGTATGTCTGCGAGTTATAAAAATAATTTAAGGTGAACATGAAATCAGCTTTCCAGGTTTTCATATTTTTATTATCTTACCCCTCCTGGCTGTCCTGGATCAGTGTATGGAGGACATGGCCCGACAGGTCCAGCAACCGGTGCGTGGATTACCCCTGGGGATGTCTACGAAATAAAAATCACAATACACGGTGATTCTCTAAAAGTCAGGAACACAACACAAACATTTTTTTTTAATATTTAGTATAAAAAAAGAATATGTCCTAACTTGAAGATAATATTTCATCTGCCCTTTTTTAATGATTCTTACTGCAGACTGACTTCAGAAAGAGAAGATATGTATAGTAGCAGCCTGTCATTAACATATATAAGTGTGTACAAAGACAAAATAGATGAATGGTGTTTGTGGTACCTGGAGAACTGCAGCTGTGGCGGGTTTTTTCTTAAAGATCTTCTTGCGACAACAACAGCAGACGCCTGCTGGGATACCTAGCAAAAGGAGTAGTGCCAAAAGGGGGTTTCCCTCCGTGTAATCTTTGCGATCTGCAGGAAAGGAATACAAAAATATTTTGATAACATTATTGTGTAAAACATAAATATTAATGAAACAAAAGAGGTGAAAAAGAGAGGTGGGAAATAGTCGTGTGCAAAAAAAATATATATAGCAGCTGAGGGTTAAATTTAGCATCACTTGCTATTATTACCAAACATGTGCCACATGTTGTTTAAGTGCGCACACACTTTGGTTTTTGCTAAACCCCTTTCCTCCTACAATTTTAAACCAGTGGCCTTGGTTAATTGGGATTTTATAGCTCTATGATGAATGATTGCTTATGTGCATTTTCAACATTTACAATTCAGTATCTAGCATAACTAATGTATCTAAGATTCTAAGATTTTCTTTTAAAGTTATTGTGTAAATGAGTGTTAATAATTTCATTTTATCTCCATGCGAGCCAAAAGACGAAAGACATATTGTGAAAAGTGTAGTCGTAATGGAAACCGAATTGTGACATCAGTCAAGATCTGAGTGCTTTGTGGTAGAGTCTCACCCGTTATATCCATCCTGGTGATCGATACCAATCTGTTTCTGCGGTCTATCAGAGTGTAACGCCCCTCATCTGTGAAATTCACATTTTTGATCTCGATGTTCATGGAGCGCGTCTCAACACGATCCCAATAATCAGGAAGGTTTTGGGAAACTGCAGCACCGTCGCTAACCTGGGAGACAGTTGGACATGAATTAGGAGAGAAAGGCTGTGTGTGTGAGGCAGGACTTTTTGATCACAGATTTACCCAAGATTCTTCATTTTCACAGGCAACTGAAAATAATAGCTAATATGGTTACTAGAAAATATTCTTATTTAATTGACAAGTTGTTAAACTAGCCTCTTATAACTACAAATTTGAGTTGCTTGCATAAGTATGCTTCACCGGAACTATAGCATAAATAAATCCAAAATAATTACCAAAGTAACGTTGGCAGAATTCCCAGAGAAGGAGAGGCTGGCATCAGCCATGTTGATGCCCTCCAATGGGATGTAGAGGGTTTCTCCTGCTAAACACTTCACAAAGTTGTGTCTTGCTGGAAGGAAAAGAGAATAATAAAATATAATAAGTAAGTTAACACAAGGGAACAACAGAAGTGTAGCTGTGACGCGCAGCTATTTTTGCTTTTCAAAAAAAGTTTTTGTAAAAATGAAACATGACAGAATGTATGTGGGCAAAGAATCCTACCAGCAGGCCTGCTGGAAGGTCACCGCTATTTTTAAGATCAAGAGCTCAGAGGCCCCTTCGGAACATTACTTCAGTCAAGGAACCAGGACTTTTGTCACAATTAAATTAAACTTTTTGAAGGTGTACTGCACAAGAAACATTTAAAGCATCAAAAGAATGAACCTTGTGAACATCTACTTCAAAATAATTAATAATAATTAATTAAAATGCAGATGAAATTATATTGCATGCAAAAGCGTTGTGCAAATGTATTATAACATTTTTAAACTTTTGAATAATAAAAAACAAAAAAGGAAATGACATAAGTTAAAACTTCCTTTTGCTGATCAAAGATATCCATCCAAGTAAAAATTAATTTAAATCGTCATTGAAAAGTAATATTGTTTTGTTTTTTCTCACAGATTGAAGCATCATCTTCTTGCATGAACTCCTCCCACCTGAGAGAATAATTTACTTTATTTACTCACGTGTAACAGCTACCAGAACTCTAGAGATCTCTTTGTTAAAGAAGTCTTTTTGGATGTATGTTCCCTGGTCGTCATGTGTCACCTGGAACAAACATAGTGCTATTAAGTTTAGAAATCAATCAAAATATAGTTCGGACAACAGAATTTAAGGCAAATAGTAATATTGTGGTCACCTTGTCCAAATACCAACGTCTATCGCTGCCCGTGCCGGACACTCTGCCTTTCAATGTCCTAAAAATAGAAAAAACAAGTTGTAGACGAGTGCAAAGTTAAATGCATTCTTTCCTCACTCACCTATGCATTCCCCTCTCCCAGTAGATCTGAGGTTGGCCAGGGTCAACTTCAGGAGTAAATATCAGTTTTTCTGCACTTTTGGGCAAGTAAATCTTCAGTTGGCGGCCATGGGTTAAGCGCTCGTGAAGGTCATGTACAGAATAGGACTCTATAAAAAAAAAAGAATGATATGTACCTTAAATGAACTCACATAAAATGAGAAATTTGTTAAGATGACCTCATCCTTATTTACATATGAATAATCGATTAAAGTACTGGCACCATTATGGTAGTTTCATCACAAACAAAGTATGGGTAACAGCAGAATAAATGTATAGCTTGATTCTGAAAAATACAGGGATAAAGAGTACTCACCCACTGCCAGAGCATACGCCAACACCACTAATGTGACACAAATCATCTGCAAAAAGAGGACGTTTCTCTTTAGTGGTTAAACTATAAGATAACCAGTGTTTTAGATGGTAGAACTTGATTTACTTCTAAAACCAGTGAATTCCTGGATGCTTTAAACAAGACACTTCCAATTACCCCAGTTATTGAAAATGTGTCTTTTTTATTTATTTAGCTGAAAGGCAACTCAACAAGCTACAGAGCTCGATTGATCCTGTTGCACGCCGGCTCAGAGATGTCATTTCGTACAGACCCTGAAGGCACCACGGGCCTCATCATGAGATGCTGGATCTCAGAATAAAGTTGATTTGTTCAATAAATACCAATAAAGACCGATATGTTGTACACATTTCAAAACGCTATATTCAACAAGAAATGGCTATCTGAAACACGGTTCTATATTAGTGTAAAAGGTAGCACGGATGACAAAAGACTGTGAAAAATGACTGGTTTTTTTTTTTTTAATTTTTTTTACGTTCGTGCGTAAAAATCAGGGCGTGTCACGACAGCCCTCTTAAATACCGAGTGATACAACAAGTAATAACAGAGCCCACCACATAGTCGCTGGTGTCGATTTAAAGCACGACAGAAGTGTCTCACGCACACGCACGGTCTCTCGCAGACAAACATGGCAGCGACCGCTCCTGCATGGAGCCTCTCTTCCCCATAGGACTGGGTATCTGGGCAGATAAGGTCGTGCACGTTCACCCCATAAATAAATAGGTATCACTTACTTTCATCATGTCGGTTCAAGGAGAACACATAACCAGAGGTGTTGTTGCTCAAGCTTTTGTGTTTTCTCCGTCGTCGTGGAGAATCTGTCCTGGCAGTAATGGGCGGAGGCGCGGCCGCATGATGCGTTCACGGAAAACATGTTTTTTTTTAAACCACCAAAATCTCAACGTTCAAATATTTATATATATATTAAAAAATAAAAGAACATCAGAAAAGCTGCTTTTCTCAGCTGCAATGTTTATATTTAAAAGGCTAGTGAAACGAAGCTTTTGACAACCTCTAAGAAAGGGTGCACGTTTAGAAATGAGGTATGCAAGATATATGATCAAAATCAACAATTATAAAGATTTATCAACAACAATAATAATGTTGGAGGGAAATCATTTGGAGATAGTTAAGCCCCACGGATGTTCCAGGAAGGAAAATACAATATCACAATCAAACTCGCTTTCTGTTACAGTTTGGTATTCATTTTAATTGGACTGTGAATTCTACCATAACATATTTTTAGGCCCATTGTCTGATTGACTCGAGGTTGAGACGATATAGTTCTGCTTTCTTTAGGTGCACGGATCGGTTGCGACATAAACAATTTGGTCTCTAATTTGAGAATATTGACAGGATGACTTAACTAGACAAGGTGAACGTTTTGGGATTGGACCAAAATGTATTTATTGATGTAAATGCATGTTAATGTGCGCACCGTAGATCATGCTAAAGCCATAACTATACTATCACATAGTAAATGTGTCAACCCAGATGGTTAACACAAATTTTCTTAATGTTGATATAATGAGGTTGATGATCGTTGATGTCATTGATTATAGGAGGACTAATAAATAAAAATATTTGAAAGAAAATGATTACATCATTAAGATTAAGCCTCAGAGATTGACAACTTTCGGTCACCTCTTGGCAAATATACAACATCTTTCAAAACGTTTAAACATTTTGTCCCCTTGTGTCATTGAGACTGACATCCCTGACATCGAAGAATGAATGGTTTGATTATCTTGATGGCTGCTTTGAGGACTACTTCCATGATTCATTTCCTGACTCAAGAAATGATTTCACTCCATTCACACTGAACCAAGTGACAATAAAACATTTGTTTGAATGTCTTAATATGTACAGTAGGTGTGGCCAAATGGGATTAAAGATACCGAGGACATACTACTTTAATATTCAACAGGATGGATCAATGGTTAGAAATGATCATAGCATGCCACAAGTTGAAATTTAGGTGAGCAATGCTCTGATAACCACTCATAACTTGTGAAAAGTTTCAGTTTTGTCATTAGGTTCTATATTGAAAGATAAATGGCAAAATGGATGAAATCTGTCAGATGTTTCTGTTTAACCCTTTGCTCCATACAAGTCTCCCTGATCCGCTGCACCTACCAAGGCACGATATGTAGTGTTGCACATGCTGGCAAGATGTCTGAGAGTTTTGAGGTGAGGACAGGAGTGCGTGAGGGGTGTTTGCTTTCGCCGTTTCTGCTCCTCCTGGTCATCGATTGGATCGTGAAGACCACCACAACAGGCAGGAACAACGGTAGTGGACCCTGCTGACGCAGCTCGAAGACCTCAACTTTGCAGACGACCTCGCCCTCGCCTTCCTCTCACACAACCACAGCCAGATGCAGGTCAAGACGACTTGTCTGGCAGTAACATCAGCAGGTACAGGACTCAAGACGTTCCTCAACATCTGCCTCAGGCGTATCTTCTACACTGGGTGGCCTGAGAAGATCAGCAATAAAGAGTGGTGGCGGAAAGCGGGACAGGAGCCAGTCGACCAGCAGACCAATGGAGGAAGTGGGGCTGGATTGGAAATGGAACCTGCAGGGGAAACGTAAAAGGGGATGACCCAAGAACAGCTGGAGGCGAGACACGGAGGCAGAACTAAAGCAGAATGACACCACCTGGCAACGGCAGAGAGCCCATGTGTGATGGAGGGTTGTCGTCGATGGCCTATGCTCCTCAAGGAGCCACAGGCCTGTGAGTCCATACAAGTTTCTATACACCAGACCAGGAAAAATGTTGGACATGTTAAGCCCTTAGGAAATTATAATAAAAATAAAAATAAAAATAATCTTTTTTTTTTTAAATAACAAATACATATTCATTTTTTACAATCGTGTCAAAACTACATGTAGGTCATATTAAATAAAATAAACCAAAACAACATTTTCGAATTATTACAGTTTGAACTTGTGAAAATGTTCTCAATATTCGTTATAAAAACTGAAAAGTAAAAAGTACATGATGTAAATAATATGATACGATATTGACTAAAAATTATTACATTTTCATCGCACCAATAAACGAGTCATTCTGAATGTATATGAATGAGGCCACGATATGGACACTTGTGACAGAGAATCGACCTTAAAGGATGGGTGAGTGTTTGAGAGGGGTTTATCGTCCTGAACTACTGTTCTAATCCGTTCTTAGAAGCTTACTCGGACCTCAGGTTCGGATAGGCACTCACGATCGATCACCAAAACAGGAAATATCTAAATAGATTATTCCTCTTATTTGGCGTCAACTGCTCGATTGAAAAAAACGATATATGCTCCATCTTATTTTCCACACTTAAAAAGCCTTTGGATTACCTGATGGTCGCGAACACCGAGGGTATTATAAAGGACTTAAGGTTGCTAAAGTAAAAACGACGCTGTTTCTGTAGACCAATCGCTCGTAAAACGTCTGCAATATGAAGGACCGGTTGGCCCAGTTAAAAGAGGTAAGAAGGACTCAAGTTTGTGTTAAAATAACTGATTCTGTGCAATTCTTGCTGGACTAGAACAGAAGACCTGGGTTTATCAGCGAATTAATAAAACGTAACGTAATTAATTGTTGAATAAATATTATATGTGGTCTGTAATCTATTGAGGTATTGTTTACGATAAAATATATACTTAATAACGCTGGCTAATTTTACCTTGGCATGCGTGACCAGGTGTACGTATGCGAACAGATTCATTTAAATGGATTTGCTCTTAAAAGTTATTTAACTTTAGATCAACGCAACATAATTGAACATTAAACGATTTGAATAAAATCCCAATAGAATTAATTATCATTAAATGATATGAATTGGTTGTTGTTGGTAATAATGACTAATAACTGATTTATTACTGTTTGTTTTAGAAAAGCGATGCCGGAGGTGATGATGTGGAGATTCCAGTGGACAAGGAAGGCTATATGGATGACTTCTTTGCTCAGGTTTTTTTTTTGTCTGTCTATTACTATCCTTTTTTTAAATCAACCACAATCTATATATCAATTACTAATTCTTATTCTTCCTCATTAATGTATTGTATCACTTTTCAGATTGAAGATATCCGCTCAAGTATTGACAAGATTGATGAGAGTGTCTCAGAAATTAAAAAGCTTTACTCTACCATTTTATCCGCACCAACATCTGAACAGAGTAATACAACACTCAGCCATTTAAAACGTTTTGGCAAGTATCTCTTAATGGGCTTTTTATTGCCTCTTCAGAAACCCAAGATGACCTGGAAGCACTGACAAATGACATAAAGAAGTCAGCCAACAATGCCAGGAACAAACTTAAAAGTAAGTATGTGTTAAAGGAATGTACTGGTTGTTTGCTATCGCTTTTAGTTCATTATACAAACTATTAACATTCAAAAGTTTAATACAAAAGCAAAACATGTTTCCAAGTTATTCTGTTTCATTTGTTTTTGTCCTTGTTATACTCAGTCTTCAATTGATCAAAATTATAATGTTCTTTAACATTTCTTCAACACAAGGTTTTTCCCCCATGTATTTTTGTGTTGGCCAGGTATAGAACGGGAGCTGGAGTCAAACACAGATGAGAGAGCCTCTGCAGACCTCAGGATACGCAAATCTCAAGTGAGACCCACCATGCATCCTCCAGCCAAAACATCATGTGTTTGTTAGGTCAAACAGTAGTTTACATGTGCTCTGTTTTTCCCAGCAAGCGATCCTGGCAAAGAAGTTTGTGGAGGTGATGACCAAATACAATGAGGCTCAGGTTGACTTCAGAGACAAGAGTAAAGGACGGATTGCCCGTCAGCTGGAGATTAGTAAGTAACACATAATTGTATCATATGTTTTTGTTGTTGATGCATATATTCAACTGAAATGCAGGCATATACATTACCGAAAATATTTTGACTTTGATTGTCGTTTTTGCTCCTTATTATGCCTTTTTCTCAACATCAAAACAAGCATTTGGTAAATGCTTTTATGGTGTTTCCTATGCTTATTCAGATGCTGAGACCTCATAATAAGCAACTAGTGTTGTACGACTTTGGTGTCAATTGAAAAAAAAAATATGCCTGTACTAAACCACAACAATCTGGCACAGACAAACCATTTAGTCATGAAGTCAGTTCAAGCTTTACTTCTCTACAATAAAATAAAAATATTCTAACAGTTTGACGCCACACTGGACATCTAAAGTTCAATGTTTAAACTAAATATTTTGTTGATTACAGCGGGGAAAGCTACAACTGACGAAGAGCTGGAAGAGATGCTGGAAGGTGGCAACTCAGCTGTATTCTCTGCTGGGGTAAGAGAGAAGTGTTTACTGTTGCATGTTTGTATGACATGTAAATTTTAACTTTAACTTTTTTCGTCTGTCGTAATCATCCATCATCCATTCCAGATAATGGAATCCAAGATTACCCAGCAGGCCCTGAATGAGATTGAAGCCCGTCATAAGGACATCATGAGATTGGAGAGTAGCATCAAAGAGTTGCATGACATGTTTGTGGACATTGCCATGCTAGTAGAAAACCAGGTAAATCATTAAGAATAATATTATAAACGCAAGTGATTAGTTTATGATTATTTTTATGTTGACAATAACTAGTATTATGCAATGTAAACAAAGAGGTTATATGAATGAAATGTTTATTACTTATGCCAATTGATCTGTCCAACCTGTTCTCTTTAATAGGGGGGCATGATTGATCGAATTGAGAGTAACATGGATCAGTCTGTTGGTTTTGTTGAAAGAGCTGTGGCTGACACAAAGAAAGCTGCAAAATTTCAACAGGAAGCAAGAAGGGTAAGTATTTACTTTTTCTACATTTTTTTTATGGGATCAAAATTTCAAAATTGTGTACCAAATGGACAACATGACAACAACTGAAAACAAATCTGATAAATATCCATGTGTGTTAATGTAAATCCCATAATATTTAATGTAATAATGGTTGTTTTTCTCTGTCTTCCTTTTCCAAAGAAACAAATGATGATCTTTTGCTGTTGCGTCATATTGTCCCTCATCGTTGGCTCCTTTCTGTACAGCTTCATCAAATAAGTCACTGTTTTTATATTTGTAGATAACATAGTTAATGATCAAAGCAATTACTTGTATCGTATCTTCATTGAATTTAAATAATTATCTTTTTTTTTGTCATTTTAACACCTGCCATTTGATCTACTAAACTAAAACGTTTTGTTTTCTATATTAGCAACATTAGCGATAGCAACTAGTCCCTACAACAGTTCCTATATTTAAAATGAATTTTTGTAGGTGTTTGTTGTAATTTGTGATTAACCACTAATAAAGTACACTAAGCTCTGACCATCGTTTTCATATATCAGGGCTAGGATAGTATGCTTTTTATATGTTTCTTTTAAGTGAAAAATATACATTAATATCTTTATATTAGTAAATAAACTATTAATTTTTGCTCTTTAATGAGACCATTGCCTTTCTCAATTGTCCTGCATTCTTCTTTCTTTGCTATAGCTCCAGCGATCATCCTCATTATATTTAGCATAGTTTAATTGATCATTGTGAGTCTTTTTTCATCACCTTACGTATAAAATGTGTGTGTAGTGACATTTATTTACTCTTGTTTTAACCTTGGTTGGACAGAGGCAATTATCAGATGTCAACTGTAGCAAATACCCAGGAAGTATTATAAAATGTGTTTTGATGAATGAGAATAAAGTCGACCATGTAGTTGTGCTATTTTTCCCTAACTTTTCTAACTTTGGTGTTTATTCACTCACATAACAAGCAAGGTGTATTTATTGTTTTCAATTAGCTATTAGGTGTTGTGCCGTAATAAAACAACGTGTACGTTTTTTTGTTTTTTTTGTACCTTTGCTACGAATAAAAACGTATTTGTTCCTAATGTGTTTTCAGTTTATATTCATAATTATTAATATAATGTACGTTTTCAAAATTGCATCGTCCCTACAGCTTGCCGTACTACCGTCGCGTTAATTTGATTGACAGGCCATTCCACCTATCACCGTGGATCCGACAAACAGACCGTCCAATCGGCTTTCAGGGCTTCAAAGTTCACTTCCCGTTATGGAACCCAGCCCACATCCTCGGTGAGCTGTGGCTACAAAACGTGTTCCTGTGATGATTATTGATCTAAAAGGAAATACCGGACATCTAAGATAAGACGTGTATTGGATACATGAAGATACGCTTCAAGGGAGCATCCTGACGTGAACATGGGGGTAAGTGTTTAATGAAATTTAGCAATTAGTGCTACATGTAGCATGAGTAGCTCGGTTTTAAGCAGGCGGGTGCAATTTTTTTTCCACCTCATGAATGGCTACTTTTTTTACGAGATGTTTTTTGTTATCCAATGGGTACAACCGGTCTAAACGTGAGACCAATAGGAGCAGAGATTCGTTTTGAGTCTCGTAAATTTGCCATTTTCGACCACTTATCTCTGACGAACATGTTGTCCAATAGAAAATGCTTTCAGAATGCATCGCAATTGGACCGCTACGCTGTGTGGGCGGGGGGTTGGCGTGTTTTGTGATGGGATGGAAAATGGCGGCTATTCGTAAAACACAATAACTTGTGCTATTAATTCTGCTAAGACAAAAAAATAAAGAAAATATTATTTTTTCATTTAGATGCAACATACAGCGTTATTAAATTCCAAGACTAGTTATTTATATTGGGGTTATGCTGGCTTTTTTTGCCCCGGTTGTGCTGGCTTATTTAAAACATTTGCAACTGTATTTTTATGCGTCTTTTTACCAAAACTATTTCATAGTCATGTTTTAGCCGAATTATTTGGGTTATTTGGAATAAACGTCCAATTATTATTTGTATCTAATGTGTCAGTATTGATTAAAAATAGGATCATTACGACACACTTTTTAATAATTTTTTGTATCACTATTTTAATGTAAAAGTCGTCAAGCTTTCCAAAGTGGCCATGTGTTTGTGGTATTGTTTCCCTTAAATATATTTAGTTTACTTTTTTGGATATAACTGTAGATTTTTGTAAATATGGATGATAACAAGGCTCGTCACAGTAAAAGACTGGTGAGTATTTTTAAAGGCAACTTTCACTTTGTAATGTAATTAATTTAACTTGGAATATGATTTTTTTTATTATTAATTATTATTATGAATGTTTGGATTTTCTTTTTTAACTGCTTTCAGAGTTTTACACATGTTAAATAATAAATTAAATAAGATACCAATGGGATTCGTGGATGTGACAAATTGGGTTATTGATTGTATCAGAATCAGAAACTTTTATTGAAAGTGTTGTGAACACATATGATTTATTTGTGGTGTCAGTATAGAGCAAAAGAATGAAATAAGATAACTCACAAAATAAGCAATAGAAAAACAAAAAAACAGGCACCAAGGCAGCCATACTGCAGCGCCTATATTTTGTAATTTAAACCCGATAATAATAAAAAAGATAATGTGTATTTTTTTAATTGTCAAGGACTTGCCTTATTAATTTTTATCCACCATACTAACCACATATTTTACTATCATCAGGTCAAACAACATCCTTCGAAACTAGTTGCTCTGGTTTACTAAGCTTAAATGATGTGTTGCTTAGTCTGACACCACTTGCTAGGAAGCTTTCTGTTAAATCCCAGCAAGACTAATCAATGTGAGTTTGGAGTTGACCTAGAGGCAAATCTTAGCTGAATGGAACCAAGTTTTGAAGTAAATGCATTTAATTTGAATGTAAGAAATATGCAATTTGTTTTTACAGCAAATAAGTTATTTAACATGATATTTTAACTACGGATAACAGAGTATCTTGTATATGTATCTTCAGTATTTGTGAACTGATTTTTTTTGTCTTAAAGGCCTGCTTATTTCAGGGGTTATGCATATTTATTCAAAGAAAATACTCTAATAAAGCACATTTTATGTACTGTAGAAGAGTACTGTTTTTTTCTGTTGCAAGTTTAACTTAATCTTTTGCATGTATACAAAGACCCAAAGGTTTTGCATTATTGTATTTGTAAATTCTGCCTCGATTGTTTTTTTGTTTTTTTTCAGCGCACCGGCACTCGGCGACGTTATCATGATGATGGAATCTCGGATGAAGAGATTGATGGTAGACAGATGTTTGACTTGGAGGAAAAAGTAACAAGTGAAAGATTTAAATCTGACAAAATCCTTCACTTGCAAGGAAAAGGTATTTCATCAATTTGTTTGTATTACTTTAAAAAATTACCCTTTAAACATTGTTTTGATTGGGAATATTTCTCAAGACCCACAATTTAATCAAAGTCATATTTCCTATTGTAAAACTATTGTTTCTTCTTAGATTTCACCTACGAGTTTGTGCAGAAATGTGGTCTGCGAGAGCCAATCGTCTTTGTGAAACGAGATGGACTTGGCATCAAGTATGTTTATTATTCAATCAAATCCCTTCAACACTATCCAGCATACTTTTTACATACTTTAACGTAAAATATATCGCTTTCTTCAACAGAATGCCTGAACCTGACTTTGGTGTCAATGATGTCAAGATGTTTGTGGGTAAGTATTAAGACTGATCTCTCAAAGAGCATTCTGTGCAGTATGATATTATTGTGGCTCTTAAGAAACAGTGTTACAAGAATTAGGATTATTTAGCTTTCACCTGAGTAACATGTTTATCACCTTTCATTTCAGGGAGCAGACGTATGGTTGATGTAATGGATGTCAGCACACAGAAGGGAACTGAGATGTCTATGGCTCAGTGGACTCGTTACTATGAGACCCCTCCTTCTCAGAGAGAAAAGATCTATAATGTCATCAGCTTGGAGTTCAGCCACACAAAACTGGAGAATCTTGTCAAAAGGCCTACGACGGTCTGCAAACACAGAGACCAGCATCTTGATGTGGTGGCTATTGAATGTTTTAATCAATAGATTCTTTCTGTTTTTGCTCATCATTTTAGGTGGATCAAATAGACTGGGTTGATAACATGTGGCCGCGTCACCTGAAGGAAAGACAGAGAGATTCTACCAACTCAATAACTGACATGCAGTATCCTAAAGTACAGAAGTAGGTGCTACCCCCATACCTTTTAAATAGTTTAAATGGATAGAATGTTATATGTAAATATGTAACGGTTTAAAAAAATACTTGGTTTGGGAGGGACAACATCCACAAAATGTCTTTAATATATTTGAAAAAAGAAAGAAATTCCATTTGAAATGTTTAGACAATACATTAGATGCAAACTTAGGAAACTCCTTAACAAAAGGTAGTTACACTGTAGTGTGAAAATTTGGATCAATTTACTTAAATTCTTGTCATTGTATCTCTTTGCAGGTATTGCTTAATGAGTGTTGAGGGCTGTTACACTGACTTTCATGTTGATCTTGGAGGGACTTCAGTCTGGTACCACATCTTAAGAGGAACCAAGGTAATCTGTGTTTGCAATCACTCAATAGACATCTGTGAGAGGTTCTAGACAAAAAATAAGTCGGCAATCATTCTATCAATATATTTATTTGCAAAAAACGATTTGTCATCGCCACAGCTAACAGTTAATTGTGAGTGACTAGTTGAAATTTAATGTATATCTTTTATACATACCTAGTCTCATCTTGTATCAACTTGGAACTTGCATTGAATGTACTTCAATGTAGAATTCAAGCCTTTGTTTGTTTTTAGGTGTTCTGGTTGATCCCGCCAACTCCACAGAATTTAGAGCTATATGAGAACTGGGTTCTTTCAGGAAAACAGGGCGACATCTTTTTGGGAGATCGTGTGTCGGACTGCCAGAGAATTGAACTAAAGCAAGGCTTGACTTTGATCATCCCCTCAGGTGGACTATACATCATTAAACCAATGTAAACCTAAGGGAAATCAGAGAAGTAATGTCGTAGTCTTATTTTTTTTTTTTCAGGTTGGATTCATGCAGTGTACACCCCGGTGGACTCAATGGTATTTGGAGGAAACTTCCTTCATAGTTTTAACATCCCGATGCAGCTCAACATCTCCAACATAGAGGACCGTACACGAGTGAGTTTACTTTGAGATATTGAAACAAAGTGCCTGGTGTCTCATTGACCTTCATTTGTTGCTGCAGGTACCAGTCAAATTCCGATACCCCTTCTACTATGAAATGGCCTGGTATGTGTTGGAGCGTTACGTCTTCTGCATGACCAAGACCTCGTATCTCACCCCAGAGTTTCAGAAATATTCTCTTGGCATCGGTACGTAGACATTTGATTGTACAATTTCTAAACAATTGTTAACAAAATGTACATTAGGTTTAAAGAAACCACCAGGAGCAGATATTGGTTCTGAGTTGGGGATGGAGGAGGATGAGGAGGAGGAGGATGAGGAGGAAGAAGAGGAAGAGGAGGATACTGGAGATGAAGCTGACTCAGGAAAGCCAGTGGCTAAATTTTATCTTACACCTTTTGAGCTTGAGGGTCTGTGCAACCTCCTTGGCAAGCTGGAGTCTTTGCCCTCTAACAAAAAGTGTGTACCAGCAGGAATACACAATGCCCCGGCTCTAATCACGCATATCAAGGTACCAGAACTGTGTGATGTTTTCATGTTAAATGTGAATGCTTAATTTGGTTGAGAGTAAATCAAGCAGGAAACATTTAATAAAGTGGACTAAAAAGTTAATTCTATTCTATAAATGAAATTCAAACAGTGACTAAGACAACCTCAACAAGAATGTCCTAATTTTTTTCAGTTAACATTTTATTAATCCTGAAGTTATTAAGTGTTAAATGTAGTATTGCTAATTTTTTATTCATGTTACGCAGGCTTTACTGAAAGAACATGCCAATGACAACCCAAAGCTGTCATACAATGGAAAACCCATTGTAAAGTGGTCAAAAAGGGTGAGTTTTGTTTGCTCTTACAATAATGATGAATTACATTTACTCACCAAAGTAGATTTCACAGTGAAGTTTCTTTGATCATTTGTTGCAAAGAATAGAAGCTCTATAATTCTATAACATCTTTGTGATTCTCCTTCTGCCCTCAGCCATCGTGGTACCAGCCTCCACCTCCTCCCCCTCCTCCTCGCCCTAAACCCCTATCTACACCAATCCTGCCTCGTCCCCAGAAACCTCCTTCGTCAATGTCTGTGCTGAGGCGGCGAAGAGTCCGGTAAGACTGTGATCTATGGTATACAGCCCTTTCTTTAATTATTTTTAATTTTAAAGGGCAACATATTTAAAACCCAACTCTCCTGTCTCACTCGCATGTTTCAAAGATTGAAGTCTTCTTCACGCCCGCTTTGTTTAAACAACGAAACAAGCGATTTCAGCTTAAGCTCATTTTCTAATCATTTTCTAGCAAAATTAAATAAGGCGTGTACTTTTCTTTTTTTTTTTTTTATTAAAAAAAAATAGTGGTTTATTTTCTGCTATATTTTGCTCTGGTTGAGAGGCTTGTGTGTTTGCTATGTGCAGGTGTAAACGCTGTGAGGCCTGTGTAAGGTCAGAATGTGGAGACTGTAACTTCTGTCGGGACATGAAAAAGTTTGGAGGACCTGGAAAGCTCAAGCAAACCTGTGTGCTACGACAGTGTCTTTCGGTAAGTTGTGCCAGTAGAGGATCTTATTTTTTAAGTTGGTCTCTCAAAGGGGACCCAAAAACGAGAATATTTTTGCCATTAAGGGAAGTGAGCACAAGCCAGATGCTGATTTTGCCACTTCATCATTACGCCTTGTTTCTGCTTGCTGTTAAGTGTTTTAAGTGAAAGCGGAAGGCATCTTTGGGCCATTTTCGCTGGCCTTATATTCCACTAACACAAAATGTTACAGTGCTACCCAAGCTCATGTACTTGCACCTGCAAGCTTAACAATGGGCTGTATACCTTATACTAAAACCATCTAATACAGACAGTCACATTATTTATATTGAAATAACAAACGCTCTCTGGTGTCTTTTGCAGCCTGGGCTTCCTCTGTCAGCAGTGTGTGAGCTCTGTAAAGACCCCAATCAGGAGGATACTGGTGACGCCTCCCTCACACTTATGGAATGTTCCAACTGTGCACAGATAGTCCACCCTGCTTGCCTCACGGTATATATCTATATCAGAACATTTGTGCTTAGGATTGGTGAACAGTGTGAAGGCAAATCCTGTAATTGTCTGTCACTGCAGGTTCAGGGAGAAGGAATTGTCAACAAAGACTTGCCAAGCTGTTGGGAGTGTCCAAAGTGTGTGCAAGGGCTTACAGATCAAGAGGTACGATATTGGTTCCTCTCTTTCCTCCCCCCTCACTTTATTTTTTATATCATCCAAGAGAATTATTCACACCTGTTTTTTTTAAGAATTAAGGAGTGCAATGTTAATCTATATATATTTGTCTTAACCCTTGTATTGTCTCTGGCTGGAGGTGAAACGAAGGCCTGAAAATGACCTTCCTGGCTTCCAGAAATACATAACCTAACACATTATTTTTCAGGCCACTGGGTCATCTTGACTCAGAGATAACACAAGGGTTAATGTGACAATGAATAATTGCTATGAGAAGTACACTCAAAGGCAAAAAGAAACACTTGCGTTGTACTACACTTTAAATTATCTGATTCAAATCTATATGAAATGTATGACTTCAAGTTGTTGTCTAATGCAACAACTCCAATAACAAAAATTGACAACATTTAGTTCCCAGAACCTTTTTTAGGAACAGTTTTTGGTCCCTGAAATCTTTCACGGATATATGAGTCTGGTGACGCCACCACCACGTTACTTTAGTGGCAAGTTTTAAATGAAAAACCACATTGCATTGCTTGAATCACAAATCATGAAATCCTGCTTTGCATTTTAATATCGTATTTAATTGAACATGGATAGGGATCGATTGCTTGACTTTCCACCTGTCTCGCTTTCTTTCGTTTGCAGCGGTGTGTGTGTGTGAGAATGTGTGTGCTTTCGGCCAGAAGATTCCGCTCCGGATTAGGGGCTCAAAATGTTCTAGTAAATTTAGTTCCTTAGGAGGTTCAAGGAACTAAATTAGTTTCTACATTAGACCAGACTGTAAAAGTATTGATAACTAAGCCATCATTACAAAACCACAGCGTTAAACCATAACTATCGCTTCAGCTCAATATATTATCTTTTTTTGTCTATTATTTTCAGAGCCATTTAAAAAAATACCCAGACTCATTCATGAAGTCCTTGAAATTGGATCAAATACATCTTGGCTTTTAGCTTCTTCCTCACACAAACACTTCTTTTTTTTCTCGGGTCAAACTTAATGCCTTCTGTATCTCCTCTGTGTCACTCCTGGTTGCTCTATCTGGCGTTGCTTAAACAGTCATCTGGCAGTGATGAACCGCTTTCTGCCAGCTTTCGAACCCATGGCCCTCTGGTCCTGAGGCTGGGTCCAGTACCCTCTGCCACCATAGGGGGTTCTGTAGGTTCCCAGCAGGATGGGAAGGTCGTTCACTGTGGCTTCTTCCCCACTCCTCTTCCTTCCTGCTCTTCCAACTCCTCTGCCTCACTTCTATTGGTGGCTGCCTCTCTGCCCTCTCAGCCAATCAGCTCGAGACTGGTGAGAGGCGCTGCCTACTCTGCTTATGTTCACCCTTCTGTGTGCACCTCATAGTGTTTTGTCTTATTCATCACCCTTTTAAAAAAGACCCCACTGTTGTGTGCTTTTAGTGTATTGGTGTTTTGAATATCAAAGTACAAGGCTGATCTATGTTTGAATGATGTGTGTATGTGTGTTGAATTTGAGTTTTGGCCACGGTATTGTAATTTAATAGACCTATGCATGAGCTGTCAATCAAGATTAGAGAAGTTAATCTCTGCAATCATATCCATATTGGTATTTATCAAGCAGTCTGTAAAGAGTGAGATAACCAGATCACCAAGCAAAACAAGTATCAATAGTAGTTATGGATACGTTTGTGTCTGTTTGTACATGTTTAGGCTTTTACTACAGAGCTTGTTCACTGTTTATTACGCCATCCTATGGCCACCGTCTTTTTGGCCATTGGATGCTATTGCCTGAGATGTGTTGTCTACGTGGACCTTTAAAATGTAGATGTTTAAATTGTATTAATTTCCTTCTGGATCACTACACGGTTCAGGACCAGAGGAGAGAAATCTTTTCAGGCTGTTGCTCCTAAGCTTTGGAACAATCTTCCTCTCTCTTTGTGTTTGATGGAGTCTACTGACTCCTTCAAGAAACATCTTAAGACGTTTCTATTTGTTCAGGCTTTTCCTTGATTTTCTGGAACTCCTGTTATGTTATCAGTTTTATCTTGATCTTTAAAATATATACTTTATTGAATATTGTTTTGATTGTTTAAGCACTTTGTGACCCTGGTCTGGAAAAGCGCTATACAAATAAAAATTACTTACTTACTTACGTACAAATGCAAAATGTGTATGTCACATTGGATTTAAATCAGAATGTCAAGCTAAGTTTACGTTAAGTGAAACCATCTGTTCTTGGAATTCCCTATTTAGAGAGTTTAGAGTTGTTGATGGAAACATAATTATTGCCACAAATACATTTCACACTGTCCTTGAAACTGTTTGGATTTAATGTTTGTAAGGGGAAAACAAAAATCTATTGAGATAATCCTTCTTTTGTTTTTATTTATATTTTTAAGATCTAATCTTTCCCTAGTGACAACAGTTAAAGCTGTTTTTGTACAACGTCGTTTTTCATTTCAGCATCATGTGACATGAACATTGGATCATTTGAAAAGCACATTATTACTAAGAGCATAATTGATATACATTTTCTTTACTTTTTTCAGCACCCAAGAGGAGACACAAATGACTTTTCAGCGGTATGTATAATACAATCATCCAAAATTTGTGTAGGAACCTAAAACAAATCCAAAACTTTAAACTCATCACAAAATGGTGAATTGTATAATAAGGTGCGCCATAATGGTTTGGAAAACTTTCACTTTTTGGACTAAATTAGGGTATTTTAGGATGACCTCTCTTTTGAAGACAGCTCTATTTTTAAAACTCCAGAAAGGTTGTGTAGAATCTGTTATTTAGCAGCACTTCTTGTACCTCTTATCTGAACTATTGCTATTTGTTTACCCTTTTTTCAGCTCTTGTTAGGAATAGCAGAATTAGAATATAATTACAACCTTGATTTTGAAGTATCAAAAAAAAAAAATCAGGCCTACTTCGATCATTACATTTCTTTGTTCATTCTAGAAGCGGAAGTCAACTACCCTATTAGATGCTCGCATGGCAAAGATTCACAGGCAGCACAGACACAGTCGTGATGACGACTCTGCAAGTGATGATGAAGGTTTGTTTTCTCTCAAAAGTTTAGCGTTTGCTTGCATGCATGTTCTTTCATGATGGGAAAGAGACAAAAATGTGTTCTACATGTTGTGATTTTAATGAACAGGTGGTCATAGAAGAAAAATGGGTCTTCATGCCAGAGGTGGCCATTCATCTAGACGCGGGTTTGGTGCTAACAAGCGAGGCATGATGAGAGGATGCTCCAGCAGCAGAGGAGGCAGAGGAGTTCTAGGTACTCCAGGCTCGGGCCTCAAACACAGACGAGGGCTGGGTTCGAGAGACTGTGGGAGGAGGGTGAGGGGTGTGAGGCTGCGGGGAGGGTCCAGGATGCAGCGTCGCGGCGACTCTTCTGATGAATCGGATGACGATGATGATGATGAAGACGACGATGATGATGATGACGACGATGAAGAAGAGGACAGCGAGGAGGGCGAGAATGTGCAACCTCACCGTCGACGAGGAAGAAGGCGCAGGAATGACGATGATGAAGACGACGATGAAGACAGTGAGGATCAAGAGCTTGATCCAGATGATGAGGAGGTCAACAGTCTGGGGTACGAAGATGAAGAGGACATGGATAATGCAGGCTGGGAATCAGACCCAGAACCCCCAGTTCTCTTGATGTCTGATTTGAATGATGACCTTCTGAGTGGTTCCTACTTGACTGTGACTTTACAGCGCCCCAACACGGCAAAGCGTCATTCTGGTAAGGCAGAAGGCAGACATGGGTTAGATCCTTTAAACTGTTGATATTCTAAATGCTGTGACGCTCTCAGGCTCCATCGTCCCTAAACTGGAAGCGGCTGTAGGTCAGAGGAGCAGCACTGGGGGGCAGCAAAGCTCCCTACAAAAAAAACCTTTGGCCACCAAAAGAGTAAGAACCAACGAAGGCCACACCCCCAGAGGACCAGGAAGGTGCATTGACTTATTCTATTCTCAAATTCTGTATTTTAGTGACACTAATTTATAATCATACATATTTGATATATTGTTTTTATTAGGTGGGGGGGGGCATTTCAAAAGAAGCTGTTTGGCAGCAGTTTTGCATAACACCTGAACAATATCCATCTCTACTCTTGAAGGCCACGTCTTCGAGCGAGTCACAGCTCCAAGGATCATTCTGCATCTTCATCAGATAACGAGGAAGCTGCCGCCCGTGCTGCAGCCTCTTCCTTGTCTCCTTCTTCCCTGCTGTCACTCTCATCTTTCAAGGATGTGGGCAACGAAAGAGAAGGAGAGAAGGAGGTGTGGGTCTCTGTCTTCAAGTACCTGAGCAGAGCAGAGCTGCTGACCTGCATGACTGTCTGTAAGGCCTGGTACAAATGGTATGTACAATGGCAATACAAGTTTCTGATTTAGAAAACTCAAGGACCGAGGGCCAAATAGGAGTAGATTAACGTTCAATTTGATTTTAATTGAAAGGTCCTGGGACAAACGTCTGTGGTGTAACATGGATGTGAGCCGATGTAGCCCGCTCAGTAACCAGGCACTGGCGGGTATTGTCAAACGTCAGCCCAAATGTCTTGACCTGTCCTGGACTCCCCTGGCGAAGAGGCAGCTGAACTGTTTGCTCACACGGCT
Organism: Callionymus lyra; assembly: GCF_982586985.1. Classification (NCBI taxonomy): domain Eukaryota; kingdom Metazoa; phylum Chordata; class Actinopteri; order Syngnathiformes; family Callionymidae; genus Callionymus; species Callionymus lyra. The sequence goes on from NC_141818.1 coordinate 33,008,841, forward strand.
CCCTGGTACACACTCTTGTCACACATCTACACACAAGCCCACAGACACACCATGTCCAACATGTCACTATTCTGTGCAGGTCTGAGGGAGTTGAGACTGGCTGGTCATTCCTGGCTGTGTCTTTCCGCTATGGTTGCTCCCACTCTGCCCTGTCTCAGACTGCTAGACCTGCGCTGGTGTGAAGGAATCCAAGACTGCCAACTTAAAGAGCTCATCACTCAAACTGGTCAGACAGACTTTCTTAAAAGAAGCAAAACCTCGGCAACAACTGAACGTAGTGAACGCTCCCCTTTGTTGCAGGAAATAGCTCGTCCAGCAGCAGGCTGAGGAACATTGTGACCCTTCACCTTTCTGGACTGGACATCAGCGAGACCACCTTGAGGCTTCTGCAGCGCCACATGCCACACCTAGAGAGGCTAGACCTAGCTCACTGCAAGGAGGTGACCGACTCATGCCTCTCACTGCTGGCAGCACCGGGCTCAAACACTCGAAATAACATTACAGAGCTCACACTCGCAGGTAGGTCGTTTGTTTTCTTTTTTTTTTTTTGGCCCCCATTCTCTTTTCATGAATGACCATTTTTGCTTCTTACTCTTTGTTGTTTATTTATGCCTTTTTTAAAGCTGCTTATCTCTTTATTCACATGCATTTACCCATGGTCCTGAGTGGTGTCCAGAATAGTGTTCTGCTGCTCTAATTCACTTATATTTCAAATCTACTCTTTTGGTGTGGTTTGAGTATATTCTTGACAGAAATGTTTGTTTCTTCTGTTCATTTAGGTTGTAATCAGCTAACGGACAGCTGCGTGTCCTACTTAAAACGACTCTCATCTTTGACCATGCTGGATCTGAGAGGCTGTAAAAACATCAGTCGTCGAGCCTGTGATGCCTTCATCTCCGATCTCTCTCACATTGCCCTCTTCTGTATGATGGAAGAGAAGCTGATCCAGCGACTCACTTGACACCATGGGCCATATTCAATACTTGGCCATCAATGCAAGGTTTAGAATGATAAAAAAAATATTTTGGATACGTTTTCGTGGTAATGTGACACATGGTTACATCTGTTGTGTAGTAGCTGATGTAATTGTAAAATTAAACCCTTTCATTTTGTATTTCTTTTGTTTGTGCTTAACATGAAACTTTAGGATTTTTCTATTTCAAAAACTATATGCCATGATGAGGTACTATTGTGCAAATGATGGCCAACAGAAGACGAAGTGCAGTAACCTTTTGTGTTGATGGAACCATGTGTGAACAACTACCAAAATGAATTATTATTGAATTATTCAGACATTAGCACTTCTGCCATAAGTCGTATTTTGCTAATATTAGAAAACAGTCTTTTCCACAGTCATTTTTATTAAAAAGCAAGAGAAAGATGTCTGGTTGTGAACACTGTAGAAACAGGTCAGGTGTTTGCGCATGGATCCGTTTAGTAGCTCTTGGTTGACTCGTAGGATTCTGGGAATGGGACGCTGACATGTCCACTTCCGGAGACTAGAGGTAGGATTCCGGCATTGGGAACAACATTCCATGACAGCGTCAGTGTAATGTTCTTGTTGGCTCTGGATGACAAACGACAAAAGTCTTAATGACTTGCACACAACTGCCAAAGTTAACTTGAAACAAGCTTTCTTACCGGAGTCCATTGCCATCGTCAAAGAAGTAATACTTTGTCTTTTTATCTCTTAAGAAGAGTTTAGGGTTGTCACCCCTGAGCAAGATCTTGTCCCACAATACCACCTGATTTAGACTCTAAAAACACAGAAAACACTTTTAATCGTATGTTGCTATATAAATAGAGATTATTATTATTAACAAAGATGTTCGATGGTGTTTCATTTAACATAGAACCTACGTTGCTCTTTGTGGTGTACTCTGCAGACAAGTAAATAAATAGCTGCTTCACATTCCAGTCGAAAATGGGCTGCAAATGTATAACCTGTTGAGGAAAATTATCACAGTACCTTTGACCATTTTTAGTAAAACAGGGCGTTAAAGATGTATAAATACAAGTAAAAATAAATGTATTTAGGCTTGAAAACAAAGGATATCAGCGGAGAGGTCGAATATGACAAAACCCAAATCACTGCGTCCTCTGGGTCCTGTGATGTCATCAACATTCTTCCTGTAAGGCAATAAACACAAGTTAATTCAATGAGGGCAGTTATAGACAGGGGTCATTACTCCAAATATGATGGGTATACAATATGAAGTAAATATAGGGATCGTATTGTTGTAGATAATATGCGTTTCATTTAAGGTCCTTCTTCTCTAAACCAAAAAAATATATACAAGAATAAAAAAAAATGGGGATTGGAATTGTAGAATCGGGTGCATATCAGGATGTTCTAGTTAAAATAAATGCAAAACCAGTATTCTCTAATGCAAATTGTTTATTTAACAAGATCATTTTTAATTTGAAGACATGTGGACGGTGCACCTGTCACGAGAGGACGCAGTCAAATGAACATCTATCACAAGGAAGTTTCCATGCACTCGAACAATAACACATTTACATTGGAATATTCAAAATAAAAGCGTCGAAACGTTAAGTGTTAAAACCCATTTTAGAATTTCAATTTTGCAGCAACTGAAACGCTTTATTTGGCGATGAAATGCACAGAGATCGAAGCTCCATCTGGTTTGTTTTTTTGTTTTTACTATCGTAACGCCGACACGTTTCGATTTATGGAGGATTTTAAGAGGCTGATGCTAACAGATGCTTCACTTACAACACGACTTTGGAGACGTGGACTTCAACAGGAACCCTTCTGTCTTTGAACGCTGTCGTGATGAAACAGCCGAAGGTTAAGGCCGCCATGACGCTCAGGGAAAAGGCAAAAAGAGAATTTGCTCGGGAAAGAACAGTATTCATTTTGAGACCGCGGCTACAAGCTAAGAGAGAGGAACAGGATATTCACTGGACGTAAAGCAGAAACCGCTAAATAGCTACTAGCTTCCTGTGTTGTGAGTAGATTCACACTTCCGGCGCGTTGTATCAAAATAAAAGGTTGTATCAAGCTAAGACTCATTTTAAACAGTTTTTGCGTTCTTTGGAACAGAAACAAGTTTAACGTGACTCTCCTGTCCATTTAAATATTTCAAATAGCATTCAAACCTGATTAAAATTACGAAATGGACCAACATAGTCTACGAAATAGACGAACATAGTATTCGTGGATTTCCGGGTTTGAGCGAAATATTGCAACTTTATGAATGCGGAACCCGGAAGAACATTAGAATGCAAACGATGACTACGCGGAAGTGATGTCAGGAAGCGTTCGTTTTAGACCGTAGAGCGTTTAGTATCTCTTTAAACCTGCTGGTTTCAATGAAAGCGCAACAAATGCTGGTTTTCCTTTTGTGATCGCGGTCCTTAAAACACACTTGCATTAATACACCATCACATGATGACTATTTGTAAATGACCTTTATCTCACGAATGTAATAAGAATACGCAGAAACACAAACACGTTAAACAGGTGCAGGTGAGACACACATTCTAATGACGTCAGAGACGATCAGACAAAGCGATGATGATGTGAAGTTACTGATGAACAGTTTTATTCTCGTTAAACTTCATCTGAAATTTAATTAATCCACTTGTGTGATTCATATCAGACATGTTTAAAATTAACAAATATAAACTGTTAGTTTGAATTCATGTTTTCATTTGTTTTTGTTTTTTCATGATCACAGAAATGGAGAAATTTTAGTCTTGTGCTTCATTTAAATATGATGGACATATTGAAATGGAGGCATGGAAAGGGATGAACCCGTCTGAATTCTTTGTTGATTTTGATAAACAAAGGAAAAGGGCTTGAATTTGTGTCAAGCACAGATTCTTACATCTGAATATTATTTATATGGCTCTCACTAAAATACATTTCCAAATATTTTTGCTTTCATGGCTCTCTGAGTCAAAAAGGTTCCCGACCCCTGCTTTAAACGATAACATGAAATAAAAATGGAAAAATTATATTTGAATCAGTTAAAAAGAGTTCATTGTATTTTATATGTAAAGTTACATACCAATTATAAGATTTATTCATAGGCATTGAAAGAAACAACCACTGAAAAATTAGGTCAAAAGTTATTAATTTATTAGAAAATTAAGTAACATCAGAAGGAAATTCAAAAGAGATGATTCATTCCTTTGCAACATTTCACATTTGTCCACTTTTAAAGTTTGTAGATGCTTCATTATCATTGACACGTGTTGGAAACGTCCCTATAGTTTAATGTTTAAATTGTAAAAATAACACGTCTGTAAGAAGATGGAGATAAAACCATGACATCTTGAAGTTCAGTCCACAAGTTACGTCATGGTGAGAAGTCCTCAGCTAACCAGCTCAACAGCAGCACTCACAACAGCTTCCATTTGTAGTTGAAATGGCAGACCCGAGTCGTTAAAGCATACACTGTACATAACAAGAACCACACCAATACTGCAATTGATATTGTTATAGTATTCATATAACTATTTAAACACAAAAAATGCAGCCAGGCACAACACTTGAGGCTGAAAAGTTCATCTGTATGAAAGAAAAAAAAAAGAAAAAAGTGACATGCAACTGTTCCCATCGTCCTTCAGTGCAGAGCTTAAGATGGTTTACAGCTGAGCAGCCACTCTCAGGGTCTTTTTTGGCACGTCATCCAGTTGGCAACAAACTCTTAAGTGACAAGTTTATGTACACGTGTAAACGTAGAAATACCGTGTTGTTTTTGTTGACAGTCAAGATAATTCACAGAGTAAATCATTGAATAAATTCTCCTCCACCTAATTACAGAGTAATGTCTGAAAATAACACTGACATTGCAAATACAAATGATTTCCATAATTCCCTTTTTTTTTTAGATTTTTCATTTTGATTGGAAAAAAAATGGTGATTATATATTTATAGCTCTAAACATATGCAGACAATAAAAATTTAACCAATAATACATTGTCGAGAAAAAGATGAGGCTGATCAACCCTGTCACCCAAAAGTGTAATCGATGCTTGTTACAAAAGTATATTGAAGTAGTGACATTTTGAAAGCATTTGTCTGTGGAACATTTTTTGTTTTTGATTGATCGCTCCCATGAGTCATAATTGTGTGAGAATCAAGGGAAAAAGGTTGTCTATTTCCATCCCACCCACTTCCTTCATTGCAAGGCTGTTGCTATGGTAACTATATCCTCAGTCGGTGAAAGCCTGTGGTAATTGTGTGAACGATGGAGAAGAAGTCATACGCACTTGTTTTCGATGGAAATATAATCCAACCGAGCCCTTTCCTTAAACATCAGTATAGTATAGTGTTTTTTTTACATTGTTTTCTAAGAAAAAAAAAAATCCCATTTCTGCTTCCGTGGCTAACTTGGATACATATTGGCTATCTTAACTGCCCAATTAGACCTTTCAAGGGAGGGCTCCAAGGAACACCATAAAAAGGTGCCCAAGCATTAACATAATTTACTCTGGGTCTCATGAAACCTCATCTCTAGGACAGAGTCTCGCCAACCTGCAGAGAAAACTCATTCCAACTGCGTGCATGCAGCGATCATTCTTCCTCAAATGGAGAAGTTTAGGTACCTCGCAGTCTGGTTTACTAGTCAGGGGAAGATATTAAATGATATCAATGCATGATCCTCAGCCATGAGGTCTCTAAATTGTTTTTTCATGGTGAAGGGATAGCAGAGCAGAAAGCCAAAGCTCTCATATATATTCATATATTGTGTATACCATGTAGAAAATATAGTTTTATCACAACAATGATAAGTGGAGAATGTGACGCAGTTATACCTAGAGAATGATTACATTTCGGAATTAAATTGACAATTTTTCCAAGTCCCTTCACCTGTTCTCACTCTGCCCCTTGGTAGATAAGTTACAACAGTCGGTCTAGCTATGTAAAGGTTTTTTTTTTAAGCACAAAGCTTTTACAACATGTGAAATTTGTCACTCCAAAGGACATTGAATTTGTATTATCACTGTTAAAAAAATGATTTTGAATATATGCATTTGTTTTCTTAAGGCTATTGGCCAATCTATCCCCTAGAGGTAGGGGACAGAAGTGGAGAGGCTATTTTTCAAAATGAAAAAATAAAAAACCCTTAAGAACAAAATTAATTAGGGTTGAGAATAGTTATACAGATGCCAAACATGTACTCTTGAAAAGGTGCTTATGCTTAAACAGTACTTAAACATGGAAATCACTTGTCCTGAACATCTATTTTTTTGCAAAATTAGGGCAAAAATCTTTTCAAGGTACAATTTGTAACAGAATGTGTTATGTATTATCAGAATCAGGGACGTAGGGCTTTGCCAAGTGAGTTCAGGTGCTGAGAGATAGCGGGTAATGTGGATCACTGACTCTGATATGACCCCATTTCTTTAAATACATGTGTGATGTCTGTCTTTCAGATACATATATTCACTAGGGAAATGAAACTGATTTGCTTTTCGGTCTAATTACTACTCTTAACTACCAGTGTCATTCATTAGTAGAATTAGTACCCACCCACACTTATGGTGTACCAAATACATCACATGCATTCTTTTACCCTCAGCTGCCATGACATAAAAAGCGGGCTCTGCATCAACATCTTTTTCATACTTAAAGGGCAACTAATGTTTTGATTCAAGTGTGTCTTAAATAGATATTGGACCTCTATTGTATCACCAGTGTGTATGTTCGTACAAAACTCTTTAAATTAGCTTAAGGCCCCTTTTCCTCTTTTCTGGAGATAAAATCTCATTCATCATAACCACTCTGCTGTGATTGGCCAGCACGTGAGTAAGTCAGAAGAGCTGGGTTTTCGCATTATTTGCCTTCTAAGTTGTTTACCTTTATATCCAATATAGCAATTTAGTGGCTTATAACTTTCCATTTTCACTGGTAAATCTCAAAGCTATCTTTTTCAAATTGCGTTAACTTAATTTGTGTTAGCTTTTTGTGGATAAAAATATATCGATGATTACAGCAACTGAAGAACGGAAGCTTTTGTAAGCAGCCAGGGTTGGAGTACATATTTATCCTAGATCAGTGTTTTTGGCCACATGGTTTGGTAATCTATAAGGCTTCACAATGGTTTCCCAACTATTTTAGCAGATTCAATTTTTGATCCATTATAGAGGTTGACAAGACAGACTTTTTACAACAAAATTTCAGTTTGACAATGATCGACATGCTGTTCAACCACCATTTAAATATAATTCCTTAAAGTCATTGATATTTGTCCATATTGTAATGTCCTAAGTTTCATGTGACAAAATCTATTTAAACATTGTTTTGTATCTACAAAATTGAAGGTGCTTATATCACAAACAAATTCCGCTAGTTCCCCTTGTCTGGTTGTTCTGTACATTGATGTGTGTGTGCATGCATTTGTTGAATCTAGCGTCATGGCTCATAATTTGCCTGCCGATGGCGATGAGGGGAATCAGCGACAACAACAAGCTTATTAGGTGTTAATAAAACTATCACTATAAATGGATTATTTTTTCCTAGCGCTTGCACTCAATAGAATGGAATACTCTTAGATATTTTCACAAATTTGTATCACATCCCTGATAAACATTATTGCAATAGTCCTTAATTTCTGTACAAGACAAGTCTCCATGGCAAAAAAAGAAAATAAATCTATGAAATGTTGATGTAGACAAGTGTAGAAAACTGTCAACTGTGCTTGATTGTTTTTAGTAAATATTTTGTTAATGAGCAGCTGTCTTCATCGCTGTAAGTCACATGATTCACATCATAGGTGGGCAGTTCCTTGCTGAAGCTTGACAGCTAAGAATTACGAGGACAAGATCTTTTCAGTTTCTTAGAAGAAAAAGAAAGTGGAGAGGGACGGTGATCACGAATCCTCGGAATATATGATTGGTAACATTTCCAGATGGAAGGACGTAGGTGGTGACTGTTCCATAAAGCAGAGAACTTGTTTCTGCTCAATTTGAAGTGAGAGAGTGTGTTTGTTGATTGGCTGTAAGGCACTGGCTTGGGCGATGTCAGGAGAGATCAGTCATGCTGAGGCTCATGGGTAATCCTGGTCGGAGGTATGCCACTGGGACACGACCATTCTCACTTGTCGATCCTGTGATGGACAGACGAGCTTTTGAGCGCATGGCATCTGTGAACTTCATCTGTAAAATGGAAGAAAAAAAAAAGTTGTTTGACTTCTAAACGTTGTGTTTTTAACCTTAAAAAGGTGCATAATTCATAGGTATGACTGAAATATGGCAAGAAAATAAAACTGGCATAGTTCCTGAGAACATATATACTAAAAAATAGCCTATAAAAAGGATGAATTCCCTGGTTCAGTCCTTTATTGCCAAAGGTGAATTCTTGTTTATGGAAAAGTCGGGTCATCTTACACTACCTTTTACTTTATCATTTTACAATTTCTAAAGGATTCATGGTCACCCTTATTGTATGACTAATATGAAAACCCAACTCTCCTGAGATACTTACATGTTTCAAGAAAGTCTTCCTCTGCAAGATGCAGTCCCTCATCGAGACAATGTATTTTGAAGTTACTACTTTATTTCTTGGTTTTGTTTTCCTCTTGACGAGGCTTCAATATGGACGCTACCGGCGAGCAGTATGGATGTATTGCTCCAGAAAACAAGTGGATTTTGGGTGAACTGTCACTCAACAGCTACTTGTAAAAATCTTTATATTTTGTAACGAGTGCCTGACAACAAATGCATATGAAATCAAGTTGTAATTTTCATTGTCTGTCTTTTTATGAGCTGCTAATGAAAGTGACAAGTCGGCTAACAAGAGAGGATGATTGGCTTTGAAAATTAAATATTTCTGGGAAAGTAACATTGAGAAAATAAAAATAAATTAGGAGTGGACCGGGGTGGGAGGCGGGTGGGGGTCGGGTGTGAATTATATGGGACAACAAGACATACGTGGGACAGAAAAAACAGTTTAGGCATCACAGTGAGGAAAAACTGGACAGGAAAGATCATTCACAGCCACAGACACGACCAGAACTTGGGATTTCCATCAGTATCTACTCAGCTTCTTCACCCGATGAGGTGAAAAAACAGCTGGTGCCTGATAACCAAATTCATGGTCAACTGTGACTGTGGAAGGATTTCAGCCATCAATCATCACCCTCCTACCCGTGTTAGATCTTGACGCTCTCAATGCCGTACACGCTGTAGCCTTCTTTATAGGTGGCATAGTTTGGCTGGTGGCTTGGGGAAACCAGGTTGTAGTTTGGTGCGTGTTGAGGAGAAGACAGTGTGTGTGTGTAGTTTCCTGTGTGCTGGGGGGACGACAAGGTGTTGGCTGCCACCTTCACACACAACATAACACATACAGAGTTTGTTACTTTAATACTACTCCACACATATATTTATATTGTTCGGGTTATGGTGGTAATGAATGAACCGAGGCACAATAAAAGTACTAATTAAAACATGCAACAGAGAGGGAAAATAATGATATACTGGACTATTCCACACCAAAAGATAGAACAATCAAGTCAGAACGAAAGGTGAAACAAATGATGTGTGTATGTTTGTGTGTAGAGATTTTGTGTCCGATTTATAACGGTACATTTCTAGTTTTGTTTCGTGTGCCAAGTATTTCAAAGCATATTGTACAAATGGGTTCATATTGCAAGAGGTCTTACAGTATGAACAGCCCATACTGAAGAGGTTGGTCACCATGTATGCTGATGAATCAACATCTGGTAGAAGAGCCCTTTTTTTTCTGTTTGCTTTTGGACTGTTTTATCCGATGTATTGCTCATGTTAATCCACACATGTGCTGGTCCTTAGAGTTATCTTTTTCTATTGTTTTAAATTAATTTCAACTATTTTCAGCAGCTGTTCCAGAATGGTCTCTATTTTATAATTTACAGTTATAAACAGTATTGGCTGCTGGGAAAAAGAGAGACTATGATGGTACCATTTTCAAAAAACGTTGCAGTTTAGCAGTAGAGACAGTTTTCAAACACAGCGTCTCTGAGAATTGGTTTCAGAAGATTATGGATACAGTTACTGATTATGCGAGACTTTATTTTGACGACGGTCAAAAATGTCATCCTTTCTGATCCAAACACAAACCACTCGGGCCCTTTCAGGGCCACACAGTACTTGTGCTGTGTCTCTTAACATCAAATATAATAATTAGAGATTAAATGATGGTTAATTCATTAGAAAAGCCTAATTAAAAACAGCATAAAGTTGGCTCTAATTGGTTAGTTGTAATGTCCTGGTGACGAGACGATGTCTATAAATGCAACTGTTTCAACAATATCATACTAGATATTGTTGATTTGGTTGAAGGTACAATGACTGAACAAAAGATGGTTTGTAGTAGTATACTTTAAAATACACTGTTTTTAATTAGTAAACAAAAGGGAAACAATGTTGTACCTTCATCTTTTTGGCCTCAGCCCGACTCTTGTAGCAGAACTCAACCAGTGCAACCATCATGGCCAGACCAAGACCTCCTACTAAGATGTAGAAGACTCCTGCTACGTTACTCAGGGACAGAGCACTGGTCTTCTCCTAGTGTAGACACGTACATAGAGGGACAAACAAAGATTGTCACCCACTTAGAAGTGCTGGAAGAGATTAACATTTTCAATCAAATGTGATACAAACTACTCAATGTACTGCATGCAACTGAAACCCACCTATACAATTTATGGTTACATTAGTTTTAGACAACATACAGACACTGACAGCAAACTGGACTTGACAAAATCATCACACGGACAACATAAGTGTGAATGCTAGTGTCTCTTACTCAGATAAGAGTACAGGATATGTGTACAAGCACTATCATCTCATAGTTTTTTACCTTCCATTTCCCACATGAACATAGTTTTCCCATCACATTTAATGAACTAACAATATATCCAGCCATTGATTATAGTTGCATAGTTGTATTTAGATCACAAGAGTTTATCAGTCGTTGGCAAAGTGATCATCACAAGGCAAGACCAAGTAGCAGGTGGAGAGTTTGCACCTCCCGGCCAGAATACTGTTGGATCCTTCAGTCACTGCTGGTTGGGAAAAGGAGTTAAAGTAATAAATTAATGTAAACATTTTCGATCGTATAATGTCTTTAAGAGAATCAGTAAAACTCTTTGTTGACAGGAATGTTTGTTTGGTACTTGTCACCTCATTTAACCTTTTGAAACAACTGGAACAAACTGTCTTTTTAGTGGTGAAAAAAAATCAACAAGAACCGTCTAAAAGTGTAGACACGCAGACATTTGACAAAGAACAACAGCGAGACAAACAAATACTCATCACATTGAAGGGCCTGAATCATAGTTATTCATTAAGCTTTTAAGTGGAGCTGAAACAGGTGTTTATGGATTTTTATAACAGTTTAGTATTTTTGTATGGTATTATAAGGAAATCAATCAATACCAGAAAATGGGGTGGGATTACTATCCACCCATCTTTCCCGCTTATCTGTGTTCAAGTTCTGGGGGAACCAGGCCAACATTCTTTTAGTTTATCTGCTTGGAAAAATATGAATGAGGAAAGGATGAACCTTTTAAAGGAAGGTTTCATACTTGCTTTTCTTTTAACGGATACTGAATGTTTTAGAAATAATACTTATAGGAATATTTAGAATTCCTTCTGCTTCGGCTCCACATAAAGTATTTAAAAAAATGTTGATCTCTCGTGAATCTAAACTTCTAACATTCTGTGCTTGTGTCTTCTTCAGAGTAACAGGTATTGATCATGCTTTGCACATGCTAAAAGGTCTGAACAGACAGTAGGTTTGGTTATTCACAGACATAAACAACTGACCTTATTGGTGGAGTCCTTGAAGCCACACTCTCCTTTATCGTACCACCACTTGTTTTTCATCTTGTCTAGCGTCCCTTGCTCATTCAGTTTCAATACGGCAAGGTTTACTGGCACTCTTCAATGGGAATAACATAAATAACATCATTATCAATGTTATCTTATGTTATTATACGGGGAGCGATTCTCACACGCTGGTCTTGCAACCGAAACAGGGCCCACTAGTGCTTGTCAAATTTCATTAACATTTTGGTACCGTTATATAAAGTCGTCTTGCAGTGGGAAACTCTGTCAGGTGCCTATGACAAACAGTGAGAAGCGCTGCCATGAAAAACCTCCATCAGGACAGAGACCTTGATAACCAGAGTTTGGCTAGTTGGTACAAACTCTTTATCAACAGTCCCTCTCATTTGGTGAGAGGTAACCTGACCCTAACATTGCCCTTACAACCTGCCTCAACCTGGACCTTAAACCTTTAACCCGGGTGCAATACATTGAACGATGAAGCAGCAAACACCCAAACACAACATGCTGGCTTAATATATTGTCATCCGCCATTAGATCTGGTATGTCGCATGTTTTATTTTTATTTTTTGATGAGCATTTTGGCAGCATCTCCTACACATGGTGTTGCATGTGTGTTGCTTTTTCATTGCCTTACACCCGATGACCCATTTTAGCCTTCGCGACCACGTTTAGCGAGTGCCATGTGTGAGAGTGTGCATTAACCTTGCTCTCCCCTCCTCCGCTGCCGCATTCTCCCTTGTCATACCACCACTTGTTTTTCAGTTTGTCCAGCAGCCCCTGCTCGTTCAACTTTAACACCGCCAGGTTCACAGCATTTCTACATGAACACAGTGGCCGTTAGCAGTTGATTTGCTATCACATTCTGTCCTCCTGCTGGTGTTTATGTGTGTTAGCAGCACTGCCATCCTTAGAATGAATTTGCTACACACAGCTGGAATGATTGTTCTCTCCCTGGAGTACTGATTTTTTTTTTCTTCAAAAACCTAAAGCTGAAGTCACAAAAACCCTTATAACTACAATTATAAATTAGAAAACAATTCACTTTCCTCAAAGCTCTTATCAATCTTACATTTTATACGTGACATTAAGTCTTAAAAGAAATCGTACTTTTGGTGATGAGTTGCAGCAATTTAACCAATCATATCTCATGTTTAACTGAGGGACTTCTTGTTGTTTTTGTAACTTTTTAAGTTAAATCCAACTACTACTTAAATGCAAGAAGTGACTAATGGCGAATGCACTTTTGCGGTAATAAAAAAAGGCTATGGACTGTTAATGGGCAGAACTAGTGTTTAAGTTGAAGACCTTATTATTAGATGTGCACCATTAATGGGTAAGGTTTTCACTATAACATATCACCATTCCTTCCTCACGAAACAACTCGTCTGAGCACATGGTACTAAGTTACAATGAAAGGAGTATGGATGCTTCATGAAGAACAAACCCATACCAGGTTGTTTGTTTTTTTTAACTCATTTGCTATAAAATTAAAAGCAAATGTTCCATACTTCAATGTAATCATTGTGCACCCATTGTTCTATTGTGATGGCTCAATCTTAAAGTACAATCTTAGTTGCAGCAATCCAGGGTAAGAGAACAAACAACCCAGCGGGGAGAGCTTTTATTAATAGCTGTTATGATGTAATGGGGAATGATAAAGTAAAGAGTGGTGATTTGTCACTCCGTGACCACATGACTAACAAAGGAGGGACATGGAATCTATTGTTTTTTTGTTTCTTTTTGCCAAAATCATCAATGCGGATGCTATTGACGTATGGCACCTACAATCAATATGAACTTATATCATGAATTTTCTGAAATGCTGATGAATGTTTCACAAATGATGGTCTCTCTTATAAATCTAATCTCCACTTGGCTTCTCCTAACAACTCTCATAGCCCATAATCCTCTTCTGCCCAATTATGAGGATGACGATGATAATTACACCGATACATCTGAGGAAAATTGTCTATAAACCCACTAACTTCATGTCCCTGGTTTAATGGAAAGTGTTGTAATAGGAGCAGATATATTAGTTAGTAGGTTTTTTTAAAATGTGATTTGTATGTGATTTTTCTCATTATTCTCTGCTTCCACTATGATTTAACCCAACAAAACATGCCATACTAAGTTTCTTTTAAAGCTACATTAGGCAAAATTATGATAATTTATCATATTAGGTGGGATCTATAGCTTTCAATTCCACCTCCTATACAAAAGCATTCAATCAAGGAACTGAATAACCAATATTGATTGCAGACACATGTTCTCAGTAAAGGGAACAGACAAGAGTCTGACGCTTTTATTACCCCCCTCGAAAACTTTTAATTTGATGTCATTGAAATTGCCTAATGTAGATTTAAAACTAAATGGCTTGTCCAGAAAATGTCTTCCAGTTTGATACATCTGTGGGGAAAATGTAATATCAGAGGGAGAGTGACACACAGAGAGAGACAATGAAGAGAGATTCAGAGACAAAAGCAAACAGGGGAAAAGACAAAGCAGTGAGTATCAAACACAAAAAAACATAAGCGCAGACATACAGTGGCTTTTAAGTGATCTTTAAAAATAATGTTTTATATATTATATATATATTATATATATATATATGTATATATATATTTTTTTAATCATGAAAAGAGTATTTTACTCTGCATACTATAATACTAGATTCCCTTTGGTGGCTGAAATTATTTTGAATGTTTTTCTCTTCCTGTTCTTTTTGATAATTTTAACTGTGCATTTAAAAAATATATATACTGTGTAAAATATATTATGACTTCCCCATTCTTTCAGAAGAAAATTGGAAATAACTTGCAAAACAGTTTTGTTTCTCAAGTTTGTATTTTACTCATTTTTACTCAAAAGTCACATGATAATGGTATTTTAAATAAAAGCCACCTTTAAAGCAGTAAGAATAAATATATATATATTTTTCTTTCGGTTCACAGTTTGTTTACATTGATGAAGATTAAACCCTTTTTTCTGTATTATCCTATCAAAAACACCATGAAAAACATATTTATTTTATTTGTTATTATTATTAAATATATTATTATTAAGAGCAAACTATTGATATGCATGAGATGTATAACAACAGTTTCAGCATTAAAAAGTGCCATTTACTTTACATACTTGCAAGTGTGAACATTTTAGCAATTAAGCACCTCACATGTCTTTTTTTTAGTTTTTTTTACAGTTTATAAAGTACTTGCTCTGGCAAAATCACCAAGGTATAATACTGTAAATATCTATAATTGATTGAATATTTTATAAATTGAAGTCACATAATAAAATAATTAAAATTAAAAAAATAAAACTATTGTTGTTGTTTGTTATTTTTGTTATTTATGTTTACTTGAGATAACTGTTAATTAAAGTGTATATTTTAATATGTGGACATACAAACAGTGATACACAAAACACAATGATCCATCGATAACATTCCCTTAATTCAGGTCTTAAAGATTGAGCTAATACACACTGCTTAGCATTTACGAAACCGCATTAGTATTCTGTACAATAACAATGAGTTGTGACCATAATCCCATACTGACATGCTACTTAATTTAATCAAATAGCATGAGACATTAAAAAATGTCCATCGTGTTAGAAACAGTTATTGTAAATAAATCTATAGAACATGAGAAAGTTCCCCAACTAATTCACCCACTTGGTTGACATAATGCAAAGTATGGAATTTCAGACACAGACCCAAATTCTCATATCTCTTTTTTTTACCTGTTTGACTGAATATGGACATTAAAGAGAAAACATATTTCTTTAAGACCTGAATTTAAACACACCCTCCCTTAAGTTTTCAAGGAAACCACCACTAGCCATCGGCCATAGGTGGTGACCATGGTGAAATACAAACCACTGAGATGACGTCATCAGGGTAGGTGGATTATTATAACAACGAGTAAGCCGCCATGCGCCATTCATCACACTCGCATACTGCACCACCCAGTATAGGTTTGAGACAACTACATCACTCCCTGTGTTTACTTGTTTTTGCAGAGTAAGTGCCACAGCTTTCACACTGGCTGGTACACTGTGGGACTTAAGTTGGTGTCCAGCCAGTGTATCGCGATCTCTACTATCAAGTTTGAAAACTCTACATGAAAGCTTGACTACTCATTTTGATATTTTATCAGAAAGCAATCGCAGATCCGTAGGGAGAGTGAACAGTATGCTAGGCAGCAGGTTAGTAGTGTGAATGGTACATGGCAGTGCAGGTTGGCTAGCATTGTTATACTGATCCACCCACCTTAATGGGGATCCTTTTGGCGTAGCGATGCCATAGCCTTTGGAGTCAAGATTTCCTCCCACTTTCATGGTGTCACAAGGTTTCCTCTGCTCAATGTACTCGTTCATGGTGGATTCCAGCAGGTAGGCATACTTTCCTTTGGACTTCCTCACACGCAAGACACCCTCTGATGTTTTCTTGACGAAGACAGAGGGTTCTGCTGATTTCATGTATTGCCACATCTTGTCAAACAAGGCGATTTTGGAGCGCTGATAAAAGACAGAAACAAAAAGGATTTGTTTTACGGTTATTAAAAAAACCCTGAGAGTGCCCCTCTGTATTTTGACAAGAAAGGAAAAGGCAGGGCCTCTCTGAACCAGCTGATACCCCTGTGCCCCAATCTCAGCATTGAAATGGTGGATGTTTACAGTAAGAAACACACATTCCTACCCTGAAGAACTCCTTTGTAGATCCAGAATCCAGGGTTCCATATGCAATTTCAGTCTGTTTGGCTAAATCTTCGGCACTTTCAATTGGGGAAACCATTCTCTCCACCGTCAGGAAGGCAGCTAGGTTAGCAGTGTATGATGAAATGATGATTAAAGTGAAAAACCACCAAACTCCTCCGACTATGCGACCTGACAAGGATCTGTAGACACATATTCATAAGATGTTAAATACATACATTTGGTGTGTAAGTAAAAGTTGCAAATTAAATATCATGACATACAAAACAAGCACACTTTTGTTCAGTTGAACATTAAAAATCATGTGTGCAATAACCACCTTGGTGAGATGTCACAGCCCTGTCGCATGAACGCGCCCAAAGAAAACCAAAGAGAATTGAATATCCCAAACTCATTGGTGGATTCTGTTGTGAGTGGCAATGCCCCATCTTCTGGTTCTTCCAAAGTCCATTCATATGGACTGAATCTGGACACCTGGATTTAGAAATAAAGTACAGAATATATGTTACTTAAGAATGTCTGTTTGTGGTTTGTATATGGCACCAAAGAAAAACCTAAACCTGGTCTTAAACAGCCGTCAATGACACACTTCCACAGCCAAAATGCATCAAGACACAAACCCACAATTTGTATTTTATTGGCTTCCAGGTTGTATTAGGAGAAAATTCAAACTAACTCCTGCAAAACTCATGAAGTCGAGATACAAACAATGGGGAAACCATTTCTACTCATTTTAATACCACATAGCACCTTGACTTTTCTAGTATTGTATTTTTTTCTTGCTGGCTTGCAACTACGACTTTGATTATTACCTCTTATGCCCCATCCCCTATCTGAAAATATATTTTGGGAATATTGTATGGCCCTATATGTTAATACCTTAAAATGGTCATTTTGATATTTATTCATATATTTCCACATAATATTATAAAAATGATTTCATTACCAGGAAGAGGACGACACTGACTCCGATGTAGGCAAAGACAATGCACATCCAGATTTCATAGGCCAGAGGGTCCAGGAAAGAGAAAACTCCTGGTTTGGATTTCTGTGGTTTTTTGATCATGATGGAAATTCCCAAGGACATGAATGGTTTGGAGAAATCGATCACCTCTTCACGAACTAGTGTGATGGTTAGGGGGGCAACAGCTATATCTGCCTTCTGTTTAAATACAAAGAGAAAGACAGAAAGTGCAACATATAACTACTTGTTAACTTATAGTTAATGCGTTTACAAAAAATAATAATTGGAAAACTGAATGATTACACTTGTTTGGGTTCATTTAAAAGCATCTAAATCGATAATGTTCCTTGTAATATTAGACATTACAAATAGACACTCAAACTTACCCCATATACCAGCTCTCCAACCATCCCATTCCAGATCTTGGTTTCTGCATCTCTGGCTCCATATTTACCATCTCCGACGATCCTTAACTGGTAGCGAATACCGCAGTGTTTTGCAATTTCTGCTGCCAGGTCCACACAGTAACCTATCATGATTGACATGGACATTATTTTCCAAAATGTAATTCAATTCAATTTTATTTAGAGGGTCTTATCTTAAAAACGTTATCTCAAGACACTTTACAGTTTAAGTAAGACTATAGTGGAGAAAGGAAAAACAGATCCCAGCAATTCAACAATGAGTAAATCACATCGTGGCGTTGGCGAGGAAAAACTTCCTTTTACTATGTAAGACAGTAAAGATACTTACATTCTTATAAAGCAACATTATACAATATTGAACTGTAATATGTCACAGTCAACAGTCTTTTTAAATACAGCTGCAACATTACTGGTAATGGTTTGATTAGAGATTTGTCTGATTAGTTTTGATTGATTGTTCCGTAGCATATATTCTTATTCAATTTTATTTAAAGTGTCTTATCATAACAAAGTTATCCCTGCACAGTTTGGTCTACGTACCTTCATAGCGGTCATTGTCCTGAAACATTTCAGCATTCTTCTTGAGCATGACATACGGTGCTTCCTACACATGCAGACACACAATGTTGATGTTAGATTAATAAAAGTGCATCAAGTCTGTGGTGCAACGTTACAGATTTGTTTTCAATACCAGTATAGTGGTCACAATGACTGTCTTGTTTTCCATGCCCATGGTTTCATTAGGGTAAAGGTCAGACTTTGTCACCACCATCTTGTCCACTTCATTCCAGTAGCCAATCTAGATTGAAGAGAAATACATTCAAATCTGAGTTACAGGTCCTTCCTCAATTTTATTTTCATTTTACCTTCACAGGTCCGTTGTTTTTCAGCTCCATGATTGTCACAGAGTAGTTGACTCTTTTCCCATATTGATCAAACTGAATATTTCCAGTCAATCCATCGACACGCACCTTTATGCAGAAAAAACACACAAGTATGGTTTAGTGCAAAATGTCAACATTTACTAAAATGTAAAGGCAGCATATTAAGAATGTAACAGTTTGGTCTCCAAATATTCCATAACACCTGCTGCAAATAGAACGATTACCTGTTTGAGAGCTCGCTCAATCTCAACCCCCTGTGCCCAGGGCACTGCTGGATTAGCCAGACAGTCTCCACTGTTGCCACGGCGACTCATGTCTATTCTCTGCTTATGAAGGAAGCGGAACGCCTCAGTCATCACGTGGACTGCATCATATGTCAGGGCCGAGGTGTACTGGAGCAGATAAAAAACGTTTATTTTTGTCGAAAAAATAAATACATCAGCCAAGGTTTAATATTGCTCATATTTCAGCTTGTTACCCGGATCTTTATATCTGCCCCTGGATACTCCTTTTCCTCCAATGCTTCCCATCGCTGGTCAAACTTTGCCACAAGAGGGTCATCGAAATCGACTATCTGAAAACCAGATACATTTGCGCCTCCATACTGGATTTTGGAAAGGTCTCCGTCTACAAAGCCCTGAGAACAGAAAAAGAATAATACATCAACTAATTGTGTTTAACTTGTATTTATTAACTCTTTTAGTACATTTAGCTCTGTTCCATGACTTATATGTGTGAGAGAAAATAAGATAAAACACTCGACAGACCACGAAATCTCTTAAATATTCAGCAAATATATATTGGAATGAAGTTGTGTGCCATCATCATGTGCTAATACAGGTGAACTATATCATGTATCATTTGTTTCGGATCTTAAAGTAGCATCTCCTTGTTTAACCAGACAACTTAATTGCTACCTATATACAGAATATCTATGCAAGGCATTTTTTTAATATTCTTATGTCCTCATCATTCCAAAGTTCCAGAACCTACCCTCTAACAATGAGTTCACAATGAGTTTAAAACAACTTTACAAATAACCTTTCTAATGTATTAACCCTTGTGTTGTCTATGAGTCAAATTGAACGACCTTCCTGCCTTGCAGAATACAAATGCAGTGGTGGAAGTTGTTCATCCAAACCCAAAGAAATTGGATTCAGTCCTCCAGGTCAACTTGACCCTGAGACAACACAAGAGTTAATAACGTTCCTTTAATCCATTTTTACTTCATTCAGTCATTTCACCAAATCCTTAGTCATTCCCACTAAATCTATTGTCCTTCCCTAATGTCATTCCCACAGTGTCTACCTGAATATGTAGTTGCCGTCTTGCCTATTTTTCCCTGCCTGCTTTAAACTTTGATTGACCTGTGGACTTCCCTAATGCCTGATCCTCTGTCTGGAAATTAATGTTTGCTATTATTCTTAGAACTGACTATTTTCCTTTTATTTCCTATTACTTGTTTAATAATAACGGAGAATTGTCACAGAAAAGTAAAACAGAGAAGAAAACTTTGCTGAGGTCATTCATTATCCTTTCATCAGTCTCAGAATGAGACCAGTACTCCAACAACCACCTGCTGGCTTTATGAGCAAAACATAGGTAGACCTGGGCAAGTGGCCCCTTTACTTTAAACAAAAATACACACAACATGTAAAATGTATATATGGAAATCCACAAACCACATTTTAGACAGAAGAAGAAAAATCATTCAAACTGTTGGTTCCCTTAACCTAACCTTTTTTATAATACAATATTAATTTATAGTTCCTGGTGGAGGACAAATTACTTCCTCTCTATAATAACCTATATTTCAAAGTATTTCCGTGCAATTCATCCAGTTAAATACAGTTATACACTCCTGCAGAACTCATTAAAGAAGCACATCCCTTTGACAGAGCTGGATCATTTCAGAGAAGTTGGTGACTCACCAGGTTAGCAATGATGTAGTGGTATCCCTTCACATGCCTGCCAATGGTTATGACCTGCAAGGAAAAAGCCTCTTATATGTCAACTTAAGACAGTGATTCATACAACGACAGTTTTTCTGTTCAACAATCTGTAAGGATTCCCAGACAAAAACAGCCCTAGGAAGAGGTTGCTTGTGGGTGAAAAGATGGAAATGAAAATATGAACGTAGTAAGACCTGCACATACATCGAGGCGTTCAAGGCTGGTTGGACCAGTTTTATAGCTTGATTTATAGAGTGATTTATTGGTGACCTCATAGATTTTTACCGCAATCATTGAGCCGGTAAAAATGACCTTGGGAGAACAGTTATATGATATAGATAGGAATGAAAAGTCAGGAAATCAGCATGTGCATATACTTACAAGTGCTATTATTATCTACTATTCTTATAACAGAAGTTAAAAGGCAATGAATGTAGTTGACTTTAGGCACGTTACCTTGCTCCAATGGATGATGGATGGATGGATGCATGAATGATAGATGGATCTGATGGAAGAATCTGATGGATTATCTGAAGTGAGGAACGTGTTTAAAGGTCATTGTGCACCTGCTCCATGATGTCTTTGACTTTGTCTTGCTCGCAGTCGAGAATTATCCGTCTCTCTTTGCGGATTTCAAGATCCTATTACACAGAAGATGAAAAAGAAAAACCCAAGCTCAATAAAAAAATGAATCAAAATAACTTTTTACACAAAAACTTGATATGCTAAACTTGTACAGTCCTACTGCAGTTTTCATAGAGTATTCGAATTATCTTCTACAATTTCAAAGGGCTTAGTGAAAGCTGAACGTATTCTACTAATTCAAAGAAACTTTCATTGACATACCACATGTAAAGAAATGGGACAATATGGTTCCATTGTTATAACACTTCCGACAGTCTACGTGCCGCTCTATGTTGCATCAGTTAACTGCTCAGTTGGGTCAAATTTCATCATATGGTGTATCATATATGACTTGGCAGAATGTTGCTTGGTCTATGCTCTTGTCATTACCAAATTCTCCCGTAAAACACGATTAAGATGAAAAACATTCAGGTGAACTAAACACACCTGAAACAAGGAGCGATAGGCTTCGTCCTTTCTCTCATCTTTCAGGTTCCCAACATTGATTGCAGTGACGACCCACTTC
This sequence comes from Callionymus lyra, assembly GCF_982586985.1. Taxonomy (NCBI): domain Eukaryota; kingdom Metazoa; phylum Chordata; class Actinopteri; order Syngnathiformes; family Callionymidae; genus Callionymus; species Callionymus lyra. Next base: position 33,030,740 of record NC_141818.1, read on the forward strand.
TTTTCTGCCGCAGTGTCCAAAATTACCTGCAGAGTGGAAAGACCTAGACACACAAGAGTGCTGAATGCTTCTCATTCCCCCGGACATCGTTTAAAAATGTTTCATACATTACTGTACAAGCTTAATGAAGACGCATTGTTTCAACCACTTTCTGTTCAATTGTTTATCTGACATGTAGGTCTTATAGTAATGGTGCGCCGTATTGTGTTAACTGACCCTTGTCGGTTCATAAACATGAGCGATCACTTTAATATATGGAGGATATATAATATCCTGCGTGGGTTGATCTCCAACCTTTCTTATGAAATGTGATTCCCCAAAAGGAGAAATATTGATTATGAAGCTGCAGACCAAAAGGAGATTAACAGCAATTGTACTTCTATTTTTCTAATTATCACACCAACAATTGTCTTCTTCTAAGTCAGGGCCTTTTAATGCTTGTGTAACCTATTCTGGCTTTGTGCAATTCTAAAATTCTGGCTCTAATGTCCTCAGATCTTTTTCCTTGCCCATGATGAAAAGGGTGCGTATCATTGTTTGACTCTGTGGAAAGGCTATTTTACACAGGTAGGTATTTAATTTATTAATGTAATCCAAATTTAGACAGGTGTATTTCAACAGATAAAAAGGTCAGATCAGGAATCAGAATCGTCTTAAAGCAAGAGGATTAGTCAGCGGGAAGCAGACTTTTATATGGTTTGTCTTGGATCAAATACTTGTTTCATTAAATTAAATATATCTGTTCATCAATTCCAAAATAAACCTAATACTCAAATTGAAGTTCAATTGAGTAGTTCAACCTACTAAACAGTGAATGATCAAACGATTATTTCCTTGAATATATATGAAAGAATGTGTCATTATTACCTCTGTCGCTATCATACAGATAGGCAAATTTTTCCCACTTGTAGTACTCCACTAAAGACACAAGAGGTCCTTTGATGTCCGGCCTCATCTGTAGCACAAACTGATTCATTCCTTCTGCAGGGAACGAAGGTGTGATGAAGGAAACATGAAGCGTTTCACAAAAGGATGTGATCGTGTTCACAGATTTCTTGTCGTAGAAACCGAAAATGGCGTAGACCCCTCGGGAAAACTGTGAGCAAACTGGAATAAAAGCAGAGAGGTAGGGCATACAGAATGAACAATTGTTCCAATGTTAAATGTTAATGATGTCTTAGGGCTTGGGCAAGCATGATTTTTAACCCTCGTGTTATCTCAGGGTCAAGGTGACGCAAAGGCCCGAAAACAACCAGGAGATAACACAAAATGTCATTGCGTCCCCATCTTCGAAACGTTAAGTGTTGTTCTCAACTCTTTTGAATCTTTCATAAAATATTATATAAATAGGTTCCAAGGGACTGACAATAAAGATAGTTGATGTATTTACTTAAGTGTGCTTAAGCCCCGCCCACTGAACTCACTTAGTTTTTCTGGGGACTAACTGTTTACCACAACCACACCCACTCCGCTGTAATAGTTTGTTTTTTCCACTTCACAACAACAACTCCTGTGTTGTTCTTACATCACTGGCAAATAAATCTGATTCTGACATCGATGTTTGACACCGTGCGTCATTAATCCCGGAAGTCTCCACCTCCAAGGAACTCGTTGTATAAACAAAGTGGGCGCGATTACAGCTGGCTGGAGGAGGACTGATGCCCATTATTACATCATAATGGAATCCGCCTTCGTAACCACTCATTTGCTGGGCTTTCAAACGGGAAATAACTTTATAAAGTAATAAGTTCAAAACATGGTCATGATGAGAGACTTACTGCATCTTGGAGAGGAAGACTTCAACATTTGAAACATGTGAGTCAAGAGAATTAGGTTTCTCACATTATTTGCCCTTTAAATATTTTTTTGTGACCAAGTACATGAAATGATTTGTGAGCAACATTACTAGCAGCATTATACAATTAGTAAGACATTTCCACACAAAGGATTATGTCCACTGAGTCAAGCTGAGCAAGTGCATTCTGATGTCCTATTTAAATGACCTTGCGCCTCCATCCAAAAATAGGAGTCATTCGTTTTATCTTTTATGTGCTCAACCTAGACACATTTTACAAAGCCCCCAAAAATTGCTGAGGAAGAAAAACCAAACCCTGAAATGATGTTATAATAAAGACAGGAAATAGGTTGAATAAATTAGACTTAAATTCAAAAACTATTTGTAAATCTTTATTATGTGTTTGCAATTAAGGTGTAAGAACTAAATTAAGGGAAACAAATATAATGTTGCTTCTAAACAGACATTTGGTGTTATTGCAGCATATGTTGCACTTCTGCTTGCTATTAGTGTTTCCAGTTGAATCACCAGAAATGGATGCTTATACGCTCGTCACTTCCGCAGCATATTTATATGCAACAATAAAGTTCCTACTAATAGGAAACCTGGTGAATAGAAATGTTTCGTTTACAGCTTTATTACAATTACTAAACCTGTTAGACAGTTTGATCTGCAGATAAGCTTTTGCACATATAAATGTTCATCTCTGCTGGACTCACAGCACCTGATAATCTAACATTGGTGTCAATAATCAAGTGCTTCGGAAGAGGAGACTGTGCATTGCCTGAACTCTCCATACAACGCACTTAAATAGCAGAGCATTGAGCCTTGGGGCAGCATTACATCACACACTGATGGAGGCAGTGTATTGCATGGATGGAGACCTCATTCCTCCCGCCTTACTGTTCCATTTTCAGATGCTGCTTGTGTTACATTTATTGGAAAACAAAATCATTAAAATTTAAGGAAAAGTTTAATGAGCCCAATCCCTTGGCAAACACTCGGCTGAGGACCCATGGCAGATGAAAAATCTTCCATCTAAAAGCCATTTCTGTTGAACCAGAATTGGGTCAAACTAGACATGAATTGATAAATAGACATGCTATCTTTTGGATCTGGATATGTTTCACTTGTGATCAATCCCAGAATGTAATAGAAAATACACAATCATATCTAGGTTTTCTTGCTGCAGGAGGAGCCTATAGTTTACTACGTTTCGATGAGCACGGAAGAAAACGAGGTCAAGTTAGCCCTTGAAATGTTAACATAGCCAATGACATTTACTGATAATTTCCAACCTGTTCTCACCAGAACCTCTTGGGCTAGATTCATAATACATTGTTACAGAATAGTGCGAGGACATAACTGAATAATTCGAATCAACCTCAAAAGGCCCTCTAACGTTCATGGAGGCATCAGGCTTCTGTACTTCATCCAGTGTTTGTCTATGTTTTGTTCTGTCAGTTTTATTCTGGGGATACATTGTGTGTATGTGAGAGGACATGCGCAATTGCTGGGCCTAAAAATATATTTACCAAACTATCTGTAACAGGAAGTATCACTCTGATGAAGCTTTCATTTTTTTTAAGGAGGTTCAATTTATCTAAATGATCTTCATGTTCATTATCGCTTCCCATAAACATTTCTTTACTTTGACATATTTTTGATATTGGAAATCTTTGTGAAAATCTCTGTTCCTTATATTATCTTAAACATATTTGTAGGTCACAAAGTTAATATTTAGTTGAGCAATTAATCTGGCAGACTTAAATAAAATTACTTGGCAGGCTTTGAGTTTGAATTTCCTAGACTAGAGGATTATAATCTTCAAAATAAAACTGAAATCAATCTGAACCAAAAATAAATTTGCTTTGTTTATGCAAGAATTATATTAGAGTTTCAGTACAAAACTCTATAAAATACAAACATGCAGTTTAAATTCACACGTTAGTAAATATCGGAGTCATCATCTCAACGAGGAACAAAGTTACTTACAGCAGTTAGTGACAGCAAAGCTGTTTGCCACCTCCAGGTTGTCTATATGCGGTGTCAGTCGGAAATCTGCCATCCCAAATTGCACCATGCCCACTCTAAATGCACTGTATTCTTGATCTGCCCCTCTGGGAAATAAACCACCTGAAAAGAAAAAAACAGAGGAATGAGTTCCTAGAGCGGTACACAAATACAAAGATGTTGCAAACATGAACTACTTACTTGAGTTTTTGTGTTGATTGAGCTATTTGTTATTAAACTATTTAATCTGATTATGATATTAAACGGGTGATTTTTGTTTCCCTAAAATGGAGAGTTGTTTTCAAACCAATTAAGTCTGCTAAACCAGGTTGTAGAAAAGATCCATCCTCAAGTGAAGGATTGTATTTCAAGGTCTTGAGCTTAACAGGTAAATCAATCATCCTCATCGATAACAATGTCTGTCATGGGTCAAGGAAGGACTGAGGCAAACAGCAAGAGACTGTTCCAGAGGTTTCTGGAAAGATGAAGTCTGGGACTCTGAATGAAATTGTTTGAATGTAGCATTAAGGTGGAGAAGTGAAAAAACTCCCCAAAAATATACTGTAAATGAGGGTCATAAAACTAACACTTCTATTTGTGGGATAATTTTCTTCAGGCGCTTCAATGAAAGAAATAGACTTTGCACCAGCATAATTTTACCAAAAAAATACATTCTGAGCATTGTGAAATATAAAAAAATACTTAATTCAAGTATATTGTCTATTATATATATATATATATATATATATATATATATTGTATATTATAACTTGTAACCTTTCTTTGTGGAGTTCATATGTTCTCCCCGTGTTGCGTGAGTTTACTCCGGGCACTCCGGTTTCCTCCCACAGTCCAAAAACATACAGAGCATGGATTGAGAACTTGGGGAAATAGGTATGAGTGTGTGTGTGAATGGTTGTCTTTCTTTGTGTGCCGTGCGACAGACTGGCGTCCTGTCCAGGGTGTCCAGGCATGGGGCCTCTCGCCCATTGACACTGGGATAGGCTCCAGTCTCCCCGCGACCCCCATAAGGGATAAAGCGGTAGCAAATGAATGAATACACATAAATGAGGCCTGAAGGTATCAGCTGGGAAAACACAGACTATCCTCCTGGGTCCATATCGCAGCATCTGGGGACAGCTACCATGGAACCCTATATATTAGCTATGTTGAGTCACTCAATCAAAGTCCATATAACTGCTGGCTGTAGATATTTCTTGTTGCCATTATTGACTTAATGGTGCTCCTTCTCCAAATACTCAACCATTTATAATTTACATGTAACCAAACAATTCCAGGGTCAATACAAACACACTTAAGACAATAATACTGATGGACACCAGGAGGTACATTTGACAGGACAGGACTAGCAAACGCCATTGAACACGAAACATATTCACACACATTTGTGTTATCTGTAACATAAAAACCTCATTCATGAGTTTTAAAGCACCACTTTTAATGCTAGTCATCTTTCTATGGTCGTTGAAAAACTTGATGTAAGGTAGAATATATTTAAACATAACACCTTTACACTTGCTTTAATTCTAATAATTAATTTAACATCACATTACTGTGGTGCAGGTGACATAATGAGGTCACACTTTCATAAGCACATTCTCAGGCCTATGGCGGCGGAATGTGGAAAGGTTTTAGAGAATCACGGCGTCTTGCGGTGAAGCCGAATCATTAGCCATTAAGACTGACAAATCTTAACATGCTTGTTGAGCTTCTGCTGAAGGCAACTAACTGTGACGAGGTAACTACCAACTTACTACCCAAACACACTGTTGCAAATAACCAGTCTTTTCAGAATCATAGATTAAGTCATTCCACGTTTAAAACCAAGTTATTTTTTCAGGCCAAGAAACAGAGCTTTGTCAAGAGGTATCTTTGTTGTCAATCATGTTTAAAGGGCAACTGATGTTGTTATTTGAGTATGTCTTAAATAGATGTTGGACTTTTGTACTCATCAGTATGTATTTGTTTTTACAAAACTTATTTTAATTTAAATATTTACATTAAAAGATGTGCTTAAACCAACCCACCTAAAACTCTGTAATTGGTCAAGCATCGAGGTGTGTCACTGCCCGTCATCAATCCCGTAAGTCTCCACCTCTAAGGGACTCGTTGTATAAAGAAAGCCCGCATGATTACAGGTGGCTGGTGGAGGAATGAAGCCATTATCATCATAATTGGCTTTGCATAACATCTCGGAGATTTTCAGACGGGGGAGAACTTTATAAAGTAATAAGTTGAAAACATGGTCATGATGAGGGACTTACTGCATCTTGGAGATGAACATTTGAAACATGTGAGTGAGTCAGGAGAGTTTGTTATTTACATGAGTTGCCTCTTGCCACACAATTCAATTTTAGTGTGTTCCATTAGGAGATAAATAAGTTGTAAAGAGAAACAGAAAATAATAATTGTCAAAATGTTTTTTATTAATTTCCTAAAGAAACAATTAACACCTTTAGGTTTTAATGTTTGGAATAAAATCAATAATCAATACTTTAAATTTATTTTGGATTATTCCAAAAGCAAGTAAACTTATGAAAACAATCCACTATGTTCCAAGAATAAAAAAAAAGACACAATGGAATTTCATAAGTTTTGAAACAGTACATACATAGTAAAGTTTAGTAAGCAAACTGTTTTGTTTTTTTACGCTGCTGCTGACTTCCTCTAAAAAGTATTTCCCTCAATAGATTTGAGACAAAACTCAAACATTAACACGACTGTTACATTACCTGGTTCAACTGCACATGACTGACTTGTACCAATTCATCTCATAGCAAAACCACAAAAGCTTCCAACACCATATTGCACAAATAACACCTTTAATGAACATCCAAGTAAAAGCCAGATAAACCTATTAGTACAATCGCAGTTGATCATATGGTTAAAGGGGCCAGCTTCATGCTAGGCTACTGTCGATTTATCACAATATTTTTATTATTGTCTTAATACACGTATGCACAAAAAGCCGTTGTTCTTTTGAAAACAATGTTCATGGATTCAAAGAGTAACTACACAATGTAAGGATTAACAATATCAGTCTACTAACCATTTCAAAGTGCTTCAACGAAACGCTGTTGCCTACAGTTCTGTGTGGATGTACAAGCTGTTGCCATAGAGACCAGATCAGCTCTCCTTATTTCTAGCGAGGTGAGGCAGCTATATTAAAATAGCTCTGTTTGTGTAATGGCTGAACATGTTGGGGTAAGCAACAAGAATAAATGATTTAGGAAGTTCCCACTAAGGGAACCAAAATATGTTCTTTCATATCTATCACCTTTGTATTATGCAACCGATGGTTCCCCCTGGGCAACGAGTTATGAACCCTTATAAATATTAAAGAACGACATGGAATGGATCAGACTTCTGCCTCACTTATAGAAATGAGATGAGTGAAACGCTGACAGTTCAGTAGACAACCAGAGAGAGATGATGTATATTTTAACAACTCAGGATGTCCTCAGAAGATGAAAATGAGACCCTTTGTGTCCACTCACTCTTAACATGGACATGAGAACACCGTTCCAGTACAGCTCTATCAATCTGTGCACAAAAGAATCATTGAATAATTGAACACGCGAGGGAACGTGTGTGATATCAGATTTTTAATTTGAGCCTCTGCACAGTGAACGTGTCCTTGGATCAGAAATCTGTAATGTATCGGGAGTGTAGGAGGAAGAAGAGGGTTTTTCTTCTGCCCCTGTGCTTGAAATCTTTTGAGTTTACCCGGCTACCCCCAGGGATACTCACAGAACGCCCTTGGGCCAGAGACCCAGTTAGAAATTCAACACCTTCAAGTGGCAGCCGCAGATATTGACATCACCTTAGTATTGATCAAGGTATACAATACAATGAATAGTATTACAATTCGTGCAATTTCAAGAATACCATTACAATTGGTGTTGATGAGACCCAATCGTTTGAAAATACTTTTGAATACATTTTTTTTTTTTAATACCTTTTGGTGCAGACACTTGCAAGAACGTGGATGTATATTTCAAGTAAAATGAGAAAAGACTGCAGCAGTGACAGGCCCACTGCCGCGGAGGAAGACAGCGTGGAAAGGCCCACACAGACGTAACGCTAAGGCTGGGAAAAATGGGAATGATTTGGACATACGGATGAAGGAGGAGACAAGAATGTTCGGGAACGATGACATTGACAAAAAAAAAAAAAAAAAAGCCTACCTATTTGGACGCTCGGAGATCCGCACACCGCCTCGCGCCACAATAGTGTCAGCACAAGAATTAGCTTCATGGTCGAGCTGGAGACAAAAAAAAAACCGCCTCAAATAATGTTCACTACTATAAACACCCAGTCCATCACACACGGTGCGGGATCATGGCGTCATTCCAGGTTCATTCGAGCTCTGCGGATGCACTGTCCTGTCTGTTGATGTGCGCGCTCCCGCTGCTGCTGCTGCTGCTGCTGGAATTCGGGCGCGCGCTTAACATCGCGAGGAAATACGGACTTTCCCGAGATGATCCGAACGAGCCGAGATGTGTGACAGGTACACTGATCAGAAACAGAATAGGTATCGCAACATTTTTTGACAGCGTGGTGAACACAACATAGGAATTTGTTGTGGTGGCGTTACTGGATATAAAAATTAAATAACACGAATTAAATGAAAGAATATTGATAAATATGATCAAATTAAATAACATTAAAATAAAAACAGAGACGTGATGTTATCATAAATTTAATAAAAATGCCTGAGCATTCTGAATAATAACAATTAGCATACCCAGCCAATAACTGTCACTTTTAGTTCTGTCGACCTTGCTGTCTATCTTGCACCCCCATCCAAGCCACATCTGTCTATTCTTGCTAGTTCATGTTCTCGTTTTCCCAAGTCCCTCCGATTGAAACCCTGAGCATCTTTAACTCTTCCACTTCAATATAAACCGCACACTACAACCATGATGTAAAGAATTCATTACTTTTGCAGTGAGGTCAAAGGTCACCACCACCCCCCACATTTGCCTCTAAATGTATTCCTTTTTTTTTTTTTTAAGTCTTATTGATTTCTTTCAATTATTCAGGATGACTGATGCATGCAAAAATAACCTGACCTCACCGGTTTTCACAATTTACTCTTACTGTCAAAAATCAATCAGCAAACATCATTGACCTTGGAGAGAATCCTCCCTAACTTCATACATCAGGCAGTCCATCAGCAAAATGATGAAAACGTACTCTCACCTTGAATCCCTTTGTCACTCCTAGAACATGCCTCATCACTGTCCTGTACAAGCCGTACATACATGGTTATGACTTCTTCATTAAATACCACACTCTCATTTACTCCATCTTTAGATCAACTATAGGGCGTCCATTGGACTTTTCTATACCGCTCCATACATTTGTAAAACGATGTTTAAGTGTTTAGTATGAGAAAAAGAACTGAGATATATACAGATAATGAAAAGGCAACATCATCAATGTCATGATACAGAGAGTTTGATTAACTATTATTTATAGGTCGGCCTGTGTCTTAAATGGTTGAAACATTTGGGCCGCTTTGTGATTGAGTTTTACACCCTGGTATAGTGAAATAAAAGAAAGAAACCGCTAATATAACAGCCTTGTTTCAAAAGCAGTTGTGGTACATCACATCCTCTAGCGGCCAAACATATATTGCAATGAAAACATAAAATGCACAATGTATATACCAGATTATTGTGATACTATTTTTCATTAGGTATGGAAGTATTATGTGCCGCCCGACACTGAATATGTCTTTCTTTAGCTGAATTTCTATAGAATAAACTCGGTCCTTTAATTAAAATAAAACGTTGAATTTCAAACGCTAATTTTTCGACTGTTTCCATTTCAACGCAGAAAAGTCTACATTTCAATGTTAAACAAATATTCAGTGTAAACTATTTAATGTCAAACAGCTGATATGTGCTGTTTTTTTAAATTAAAATTCTGATTTTATTTTTATATTCTATGTTGTAGTTCTGATTATATACGTATTTGGTGGAAAATATATTTTAACAATTTATTTTTTAATTGAAATAATACACAGTAAAAAATAAAACAATACTTGAAATTGAATGTTTTATTTAGTATAGATGTATACTTAGTGTAGATTTTGATGCTGTAAGAATTTTCTATTTTAGAAAATTATATTCAAAATCGGATGGTGCACATTTTATTCTGTAGTATATTGGTTTGATCTTAATATAGTACCAAATACATTTCTATACAAATTAAAAACATTAAGTTTAATGAATTGTCTTCATAAGCACTTAGGAGACTCTTTGTAAAACCTTCAAACCCACACAAAAAAAAAGTGTTACGTAATAATGATGACAACCGCGATGCCTCAAGCATTGTGGATTGTGATGTCCATCCTTTTTGTCCTGAGATCCGTCATCAGCTCACAGCGGTCAATTGTTCATCAAGGAAACGAGTAGTTCCCTTTTTGTATTTTCAGCAGTGGTTTAGCAAATCGAGAGACGCCACCGATTCAGTTGGTCAGCACATCCGAGTTCTACGCATTGATTCTTTGCTCAACCAGGCCGGTAAACGTTGCAGTGCAAGTAGAGCAGAGCAAAAGGATTGCTCAAACAAATTCTCTTTTACGTCATTCCAGACCAAATACAATGTTAAACATTCCAAACTAGACACAATATTTTTTTCAACCCAACATGATGACGATGCTGTTTTTTGGCCCTCTTATATCCTGTGCTCCCATTGATTTGTGATACACAAGGGCCATATTAATCACAAGTGACAACTGGCGGTTATTTTTACACCCTCTTCATCCCACAAAGTACATAAAACCGAGGTCCCCACACTTGCCTCAGTCTGTGCACAGGTGTATCTTTGTTAATCACTTTGTTTATCAGTATCGTCCTGCAGCATTGCACCTGTTTATAGAACACCTGACACTGTGAATGCTCTGCCCCCAGAGATATGATAATTCTTATTATTGACTTAAGTGTTAAGGTAATGAGAAGTGCTATGTTGCTGACAAGCATGCAGTAACCGGTAGACTTAGACGAGGCAGCGTCATTTCTCCAGCAGTGATTGACGGCTTGCCTTTTTATAGAAAAGTGATGCAGTCATTGTTACATGAAAGCTTTCCTTATTTAGATTTTTTTTCTTTCAATGAGTTCATTTTGCTCTACTCTGTAACATCATGTGTAGATCTGTATTTGTATTCATGTTGTTTTCCATTTAAAATGTAATAGATGAACACAATGACCAAACTGGTCTCGAGAAGGTGGGAGGCGATATCTGCTCTGTTCAAGTTCCCTTTTTTTTTTGTCTGACATTATTATATTGCCCTGTGGGCAGGCAGGCGGAGAGGAACTTGGAATGGGATGCAAGAGCAGTGCAGATAAAGGAACATACACACAGGACAGAGCAGCAGCGAGCGCCGGGGAGAGAGGACATGCGAGTGAAGCTGTGACGGGACAGGCTTTCATCTGCAACTAACCTGTCGTTCCCGGCTTCTGTGTGATGCTTGACAATTGATGATACAAGCGGAGGTAGGAATCAAACTCATTTTCTTTCAATCATTCTTTTTTCACTTGAGTGTTTCTCTGTTTTTCTTTGTGATGATGTGTGTGTGCGTGCCTGTGTGCGCGTGTGTGTATTTGCTTCCTTTGCAAATGCATGGGGTGTGCACGATTGTGTGCGGGCATGCATGCGTGCCTGCATGTGCATAGACGGAGTGTGTGAGGGATGGAGAGAGAGAGAGAGAGGCAGTAGGTTGTTACCTCACACTAGAGGGCAATATAATGAACCAGGGGGGGAGGGGGCTCTCCATGACTTGCCCTTGTGTGAATGATTGGTAACATTGTAAGTTCCTGTCCAATTCATCATGCGACAGTGATGGTTTTCCCGCATTAGAGTGAAGAATGATCCGTGTGTTGGAGTGTGTGTGTGTGTGAGCGCTAACAGCCTCAGCAAGCTGTGTCATCCTGTCTTAATAGTGCATCTGAACACTGCAGTCCCCCCAGCTCCACCAAACCTACCTACTCCCTAAACTCGCACCCGCCCGCTCAGCCACGAGCACCACACTGCTCATCTATCTTCCCTCTGTCTCCGGCACCGTGCTGTGAAAATGAGCCGCTCTCATGATTTTCCAGAAGAGATGCTGCACAATCCCTCTTTCTCTTCTGGAAAACACTTTTCTCATAGATACATTTACCATACGCTTCATTCGATAATGAGAGCCCAACATTTGTGACTTGGCTCTCTAGTAATAAGTGTCAATTAAATTACCTTTTTTTTATTTTAAGAGAAATGGAAGCATGTATGTTTCACTTTATTTAAAATGATGTATGCCATTCTTTAATAGTTTGAAGTCAATTTTACGTCCAACAATGGTAATCAAATCTTGAACAGATAAACTTCAAGATTTGGAGAACAGGAAAATCACTAGTTCAATTTTGGGACACTTGTTGTGCTACTCGATTGTGAAATAAACCCATCATAGTCATTTTGAGTTCTTCTTCTTTACATTGGTGAAGCTTTCTCACTCTGTTTATGTCATTAAAAAAACACATATTTATTATATATCAAATACAACTTCTTTCCTTTCGTACTCTTGGTAATATGAGACCAGAATGGGGCAACATTTCATAAAACCTTCATAAAATCAATATTTGGCCATTTTGTTCAGTAAATTATAGGACAAATATTATCGGCAAAGTCACCTCTGATAAATCAATGCACAGTATTATATCATTGTTACGTAGGAGGCACTTACTTTAAGTTGAAATGAATCATGTGGGACGATGGAGGGATTCCGAAATGTTCTAGATAATCTAAGATGAATAAAGAGCCCAGTGGACGTACATGTCATTGAAGAGGTTTTATACAGACATACGCTAAAGTGAACAATTAACTCTGTTTCCAGGCACAATGTTTGTTGGACTGAGACCAATAATCCAGCTGCTCTTGCTGTTCTATTATGTCCATTCAATAAGTGGAAAAGAAGGAAAATCCAACAAGAAAGGAAAGAAAGGCAAGCAAACGGTCTGTCCAAAGTAAGTAAACGTATATTGAGTGTTATATTTTGAATGTTACGATTTGATGTTCATCAACACAACACGTCATCGGAGACTTAAGGTCGCTATAAACCATCTCTTGTGGGAGAACAACTGGACACAGGGTATTTCAAACTTGTCCTGGAACATTCTACGCCTCACGGTGAAGGAAATCTCAAGGGAGGTTTTCTTGCAGACGTGCCACCAGCCTGTTGGGCAAATATGTAACCGACTGAACTATGATGACTGGTCATTTGCGAGTAGCTCATTTGGATTATTTACACCTTTTGAATTATGCTTTTTTTCTGAGTAAATGTTTTCCTTTCCTGACAGCCGTGTTTTGACTAAAAATATTATTGCACTTTCATGTATTTTCATTCACATTAGTACTGTATTCTCTTTTCAAATTTCAATTTTCAGTCAATTGTCGGCAGAAGATTTGGCCCAGGTTCCTGCCAACTCCACATCCAACATCTTGAATCGCCTGATGGTCACTTATGACCCTCGAATAAGGCCCAACTTTCAAGGTAATGGCATGACTAAGTGCAGTTCTTTTGGCATCACACGCAATTTCTATTGTGAAATAAATTCAACAAGCAAGATTTAGTTCATCCATGTTATCTGTAAAAAAAAAACAGTGTCTATAAGTATGAAAATGTGCATAAATATATATCTATTCGATAATTAAATGTTCATATTTAAAGCTAAAAGAATTCAAATGAAATTGAAGTTAAGTTGAAGTAAAGATAGAGGTTCATTCAAAATAAATAAACCTTGTATAGAAAATAAATTGTCTTGAAGATTAAATATTCACAAATGCTAAATATATACATTTGATACATAAAAAACAACCTGCATTGCATCTGCATAGGTGTGTGGAAGAGTTTAAATGTATTTTGAAGATACTGTAAAGAAATAACAGGAAAGAAAGTTTTCATTCAACTCAACAAATATGATTAAAATTAAATAATAAAATACTGGCAACATTAAACATTCTTGGGAATAAGTTTTACCTAGACTTCAACAGTGTACCTATCTACAACAATCTTATATATCTACAGTGATTCAAGATGAACATGAATTACACGAAAAAATATATAAAATTCTAAAATAAGTGTCAGCGAAGAGAACATAAGGAACGTGTGTGGCTGACTGGCTTTGTGGTGCTTAAAGCCACAACCAGATGTCCTGAACCTCTTAAACGTGCACATAATGCACACACACACACACATACTCACATGCGCAAGCATGTAAAAACACATGCACACACACACACAGAAACACATTTTCGGCCTTTAATTTGTTGCTTTATTCATTCTTTTTTACCAATTTTTTAGTCTTTATATGAGAAATTTTGAACTATGAATAATTCATTTTCATAGTTCAACATACCTAAAAATAAAGGCATTACTTTCATTACACAACATGTCACATGTCTTTATGAAAAAGATTTCAACTAATAAAATTAATTTACTGTAACTGACTAGAATCTACTCAACTTGAGTTACGGTTAAACAGACTTTCTGATGAAAAATCATTGTTTTTAAACTGTTTTTTAATTTGTTTTGTTTACTGTAGGTATACCAGTAGAGTCCAGGGTGAACATCTTCATTAACAGCTTTGGTTCTATCCAAGAGACCACAATGGTGATCAGTCTTAAGTCGTCCCCTTTACAATGTAAAAGTACATCATACATTAGTGAGGACGAAATAACATTGAGTTGTTGTCGTTCTTTAGGACTACAGGATCAATATATTTCTTCGTCAAAGATGGAACGACCCTCGACTGAGACTTCCCGCCGACTTCAAGGGTGACGCTTTGACCGTCGACCCAAAAATGTTTCAGTGTTTGTGGAAACCAGATCTTTTCTTTGCAAATGAAAAAAATGCCAACTTTCATGATGTCACCCAGGATAACATCCTGCTGTTCATCTTCAGGAATGGGGACGTCTTAATTAGTATGAGGTATACAAAAGGAAAAGTATTCTTCAGCCTCCAAACGTAGCATTACTATGATCTAATCCATGTACTTTTGTGTGTAGGCTATCTGTGACCCTCTCTTGTCCCTTGGATCTTACACTTTTCCCCATGGACACACAGCGATGTAAAATGCAGCTGGAGAGCTGTGAGTACATTTAATCATATTTTTGCACATATTTGCAAGTGAACATTAAAATATAACCGGCAAGAGCAGTGCTTTAAAACTTGGTTCATTCGTATTGTTCTTTTCTGTTTCAGTTGGATACACAACCAGTGACCTCGTGTTCATGTGGCAGTCTGACCCAGTTCAGATGGATGAAATAGCACTTCCTCAGTTTGACATCAAGCAAGAAGACATCAAGTATGGAAATTGCACCAAATACTATCAAGGAACAGGTAGGACCTTTCAATAGTACAAGTCTTATGCGTTTTCCACAGTAGCTTAGCATCCTATGTATATGTCATTTTATGATGCCCGCTGGATGGTTGGGTTTGATATCAAAGTGAGTCATCTTCATGTTTTTATGGAGATCAAGATGCCAGTATTTAAGATGAGATAAGGGAGAGATAATATGGATCTTAACCATAAGTGTGAAACTGATGTTGATTTGTTTGGCGAAGGACAAACACACAGTTGTAATTAAGATAATTCCACCCTCAGAGAATAAAATATAATATCAAAATCAGCCTCATTATTCCTGTTATTAAAAAAGTGTACCATAAAAGACAGTATAGGTGTGGAATCAGCTTCCAAATCAGAAAGAGTACCTTACATCCTTCATTTAAAGTCTCACTTACTCATGTTTTTTTTTTTTTTATCATCAAAATTTGACAACATCACCAGGTGGCAATCAGGACACATTCCTGTGCCAGGTACATTCTGTACCTACAACAGCTTTTTAAGCATCCAGACGAAGCCAAAAATATATATTTAGTCATTTTTTTTGTAGCATACAAACCCTAATGTCATTGAAATATTGATTGGGTCCAAACTGTTTTTAAAATATATTTCGACTTGGACCCGGGATATCTGGAAAATAATAGAACATAGTGTGGTCTCTGTTATCAGTGCCTGGTTATGTTTATATATCGATGTTCTCTTTTTTCTAGGTTACTACACATGTGTTGAAGTGATTTTCACACTGCGACGACAAGTTGGTTTTTACATGATGGGAGTATATGCTCCGACTCTGTTGCTCGTTGTGCTGTCATGGTTGTCCTTCTGGATCAATCCTGATGCCTCTGCAGCGAGGGTCCCATTGGGTAAATTTTCTGTATAATCCATTTGTTGAAATAGCTAGGTTAACACCACCAATTACACTTTTGAATAAGATTAATCACTGGGGTGAAGTGGGTGCATTGAACAGGCCCTGTTTACACCTATAGACAAATAGTTCAATCAAAATTGAACTATATGCAGCCAATAAGTCAGAAGATGATTTATTTGAATACAAAACCCATTTTGTATGTACTATAACACATTTTTCTTTTTAAACAGGTATTTTATCTGTACTTTCACTGTCCAGTGAGAGTATGTCTTTGGCGTCTGAGCTCCCAAAGGTTTCCTACGTAAAAGCCATTGACATATGGCTTATTGCCTGCCTACTTTTTGGATTTTCTTCTTTGGTTGAATACGCTGTTGTGCAGGTCAGTAATAGACAGGCTCATTTCTTACCTCATGGAGAGTTTTGGTTTAATCTTCTTTTCCCCGTTTTTTTTTTTTTAACTTTGATAGTCATAATGGAGAGTAGTAAATATGAAGTTGAATAGGGTTCTAATTTCCACATACCCCTAAACACATTTTGTAGTCAAAATGTAAATTAAATAAAACACCGCCATATTTTTTATTGCACTTTATATACTTCTTGATCTATACTAGGGTTAAAGATAGGTGTTATTTTTTTGTGCCCATTTTTGCTGTTATATAGTTGCAAAAAAAATGTTGTGCTTTTTTTCATGCTTTGTAAGATTTTAATGTATCATGAATTATGCTGAACAGACACTTTCTCTCGCAATGTATTTAAGGTGATGCTGAACAGTCCCAGACGGATTGAAGAAGAGAAAGCTAAAATGGCCGCAAAAGAAAAAGCTTTAAAAGAGAAAGAAGGACAGAAGGCTTCAAACAAGACAAATACAGTAAATGGAACTGGTGGAACACCCATTCATGTAAACACATTGCAGGTAACAACTGCAAAGTTGCTGGTTGAATTGTTCTTTTACCATATAATTTATAGTATCACTTAGCAGAGCCATATTGAGCAAAATAGATTTCTTCTTATTCTTGGAGAGAGTGTTTTGTGTTTAAACTCTTGTTTATTTCGCTTCTAAGCGTCTCTGAGAACACACTTAAATATATTATGTGTCAAAGTCAAGTACCGGGGCGAGTTGTTTTATGTGGCCCACCAGATGGTTTGTTAAAAAAAAAAGAAAAAGAAGTAAATAAACATAGATGAGGTCAACCATTATACAGAGACAGATTTAACTGAGGTTGATTTGAAGGAATTAGATACGGTTAGTGACAGTTTGGTTAAAAAATATATATATATACTGTATATTTGGCCCACTACAAAGAGTGCAAAAGATTTTGGTCCATTATGTGATTGAGTTCGAAACCTCTGATCTAAAGGAATCAAATAACACGCTTTACCTTTTTGATGTTTAATGTACCTTTTTGATGATTTTCCGTTGTCATACTATTGTCTTCACAGGTGGTTGAAACACGCTGTAAGAAAGTTTGCACTTCCAAGTCTGACCTACGAACAAATGACTTCAGCATTGTTGGATCATTACCTCGAGACTTTGAGCTTTCCAACTTTGACTGTTACGGCAAACCAGTGGAAGTCTCTGGAAATGTCAAAACACAGAGCAAATCAAACAAGAAGCCGCCACCACCAAAACCTGTTATTCCAGCCGCTGCTAAACGAGTTGATCTCTATGCAAGAGCTCTTTTCCCCTTTACTTTCCTGTTCTTCAATGTTGTTTATTGGTCTGTTTATCTGTGACCCCCGCCAGAGTAGGAATGTTCAGAGCCAGTTTTTAATAGCTGATGCTTAACTACAGGGGTTGGAGACACAACCTGTTATTCTGTTTCAATAAGAACAAGTTTTTGAGCATGCATATATTTTAGAAAGTGTGTTTGTCTTTTGTCATTTACTTTTTATTTTTCATTTAAAGGTAAATAGACAATGCTTCCCAGATCTCTATGCAATATGTTATAAATGAATGCTTACAATGTATCAGTTCTTTCAAAGAACAGGACCTAGGTAATATATATATATATATATATATATATATATATATATATATATATATATATATATATATATATATATACACAATGAATCAAATAAATAAAACACTGCTTGAAAAAAAAAGAAAATAGGCCTCTGTCCAAAATTCTATTGTTTTTGGACCCTCAGATTTAATAAAGTCTACTTATTTGTAAAACAGCATTATGGGTATGTTGGTCAAGCGTAAGTAAATTACAAAAATATAAAGATATTTCCACAAAAACAAAAAAAACATGTTATAAACCAATTGCTTCATTGTCAAACTAAACAACAGTCCTGACTAGTGTATGGACCCAAAGAAGATAGTTAAATTCAGAATTGTAAAACATTTCTTTCATAAAATCCAACTGAATTTATTTGTATCTCCTTCACATCAGTTTCAGTTTAAAACTGTATACTATTTTATACAATTTGAATAATAGTAAGTAAGTAAGTAATAGTTATTTATAAAGAACCTTTCTAGAAGTATACATGTACGAATTTTCAAATACATATAAACATTTTCAACTGTAGACGCCCTCATTTAAACAGCAATCCAACAATTTTCAGCTGTAATCTGACTGTTCTTAACTGTAAAATAGTTTTCAACTAAAATACATAAATATAATTTATAAAAATGGAATATATCTTGTAATGATACCATTTCCAACTGCATTAAATCAGTTATTAACTGCAACCAAGCGAATACATTAATTAGATGGAAAAAAGGAGAAAGAGGGACACAAACTGAAAGCATATGTGGTATATACATGCAGGTGGAGGAAAATAAAGTCAGAAGGAGTAAAAGTAGGTACACGCTGAAACCAAGGACATAACAACGAACACGTTGACGTTTATAAATACGACAAGTTAAAAATACGACGTAAATATGAGTTATAAAGAAAACAACCTAGTCTGCAGAAACCAACAGAATATAAGGTCTAAGAATAAATAGAGATTAATATAAATAAAGAGATTTTACACGATATCAAATATACAGGTATATATATAAAAAAAGGTAAACTATTGTGATCTCAGATTCCAATCGCGGGTGTGGTGGTGTTGTGAGTAAAAATGGCGGCATTAAGAATATCACTCAAAAACGTAATCCTAAATCACACGAGTCGAAAAAATGCATATCAGAACGAACGGTTATTGTTCAGCTACGAGGCGGGAATACAAATTTCCTTTGTCATGCTGCATTCTCGAGCACGCCCATAATGCACTGGGGCTCTATACAGAATCTCCAATCTGATTGGAGGCCGCTTTAAAAGATGGTTAGATCCAATGAATGAGCAGTATTGGTTTTAAATAAAGGTTGGAGCCTGGGTCAAAGCTAATCATTCTCTCTGAACGTTAGATTAATCAACACAGCACAAGATGTCTGGACGAGGAAAAGGTGCCGGTAAAGCCCGCGCTAAGGCCAAGTCCCGTTCTTCCAGAGCCGGACTCCAGTTCCCAGTCGGTCGTGTCCACAGACTGCTGAGGAAGGGAAACTACGCTCAGCGTGTCGGCGCTGGTGCTCCCGTCTACCTGGCAGCTGTCCTGGAGTATCTGACCGCTGAGATCCTGGAGTTGGCTGGAAACGCCGCCCGCGACAACAAGAAGACCAGAATCATCCCGCGTCACCTGCAGCTGGCTGTCCGCAACGACGAGGAGCTCAACAAACTGCTCGGAGGAGTGACCATCGCTCAGGGTGGAGTGTTGCCCAACATCCAGGCAGTCCTGCTGCCCAAGAAGACCGAGAAGGCGACGAAGTCCAAGTAAACGACTTGTAACAAACCCAACGGTTCTTTTAAGAACCACCCACCTCACTCCAGAGAGCAAGATCCTGTGACAGTTAAACTCGTTTCATCATGTATTTATTGATGTATATAAAACGACACATCAGAAGAACAAACATGTCAATTTTCAACAAGAAAGTTTTACATTAAATAACTGCTGTAATACATTTTAGCTTGACCTGTCTGTCAATGCAATCAAGCCATCATTGCCAAACTCAACACTAACTTGGGACTAAAACGGATAAAGTCTACTATTGTATTTCAATTAGAACTAGGTACAAAACGTGTCCGCTTTTCCATCTTTTAATATAGTCTAATTTAAGCATTTGAATGTTTCTATATTCTTGGTCCAAAAACGACACGTGCAAATGTTCTAATGGCTCGTTCTGGAAAAATCCAACTGTTGTATGCTGATTCCACTGTGCAAGTTAATGTAACTTTAACTGAACAGTTCTGCATAAAAAGAGGCGTCAAACAAGGCTGCCCTCTGTCTGCAGCATTGTACGTCCTTGCTATTAACCCTCTCTTGAGAAGGATTAAAGAAGACCTAAGGTTAAAAGGAACCGACACAACTGATGGAGAGAGGGTCGTAATAATGGCGTATGCAGATGACATTGTTGTAGTCGTAAATAATCAAACAGAGTTGGACATTATAAACGAACATCTATGTAATTATGGAAAAGCCTCTGGAGCTAAATTGAACCAAAACAAAACCGAGAGTGTGTGCTTTGGTGAAATAAATAACAAACCAAAGATTAATATAAAAGACCAAAATTAAGTTTGTATTCTTGGAATAATGTTTTATAATGTATGTAGCTACGAGGAGAACTGGAAGAAAAAAGAAAAAGAGGTCATAGAAGAACTTGGAAAATGGGACAATAAAACCACAAATTACAAACTAAGAATTTTAGTCATAAAGCCCTTTGTATTGTCGAAATTAATATTCTTAGCAAATATCTTCCCTCCAAAAGCCCATACGATGAAGAACATAAATAAACAGGTAGTACATTTTATTTGGGGAACCACCAGAGAAGTCACGACACGTAAACTACTCTATAAAGACCGTAGATACGGGGGACTCGGAGCAATGGATTTGCAAATAAAATTAAACATCGCTTTTTGTAGGAATATTGCTTCAGCTATCAGTCGAAAAACAATATGGATCGGTCTTAAATCAAGATGGGAAAAGAAGAAGGGAAGAGCAAGAAGTGGTTTCCCATATTACCATCTTATATATAGTGACTTTGTAACAAAATATGAAACATTGAAAATGAACTGGATCAATGACTCAAGTAAAAAGATTTACAAGTTAATTTCAGTGCCACGGTGCCACGGTGGTTTCCATGAATACAAGCAGCTGCAAACGTGCCACTTCAAAACGTGTGTTAAAAATGTTTTCTCTAAGGATATATCTGAGAACACTAGGGACGTGATGTGGCTGGTTTCGGTCGGTAGACTCGCAGTCCGCGCAGTTGTCAAATGGAGTTGCTTCGTTAAAACTAAACAGTGTCCCGTCGATCAATGTCGGCAGGATGAGACCCTAGATCATCTTCTTTTGGATTGTCAAAGGACAAAAAGCATCTGGGCAAGATTAAAAAGTATTGGCCTGGACATTGAAATAAAAAGGAGCACAGTAATGTATGGAGTGTTGGAGAATATGCCACAAGAACAAAAAGAGTTATATTGGTTCATAATTTGTATTGTTGTTTGTAAACTCTGGAGGACACGATGCATACTGGTTATTCACAATAAGGTCATATCAATTGAAGTCACTTTTAAACAAATTTTAACAGAACTCAAAAGACAAAGGACAATGGACATGATTGAAAAAAAGTGTAGACACTGGAGTTTTTTAACCTTTTAGAATTAGATGTTAAATTTGTGTTTTAGAAATGTATTCACTGAAGTGTAAACATATATATATATATATATATATATATATTTTTGGCTCTTGTGTGTTGTGGACATGATGAATACGTACAGTTTTATGACCTTGTTATGTTTGTTATGACTAAATGTCTAAATACGAAGCTTGTTTGAAGCAGAAGTTAGATCTCAGTGTACACTGGTATAAACTAGCTTGCATATAGACTTTACTTTTATTCGAAACAATCCCTAATGTTGTGGCTTCATACAACAAGAGTCCCTTTGAAGTATTTGGGTGTTAAGTGCGTCTTTTTGGACGACGATGTACTTTAAAATAAACATCCAGTTTTGCCTGAAACAATCCCAACCCTCATGAGTAGAATTTATGGTAAACTATACCTTTAACAAACGAGCCTGCCACATATTGACGCAGCCAATCAGAATAGAGCAACGATACACTGGCCAGATACCACCGCTGCTATAAGTGAGTCTGCTGTGGCTCTGTCTGTCAATTCGGATTCGACGATTGTCAACATGCCTGAACCAATGAAGTCCGCGCCCAAGAAGGGCTCCAAGAAAGCCGTGACCAAGACCGCCGCTAAAAGCGGCAAGAAGAGGAGGAAGTCCAGGAAGGAGAGTTACGCCATCTACGTGTACAAGGTGCTGAAGCAGGTCCACCCCGACACCGGCATCTCCTCCAAGGCCATGGGCATCATGAACTCGTTCGTCAACGACATCTTTGAGCGCATCGGCGGAGAAGCGTGTCGCCTCGCTCTGTACAACAAGCGCTCCACCATCTCTTCCCGGGAGATCCAGACCGCTGTGCGTCTGCTGCTGCCCGGGGAGCTGGCCAAGCACGCCGTGTCTGAAGGCACCAAAGCCGTCACCAAGTACACCAGCTCTAAATGAACACCATTACTATACAACGGCTCTTCTAAGAGCCACCCACTCCTTCTAATGAGCAGGTCTGCATGCAGCGACTCAATTATAAGGTGTTAATGAAACATGTTGACCAGGTTATAGAAATCGTTGTACAATCGTCCAAATATAGTCTGGTAACGTCATACACTGCAGTTAACTAACCGGGTGAGATATTGTTCACTCAACCTGTGATAACGTTTCAGTACAACATTCACTAGTTTATTTACCCCGGAGGAGAAATTGATGTTCATTACATACCGACCGAGTACCTGAAAACGTATTTTTATTGATGTATTTATTCAGCATACATTATTTAAGACTATAATAAACTTTAATCGGGTAATTATTTAACTTGCATTTCATTAAAGTCGTGTTTAGTGAATCACTACAAATCGTTTCCTCCAATCTGCAGCCGATTTCAGTCCCTGAAGGTGGAGCAAGAATGTACAGGCCAATCAGGACTTGAACTGAAACCCTGCGTCACACACTCGAATGCTTTTAAAATGGGCCACTGTGCTTTCTCACATTCTTGTGAACAAGAAACGGTACTACCATGGCAAGAACTAAGCAGAATGTTTTCACTGATTTGTAAATATGTGGCTCATTAGTGTTTTGAGTGGATAAGTCATGGAGAAGAATAAATTAACAATTTTTCAAATTTGAGTCATCCAATCAGTGGAGAAGTAATGTTTCTGTGGGTGTCAGCCGTTTACAAGTGACCAATCAGACGATGAATAAGGGTTAAGCGCGGGAACCAAACAGTTTAAAACGGGAGCCAACGCCGCTCTCTCTCACACTTCTGTTGCAGAACACACCTCTACCACAATGGCAAGAACCAAGCAGACCGCTCGTAAGTCCACCGGAGGAAAAGCTCCCAGGAAGCAGCTGGCCACCAAGGCTGCGCGTAAAAGCGCACCGGCCACCGGCGGCGTCAAGAAGCCTCACCGTTACAGGCCCGGCACCGTCGCCCTGAGAGAGATCCGTCGCTACCAGAAGTCCACCGAACTGCTGATCCGCAAGCTTCCGTTCCAGCGTCTGGTCCGTGAGATCGCTCAGGACTTCAAGACCGACCTGCGCTTCCAGAGCTCCGCCGTCATGGCTCTGCAGGAGTCCAGCGAGGCCTACCTGGTGGGTCTGTTCGAGGACACCAACCTGTGCGCCATCCACGCCAAGAGGGTCACCATCATGCCCAAAGACATCCAGCTGGCTCGTCGCATCCGCGGAGAGAGAGCTTAAACAAACTCGACCATCCCAGAATACCAAAGGCTCTTTTCAGAGCCACTTAAATATTTTGACGAGCTTGATGCCACCGTTTGTTTCAAATAACTAGTTATCATATTTATTTGGGGACTACATCATGAAACGAGCAATGCTTACAATTCCTTTTAAGGCAATCTAAGCTATAATTTAGACTACATAATTTTTTTAAATAAATTGCCTGGAGATGCGTTAATGCTGAAAAGGTTCAGAACCTGTTCCTACTTTTTCAAATCTCAGCGTTTGTTTCATAATTTACACTGCTTACTATACCCATTTTAGGCACTGAACTTGATTGCATATCGACAGGCTAAAATGTATGCAGTTTAATGTAAAACTTTGACATGTGTGAAAATTGACATGTGTCGTTTTATATACACCAATAAACACATGATGCAACGAGTTTAACTGTCACAGGATCTTGCTCTCTGGAGTGAGGTGGGTGGTTCTTAAAAGAACCGTTGGGTTTGTTACAAGTCGTTTACTTGGACTTCGTCGCCTTCTCGGTCTTCTTGGGCAGCAGGACCGCCTGGATGTTGGGCAACACTCCACCCTGAGCGATGGTCACTCCTCCGAGCAGCTTGTTGAGCTCCTCGTCGTTGCGGACAGCCAGCTGCAGGTGACGCGGGATGATTCTGGTCTTCTTGTTGTCGCGGGCGGCGTTTCCAGCCAACTCCAGGATCTCAGCGGTCAGATACTCCAGAACAGCTGCCAGGTAGACGGGAGCACCAGCGCCGACACGCTGAGCGTAGTTTCCCTTCCTCAGCAGTCTGTGGACACGACCGACTGGGAACTGGAGTCCAGCTCTGGAAGAACGGGACTTGGCCTTAGCGCGGGCTTTACCGGCACCTTTTCCTCGTCCAGACATCTTGAGTAGTGTTGATGATTCTATAAGAAAGAATGATATGAATCCACCCAGGCTCCAACCTTTATTTAAAACCAATACTGCTCATTCATTGGATCTAACCGTCTTTTAAAGCGGCCTCCAATCAGATGGGAGATTCTGTATAGAGCCCAAGTGCATTCTGGGCGTGCTTAGAGAATGCAGCATGACAAAGGAAAATTGTCTTCCCTCCTCGTAGCTGAACAATAAAATGATAGACATTTTTTTCGACTTTTTCGATTTTGTATTAACGTTTTTGAGCGAGATTCCTAATCCCGCCATTTTTAACACAACACCATTATACCCTGAGATTGTAATCTGTTGTTTTTGTTAAAAATGTTGAGAGATAAGATTTCAGCATCCGTAGAGTATAGTATCTTCACTATTGACATTTCAGAAAACATACATGAAACTGATATTAATCAGAACACTATTTTCGTGGAACGGTGCATACTCTCCCCACATTAAATCACAAAAGTAGCATTGTATAATTCCTTTCTGTGGGTAGGTACATGTACAAGTATAGTCAACTAGTTTCAAGTTGTTATACGTGAGCCCATAATTTCGTTCTGCTAGGGCATATGTGTCAAACTCAAGGCCCGCGGGCCAAATGTGGCCCGCCATGTGATTTTATGTGGCCCGCCTAACTTACCTTGACCATTGAGCAAAAAAAAAAAAAAAAAAATTTTTAATAAAAAAAAATAAAAAACTTGTCCGACAAACCCATCCCACAACAGACAAAATGGTTTTCCTTCTTTTATTCGCTTGCGTTCCCTTCTCTGACTCTGCCTCGGTCAGGTTTTCACAAGCGCAGGCACACACGCACGCAATACATGGCGCAGCAGCGCTGCGGCGCAGGGTCGGGTTCTCATTGCCCAGCCGGGGGGCGATGGGCCATACAGTCTGTCTGTCTGTCTGTCTGTCTGTCTGTCTGTCTGTCTGTCTGTCTGTCTCGAACCAACAACATCATCCCACCCGAGATTGTCATCCACGCTACGCGCTACATTAGCGCCGCTGCTTTGGGAAAACCGGCCGCGAGCCTTTGATGTGAGCAGCACGCGCTCTCATCGCGGCACGCACACACACACACACGCACGCGCACACACACACACGCACGCGCACACACACAGTCCCTGGCCTGTCAATCGCTCCCTGTCACATGACCGATTTCAGCAGGAAAAAGTGTCGCACAAGTTTCTGGCTGCTGACTTGTAAAGAAACCTACATTTACCCACAATGCATGCCTACGGTATTATGTTTCCCACGATTGACGCATCACTGCTGCAGCGTCTCCAAATCCATGCCAACAGGTGGAACTGAGAAATACAAATACATCCTCGCAAAATGTCCAAGAAGAGAAGAGTTGATGCGAAGGGAAGGATATTTCAAGAAAGGTGTGAAGAATACATGTTTGTGCTTCAAGGAGAAAGACCTGTATGTCTTTTGTGTTATGAGTGTCGGTTGTCAAAGAGTACAATCTACGCCGGCATTTTGACACCAAACACGGAGCTAACTATGCCACGTTTACTTATTTTCATAACATGACCAATGGATGGTGGAGAGCAGGGCCGGGTCTAGGCAGGGGCAAGAGGGGGCCTGGCACAATGCCCCCTCAAGATTTGTGGCTGCCCCCTCATAAATGCCTGTCTAGACCCGGCCCTGGTGGAGACGGGATCCACTTGGTGTGTTCAGGCATCTACTCATCAACAAGAATTGACAGCCAATATATAAGCTGGGGAACCTAAAAACGTGACCAATAACTGGTTGTGAGACTTTCTTTCTTGTTGGGACATATAAAGACTCAACAATCTGATTTTCCTGCAATTGATTTATTTTTTCTCTGCTTGAGATGACAAGTGTGATGACAATAAAGTTTTAACTTACTACCTTACCTTACCTTACCTTACACATGTGCATCAACAGGAAAAGTTGTTTGTCAGACTTATTTCAGTTGCAACTTGTTAGTCTTGAGCTGTAAGTTTTGACTTATCTTTATGTGTAGCAATGTATTTAGTACCACATGCAAGACTGAGTGCAGCCATTTTTATTTTATTGTAAAATGCTACATCACACATGTTGTTAGAAGCTCACAATTGTTGGTTTTACAGTAGTTATGACCTAAAGTAATACATTCAAGTCATTTAACATTAAGGAGTAGTTACATTTATTTTACATTAGCTTACATTTAGTTAAATTTATAAGTAACATCTGGCCCTTTGAGGGCAGCCATTATGATGATGTGGCCCCTGGTGAAAACCAGTTTGACACCCCTGTGCTAGGGCTTTATGACAAGGTTTACTTTAGATGTGTGGTGGACAGTTACTTTTTAAAACTCGTTTCCTCTCTGAGTGATACTTAACACCACAGCGAAAAGAATGAGAAGTTGTCAGGCCAGTTCTGCATATGTCTATGGTTATCGAGTGATGTATGTAATAAAAAAAAAAGTTTGTATGTGTATATAAATCAGCAGTGATAATTATGGCCTGGCGAGTGTAGAGTGTATCATTGCATTATTCTGATCTGGCTTAAAAAATCGGCGGGTTCCTTTTGTGTTAACGTCCTGGGCATTGCGCAATTGTTTCGTGGGCTCTGAGCTAGCTGGCAAGCAAGAGTTTTTATTAAATTAATCTAAAATATATGCATATATATTGTATTCTGTTCAAGTGGAACAGGTTCAGACAAATAATAGTCGGATGTACACGGTTCAAAAGAACCTGTAAGTAAGGTTGTTAAGGTATGTGTTCTTAAGAAAGACTTATAATTGAATGAACAATAATAATTGAATTGTTCTTGTATCTACACCATTTATGACAGGAGGATATGATGCGATATACGCTTTAAAAATTAAAAAAATTGGCCTGTACTGTAACTTTATGAAACAAAATGTACAAATCAACAAACATATTTACCTTTGTGCCTCAGTGCAAAATGTCCAGCATACAATTTCCAAAATCAAATCTGTCCCTTAAAATTGCAGAAGGGGCCAATTTATTATGCAGTGCTGTATTCCTCTATTTAAAAAAAAAAAAAACACATGGAAGTTATACATTTATCATGTAGTGAGTAACCATTGTATTGTCATTTTTGGTTTGGTTTCTTTAACATGACTATATGGCAAGGACACAGTTATTTTATTGCATAAACAATCAGAATACAATATCTGGTCCAAAATGTAAAAAAAAACAAAAAAAAATGTTTCTTACAGTGAACGGTGCTGAAGCAATTTTTTTGTTTGTTATTTTTCATATAATTATGACGTGAGTTGATGTTGATAAGGTTGAGGGTAATACATATACATTTAGGATATATAATTAAAGTGGCAAATGTGACGTTTTAAATTAGTGTAGACGACACCATGTACGTATGAACACTTTCATTAAATGTGACAAGTTTTAAAGTGTATCTTATAAAATAATAGACTTATAAGCTCTTAAGTTACAGTTAAGTGGCTCTGAAAAGAGCCGTTGTGTTCAGGGATGATCGAGTTGGTTTAAGCTCTCTCTCCGCGGATGCGACGAGCCAGCTGGATGTCTTTAGGCATGATGGTGACCCTCTTGGCGTGGATGGCGCACAGGTTGGTGTCCTCGAACAGACCCACCAGGTAGGCCTCGCTGGACTCCTGCAGAGCCATGACGGCGGAGCTCTGGAAGCGCAGGTCGGTCTTGAAGTCCTGAGCGATCTCACGGACCAGACGCTGGAACGGAAGCTTGCGGATGAGCAACTCGGTGGACTTCTGGTAGCGACGGATCTCTCTCAGGGCGACGGTGCCGGGCCTGTAACGATGAGGCTTCTTGACGCCACCGGTGGCCGGTGCGCTTTTACGCGCAGCCTTGGTGGCCAGCTGCTTCCTGGGAGCTTTTCCTCCGGTGGACTTACGAGCGGTCTGCTTGGTTCTTGCCATTGTGGTAGAGGTGTGTTCTTCAACAGAGAAGTATGAGCGAGAGCGGCGTTGGCTCCTCTTTTAAACTGTTTGGTTCCCGCGCTTAACCCTTATTCATCGTCTGATTGGTCACTTGTAAAAGGCTGACACCCACAGAGACATTACTTCGCCACTGATTGGATGACTTACATTTGAAAATGTGTTCGTTTATTCTTCTCAATGGCTTATACACTCAACTAAAAGTGTACATATTTACAAGTGTCAAAATACACTAATGAGCAACATATATTTACAAATAAATGAAAACATTCTAAAAAAAAAAAGATAACACCACATTTTTAAACATTAAAATACTCCAGTGCAGCGTATACACTTGTTTTTATTTGTATCTATTGTCCTTCGTCTTTTAAATCAATGCTTTGGAATTGTGAGAAAATAAGATAATCGGAAAACCGTCATTCTTCAGTAATAAATTATTTCCGACAGAACAGACGAGAGAAATCCTTCCAGGCTGTTGCTCCTAAGCTTTGGAACGATCTTCCTCTCCCTCTTTGATGATCTACTGACTCCTTTAAGAAACATCTTAAGATACTTTTATTCCTGCAGGCTTTTCCTTGATTCTATGAGACTTCTGTATGTCTTGATCTTCTATACATTTTATTGAGTATTGTTTTGATTGTTTAAGTGCTTTGTGACCCTGGTCTCATCGTCAGATAACGTGAAAATTGCCACGTGTCGCAATAGCGAGTTGGTCTTAAACTGTTTAAAATATTTATCGCTAATGGATTTTCTATATGGGAATATTTCGTAAAATAAATTTTAGGAATGAAAATTAGTTCTGGATAATAATTCTGATGCAAGAGGAACGCAATTCGTAACATAACGAAGTGTCAACAATATGTATCAATGAGTAATTGAATCCGTAAAACTCTTCAAAGGGTTTGGGCGGCTCTTAAAAGAGCCTTTTTAGACAAGTCTGTTAACAAGTATTTTAACCTCCAAAACCGTACAGGGTGCGGCCCTGGCGCTTCAGAGCGTAGACCACATCCATGGCGGTCACGGTCTTCCTCTTAGCGTGCTCGGTGTAGGTGACGGCGTCACGGATGACATTCTCCAGGAACACCTTCAACACACCACGAGTCTCTTCATAGATCAGGCCGGAGATACGCTTCACTCCACCACGGCGAGCCAGACGGCGGATAGCGGGTTTGGTGATTCCCTGGATGTTGTCGCGGAGAACCTTGCGATGACGCTTGGCGCCTCCTTTTCCGAGTCCTTTGCCTCCCTTACCTCGTCCTGACATGTTGATAGCGTTTTTCTTTTCACAATGCTCGAAGTCCACGTTGCTCTCCAATTAATATAGCTCTGTCGGACGTTGGCGAAGACAGAGGCAGGGTATCACGCCACCATGACGTCAGGAGCGACTGATAGGCGCAAACTAACTTTGCAAGCATAATGAAGACCTACTCGATTCTGATTGGAAGACATATTCATGGGTTTTGTTATCAAATCAGAGGCAAGTGCATTGAATTGTATGAGGTGGGCGCGTAGTTAGTGTAATGTACTTATTACATTATTTTTATATGTAGGTAGATAGGTAGTAATATTATACAATTATTGTATAATACACCCATCTTGATCATGGGAATATTGACATTTGAAATCGCCAGTTTTGTCCGGTTAAAAATGTATGAGTTACTAATGTTCTAATCCCATGTAATCATTTTCCATAGTGTAAGGTAACGTTAATTATGAAGGTTTACTGTTATAAATGGCAGCTTTTAACCAATACCATATTTCATAATGGATGAAGTAGTTTCTATCAATGTTCAATAGCCTTTCGTTTAAATTGAAGAACAAGTGGAACCATTCGATCAGGGAAGCTTTAGGGTGTTTGGGTGGTTCTTAAAAGAACCGTTGAGTTGTTATAAGTCGTTTACTTGGCCTTCGTCGCCTTCTCGGTCTTCTTGGGCAGCAGGACTGCCTGGATGTTGGGCAACACTCCACCCTGAGCGATGGTCACTCCTCCGAGCAGCTTGTTGAGCTCCTCGTCGTTGCGGACAGCCAGCTGCAGGTGACGCGGGATGATTCTGGTCTTCTTGTTGTCGCGGGCGGCGTTTCCAGCCAACTCCAGGATCTCAGCGGTCAGATACTCCAGCACAGCTGCCAGGTAGACGGGAGCACCAGCGCCGACACGCTGAGCGTAGTTTCCCTTCCTCAGCAGTCTGTGGACACGACCGACTGGGAACTGGAGTCCAGCTCTGGAAGAGCGAGTCTTGGCCTTTGCCCTGACTTTTCCTGCCTTGCCTCGTCCAGACATGTTTTTCGAAATTTCTTAGTCACTCAATGTGTCCGCAGCTCGACTGAGGTCTGTATTTATAGACCACATAGCTGCTCGTCGATTGGACAAAGTATATTTCGACAGCGTTGTCCAACCACTGACAAGTGACTCACTATTATGCAAATGATCTGAATTAACCCTTCAACTGCCTTGCTGGTGCCATGTACACGTACTTGGCTCAGAGCAGCGTAACGAATTGACATCCCTTGAATTAAGTCGAGATCAAGGAATGTTATCGTGTTATAGTAACGTTTATTTTCGAAAGAACAGGTCAGTCTCTGCATCAGCCGCTAAAGACAAACTATTAAGAACAACATCAGGACAAGATCTTAAGATTTTCATACATTTTTAGCGCAGGTGGAGTGATTAATATCTCACCGGGCAGTGAACTGCAGTCAGTGACGTTACCAGATTATATTTGGACGATTACACAATGTCTTCTATAACCTGGTCAACATGTTTCATTAACACCTTATAATCGAGTCGCATGCATGCAGACCTGCTCATTAGAAGGAGTGGGTGGCTCTTAGAAGAGCCGTTGTATAGTAATGGTGTTCATTTAGAGCTGGTGTACTTGGTGACGGCTTTGGTGCCTTCAGACACGGCGTGCTTGGCCAGCTCCCCGGGCAGCAGCAGACGCACAGCGGTCTGGATCTCCCGGGAAGAGATGGTGGAGCGCTTGTTGTAGTGAGCCAAGCGAGACGCTTCTCCGGCGATGCGCTCAAAGATGTCGTTGACGAACGAGTTCATGATGCCCATGGCCTTGGAGGAGATGCCGGTGTCGGGGTGGACCTGCTTCAGCACCTTGTACACGTAGATGGCGTAACTCTCCTTCCTGGACTTCCTCCTCTTCTTGCCTCCTTTTCCGGCGGTCTTGGTCACGGCTTTCTTGGAGCCCTTCTTGGGCGCGGACTTGACTGTATCAGGCATGATGACGCTGATCAACGACGTTCAAAATGGCTGCTACTGTATTTATAAACGGATATGCAAATCAGCGTCTTTCATTGCACACATACGATTGGCTGAGAGAAGCAGGGCCGTAGCTCTTGTTTCTAGGCAGAAGGTGTAATCTGCAGTGCCATGTCAAACACTCATGCATTTCCTTCCCAGCAAGGAACTACAATATACAACATGTGATTGAATCAGAAAGACAGAAATATATATTTTTAAATGACAGGAAAATTAATTGATTAATGTATAAAGTAACACGGACAACATATTTTGTTATTTTGCCATTCTGAAAAATAAACTAACACAGCTAATTTAACTATATCTAGATATAGATTTACATGTACTTTGAAATAATAATATTTATATTTTATTTACTAATTGGATGACTTCATGTTAATTATTCTCCATCTACTATATCGATCTTACTCCATTTGATCTCCATCTATCAAACTATTTGCTTTCTATTTATGATGATTTACCCATCTTCGTGTGTACCCTGCTTCTGGTAGACAACTTGTTTTATCCTCGTTCCCTAAAGTATGTCTATTTACCTATTTTTGAACCTACCCTAGTTTCAACCCAACACATATACACGTAACATTGCATCTAATGCAGTAAAGTATGAAGGACGATACATTACTGATGTATAAATGTATATATTGATATGTCAAAATAAATAAATGACTTCCAATTCATTTTTGCTAAACAACGGAGCTATTTTAGGTATAAATACACATTTTTTCATTCATACGTTTTGTCTTTCATTTATTTAGGTAATTATAAAGTTGACATTTGTAAACAGGCGAAACAAACTAAAGCAATCGATGTCGATCTCAAAAATATAGCTCCTGCAGTGATAGGTCTAAAGCATCGACGCATCGCTGGGAGTAAATCAGATGGTTGTTTCATCTGCGATCATCCTTTGTCAACGACTCCTCATCTGACAGTCTGGCAACACGCAGACGACCTGAGAGATTATCGCACATTAGCAACTGTAATCTCCAGGATAAAAAGGTCAAACCCTATCACAAAAAAAGAAAGTAATAATTGTGTTACCTTTAACATTTTTACCAGCTTGATTCATTTAAGGAATATAAGGGGAAACAGAAAACCACCGGATGTGCTTGATTACAAATGCTTTAATGTTTGACATTAAACACAGTAAGAGTGAATATATAAACACTATAACATACAACAAACAAGGTTTTAAAACTTGTACACCCGATTGCAATAAACAGGTGTCAAACTGGTCCAGAAAAGGGCAGAGCCGGTGCAGGTTTTGGATCCAACCAGTTAAACACATATAGTTGAACCAATCAGGTGTCTGAAGACAGTAATCAATTAATTGATAGTCAGGTGTTGCTTGTTTAAGCCGGCACCTGATTGGTTAACTCATGTGTGCTGACTGGTTGGAACAAAAACCTACACCACCCTGGCCCTTTTCTGGACCAGTTTGACACCTAAATAAACATTCCATTAGGGGTATTCTTACAGAGATATGTTGGATAATAAACTTGATGATGTGATACCAACTTGATTCTTGCATCATTGCCATGTAGTGGGTTTCACATTAAATACATTTCATGACACCTTGAAGAGAAGCAATCACTCTTTTTAGGGCTGGGTATCAAACTACCCACACATTAAAAACTTGATAATGTGGATTATTCTAAAGAAAACTGATCATGAAAAAGACAGTAAGCCCTTTTGCACTGGACAATATTTGCACTGTATTTTTGCTGTAAGAAAACATTTTGGAGAGGAAACTAAAATTTACCTTACACATAGTACACATCTTTTTTTCCAAAATAAATATTATCCAGGAACCAGTATAGGCATCTCCATCAGTACCGGTACAAAACAAAAAATGACCTTAAAATTAAGTAGGGCTGGGTGTTGATAGTACATTTTTAACGCATTTTGGTCAACAAATGGTTACAGCTGGATTTCTCCACCCAGATGCACATGAATACAATTGTAATTATGTGAAGTAATTTCTCCACTTTTGTATCCACAATGCCATGCTTTTTACTCTTCATACCAAACTCAGCTCTGAATATAACTTGAAAAATAAGATAGAAAACAGCAATCGCAGAAATGCTGAGCTCAGTTATTGCTGTAGCTCATGTTTGTCCGTCTACATCAGTGGGTGGTGCCTTTTTACATGTTTTTTTAGATTGCTGGGATCAGAAAACCTCCCTGGGCACAGTTGGCATGGGTACGGCCTTTCTCCGGTGTGGGTATTTCTATGAATCTTCAGGTTCCAGAACTGGGAGAACGTTTTACCGCATATATTACAGCCATAGGGTCTCTCGCCAGTGTGAGTCCTGAGGTGGGATTCCAAGTTGGCTGGAGATCTGAAGGTTTTCCCACAGAAGCTGCAAACACACTTCCTTTTCTGGAGGACATGCTGTTGTCCGCCTTTTCCAACAGAACTCGTAGTAAGACTATTTGGACGATATCCGTGAAAGGAAGCATGACATGGATTACTCAGGGTTGGTTCTGGCACCTGAGCAGGTTCAGACTCGTTACATAAATCGATAATAGGCGTGGAGACAAAAGGAGGTGGGGGACCGAAGCTTCTGGATTTTACGGTTGCGACACCTTCTCTCCCACAGCTGCCAAACTCCTGCTCAACAGTTGGATTGGTTGAGTTTGACGGCTGACCTGTCAAGGGCTTTTTAAGGTTGTATGCTGCCACTGCGTCCGTCCATGATGAACCGTTAAAGAAGCTGATCTCTGAAAAGCTCTGGCTTGACTCCTGCACATCCAGCACCTGAATGGCGGTTTCATTTAATTGCAAATCGTCCTTGTTGTCGTCTGTGCTGGACTCCACCAACTCTGAATGCAGAGACACATTTTTTTTTATTTCAACGGTGGCAGAAAATACTTTTTTTTTATACAGGTTATAGGGTATTTCTTATTGACTCGTGGGTCTGATAGCTGGTCTCTGGGATGTGTTTATTTGGTCTTGAATCGCGTTTATCCATTTAAATCAGAAGGATCAGACAGTTTGTTATCCGTTTAAACATCTTCTCCGTCTTACCACCCTCACGGTTTTTAGTTTAATATGTGTTAAAAGATGTTGGTCCAAAAACTATGCCCCCCCCCCCCCCCCCCAAGTACTGTTGATCGCAATGGAACAGAGAGCAACTATTTAGAAATGTACAACACTGTAACACTCTTGTAGACCAGGTGGCAAGCAGGCGTGCTCATTTTAAATTAATTTCAGAAGTAATTACTAATCTTTAAAAAAGCTGACTTACAAATTAACCCTAAATCTGATGTGATCAGCTGGATAACATCAAGTAGAAAACTATTCGTAATATGTAGAATTTAGGTTTAATACCTTCTTGTATGCTCAGGTCAGCCTGGCTCTGGTTTCCCGAAGCCTCTTCCTCATGCTCCACTTTGACGATCATTGGATCTGTATTTCGACTCTGTTGATTCAGAAACAAAGATAATGGATAATTAAAAATGTACATTAGAAATGGCAAACTTGACACAAACCCAGAAACAAACACACGTTTATTTAACGAGAGAAAAAGCTTATTGATTCCATAATCTTGTCTTAACAAAACACACACAACTTGTACAAAGTGATTATTCTTACATTGATTATATGGAGAATATATTTTTTGAGTGTGTTTGTGTGGGCACCTGTTGCATCTTACTCCCTGGTTCAATGATTTTCTAAATTTGTTTTTCTATTACCGCTTTAGTTTTTGGTTCATAAGGTCCATGGGTAATTGTATTGCTCTTGACTTTCAAACACTTTTGTAGTTCTACATTATAACAAACAGTAATCAAAACAAACCTCCAATCCATTGCTTCTGTCTTTTGTCTTGCCATTTTCATTTGCTCTCTGGCCTGTAGCTCTACGATACATAAAGTCCAGCTCTCCTTCCGACAGATCTGGGAAGACATGACTCATCAGCAATACAGTCTCAAGTAAAATCACATTATTATTCACCACAAATAACATCTTGTGTATAAATATTTGGCAACAAGAGGCCATTTGATTCCAAGACCCTCCATAACATCGTTGTTTTTGCCAACATGCGTTTTGTCGCCAGCGGATCCATATTGGAACATTCTGACACATTTAAATGAGGCCCACTATATCAACCACATAATACATACAGATATAAATTAAAGTGCCAAATGGAAAACCCATCTATTTTAACATGAACACACAGTAGAACTCTTTTTTTTGTTAATCACTTACCGTCATCTCTAGAAAACATCCTCACTTCCATGTCCATTTCTTGAATCTTTTCTTTGACCAGTGCTCTTTCCGGCAGCACCAGTTCCACATTAGAATGCTAGACAACATGACAGTTAAGATATTTAATATGCAAGGGATTGAACTTATTTACATTCTCTAAAAATGCATTTGTTGAACACTTGAATAATCTTTCTTACTTCAGTAGTTAGACAATTCAATTTAGGTGATTCTATGACACTGTTCTGAATCGTTTAATGGCAAGAATGCGTTGGGTCACAATGCTGCTGCATTAGAAAGACCCTGATGCTCTAGATCAGGGGTGGGCAAACTCGGTCCTCAAGGGCCGCAGGATGTCTCGTGCTGTGTCTCAAATCGCATACTAATCTTAGTATGCTAGAAGTTAGTATGCATCAGTTTAGTATGCATACTAACTAGTACGCAAATTCTCCGCAGATAGTATGTCTCAAATCAAACCCAATGAAGCTACACACTAACCGGAAATCACATGACAGCTTCTTCTTCTACTTCTATTTAACGATGTTTCAAGCAGCTGTTTGAACGCTATCGCCGACACCTGCTGGCAGCACGTATTGCAACTTTGGAAAAAGAAATAAAGAAAAAATATGAGAATCTAAATAATCGCGAGATATTTAAGCTGGTATCAGCAGCGAAGACGTGTTTATCCTCCTACTGCTGCTGAAAATACACATTTAAGTATATGCATATATATGCATTTATATATGACGTAACTTCCGTTTAAAACGTCACTAAAATGGCGGCTGTTTAGTATGGTTAGTGTCCATCGAACCATGCTAGTTTTGTGGGCGTGTTAGTATGCCAATTTAGTGTGCATGGCGCACTAAATTTCGCATACTAAGAATTGAGACACACTAACGTACTAAAAATACTAACTTTTAGTACGCTAGTATGCGATTTGAGACACAGCACAGTTTTTTGTTCCAACCGATCAAGGACACATTTTGACCAATCAGGTGTCTTAGGAGTGTAATCAGTTGATTGTCAGTCTGGTGTTGCTTGTTTCAGCTGAAACCTCATTGGTTAAAATGTGCATGCTCGATCGGTTGGAACAAAAACCGGTGCTGTGTCTCAAATCGCATACTAGCGTACTAAAAGTTAGTATTTTTAGTACGTTAGTGTGTCTCAATTCTTAGTATGCGAAATTTAGTGCGCCATGCGTACTAAATTGGCATACTAACACGCCCACAAAACTAGCATGGTTCGATGGACACTAACCATACTAAACAGCCGCCATTTTAGTGACGTTTTAAACGGAAGTTACGTCATATATAAATGCATATATATGCATATACTTAAATGTGTATTTTCAGCAGCAGTAGGAGGATAAACACGTCTTTGCTGCTGATACCAGCTTAAATATCTCGCGATTATTTAGATTCTCATATTTTTTCTTTATTTCTTTTTCCAAAGTTGCAATACGTGCTGCCAGCAGGTGTCGGCGATAGCGTTCAAACAGCTGCTTGAAACATCGTTAAATAGAAGTAGAAGAAGAAGCTGTCATGTGATTTCCGGTTAGTGTGTAGCTTCAGGGTTTGATTTGAGACATACTATCTGCGGAGAATTTGCGTACTAGTTAGTATGCATACTAAACTGATGCATACTAACTTCTAGCATACTAAGATTAGTATGCGATTTGAGACACAGCTCTGCACACCCTGCGGCCCTTGAGGACCGAGTTTGCCCACCCCTTCTCTAGATCAACAAAGAGACTCCAACCTTTTCTGACTTCCTTTGTATAACATACTTTTTAAGCATGAATGACTAAATCCTGACTTTTAAATGCATTTTGTCACAGGTAGGGATGTCAGTGCATTGTTACAATTGAACTTGTTAAAG
The DNA here is from genome assembly GCF_982586985.1 of Callionymus lyra. Taxonomy (NCBI): domain Eukaryota; kingdom Metazoa; phylum Chordata; class Actinopteri; order Syngnathiformes; family Callionymidae; genus Callionymus; species Callionymus lyra. The sequence continues at coordinate 33,068,814 of NC_141818.1, forward strand.
GGATAGTTCACCCAAAATTCAAACTTCACTCATTTTCTATTCACCCTCATGTTGACTAAGGTTTAGAATTATTTAGAGTTATCTGTTCCTTTTCAGAGTTATAGACAAAAATGATGTCTACACTGGAAGCGCTTGCAATATTTAGCGGCGTTTTTTCCAGAACATGTTGAAATACAGCATGTTTTCAATACAAGATGAAAATTATAGACAAGTACCATGGAGATAGATGGATGTTTTAAGTGGGTCATTTTGTCATATATTTTTGGGTGAACCAACCCTAATGCTTAAAGCTCACCTCTTTCTGGGAGTTGTCGGAGCATGTTAACTTCACGTTGCTGATGTCTCCTGGGGTTCTCTCTGGCCATAGAACCAAATTCACTTGTCGCTCCAACTCCTTTCCTAAAACACATACATTCAGTATTTTTTGGTTAAAAACCCAGTGAAAACACATACAGTATGCTTTTGAAAAATATTGTATTTTACAATTAAAAGTGCAGTAGCAAATCCCTTGATTAGCCCTGTATACTCTGTGTCGTATTACGGTGAAAACATCTCCAACTATAAAAGTAAGAAGACAGAACTGAGAAGTATTATACAGATACCGTAGGTCCCATGGATCGTATCTAGTTATACTCGTATCCCATGAAATTCCCATCTAGTGTTATTTTGACGCACTAGTTCACGATACTTAAGCTTAAAAGGACCAGAAATATTGTCTAGTAGTGATGGCGAAGTAGTTCAATTTAGTGACTACCTTTTCGCCAAAATAAACATGAACTTTTACTACATTATTAGAAAAAATACTTAACTGTAGTTATTTAGTCAAGCCACTAGATAGAGTCAATAAAGTTAACCATTGTTGACGAGAAGTTAACAGGCCATTGTTACAGGTGGAATGGAAATTGTTAGTATTACATCTTCATTCTGTGAATATCATGTAAGACAGAGGCAGTTCTTGAAGCAGGATTCCTACATCTTAAGGCAAGTATAATTTAAGATATTATAAAACTTGTTTGAATACCATTTGCATTTTAATGTAAAACCAGCTTGACATTCAACCAAAGTAAAAAAAAAACAAAAAACATCACATTCTCTGTGTTATCTTGACCTTTTTAGTATATATTTTATTGAGTATTGTTTTGATTGTTTAAGCACTTTGTGACCCTGGTCTGAAAAAGCACTCTATAAATATAAATTACTTACTTACTTACAAATATGGAAGCAAGCATTGTTTTGAAAATGTTCTTGCGCAAAATACAATGTGCCTTGTAGACATTGCCTGGTACCACTTTCAGCCATGAAGAAAAATGTCGGTTGGACAGCGAACGACTCTTGCTACATCAATTGCGTTGAAGTACAAATTCCGCTGTTTATTCGGCTATAGTGATTGTGTGTCAATCTGTAAATCATGTCTTTAAAGTAAATATTGTTACCAGAAATTTTCAAATGTACAAGCAACACAAAGTTTCACTTATTCTGTGTTCACAATGTGTTTTGAGAAATTGTAAAATTTGATTTAAGACACTAAAAATTGCCTTTAGGTCCTTATAATTAGGTTTATGAGAGTAATGCATCTTAAGGATCCACAGGAACCCTGTGTTATTAAACACAAGATGCTATTTGTGGTGAATAACTACGTTATTTTACTTGAGACTGTATTGCTGATGCCTCATTCATGTCTTCCCAGATCTGGACCCTTTAAAAATAATTATTTGTGTTTACAGTATGTGCATATTGAGGACCTGTTGGATCAATTCAAGTAGTTTGGTTCGAGCTCATTGTTTAATTTCCATCTTGTCAGCAGTACATATTATTGGTGTTGATGAAACTCAATTTTAACAAGTACGTGGTTCAAATAAGAAAATAAATACCCTAAAACCAAGGATCGATACCTGATCAAAAATATCGCTGATCACTTAAAAAATGATAGGTTAAAACAATTCCAGTAAAAAAAACAACATGTGTTTAAGAATGATAAGATTACCTGCAGGGGACGGGGAGACGATCCGGAGCCTGTCGTTACTGTTGTTCACTTGAACCCGAGCTCGACCACCGTTCCAGGCGCTGTCCCGGAGCCTCCTCTCTGCGTTACCTCTGGCCATCTTCAACTCCAGCAGATGGAGCTTTCTCTTCAAGTCTTTATTCTCCCGTTGACACTGCGACATTTGCAAACTGACCACCGCGTAGTCATCGTCCACTAGTTTACAGATCTCAGCCACCGCCGCGTTAGCAAGCACCTCCATTATGGAGGCTAACTGGGTCTGGAAGGCCAGGCGGTTCGACATTTTACCACTAATAATAGGGACTTAACACGCACTTCTGATGTATTCACAATACGACGAACTCGTCGGGCTTGTTTACTATATTTGATTAAAAACGATCAGGTCATAAAAGCAACACACCTAGGCGCTCCCCCTTCTTCGACGATGCAGCGTCGGAGCATTGTTGGGGTTCGTCTGCCCTCCTCTGGCACAAAAGTATATTGCATCAACAACCAAGTTTCGGCGCTATCAACTCTTTAGTTATTTCCATGTGAGAACACACAACAACGCTAACAGCAATCCGGGATTCAAAATATGTATGTTTATTATCTTCTTCGATCTCTCAACACACATCCATCAATGTCAAGAGAACAGCACACCCAAGTGGTCAGTAGGTTCCACTACAGTTATTGTTATCAATTGACATTAATGGTTACAGTTGCTTATAGAGTCAGTCATTTGTTTTGGTTTTTAGTATGGACATCCGTAATACCCTGACGAGAAAAAGTAACAGGGAGAGCCAGCAGGAAGCAGCGCCATCCATGTCTACTGAAAACACAAGCACTGAAGTCAACCTGATCCCTGAAGTGAACATTCAAACTGAGAGAGTAGTTGCAGCTAAAGCCTTTACTTGAACTCACCAAGACACCTGCCTTGGACTTGGTGAAAGTGCAGTATTGTTTTTATTGTACCTTTTAAAAACATGGCTCCTGTATAATGACTAAATGGCCTATATTGTCACGATGGTCATTTGGTTGCCTTTAAAAAACATATTTTTCAGCAACTGGGCTTCAAGTAGTCAAACAGATCACACATCACACCTCACATGATTTTGTTCAATGAGATGAAAACTTATTTGATTGTTCAAGCTAGTGTTCAGGTTGACTTCAGTGCTTATGTTTTAAGTTGAAGTGAAGCTGTGGTGCTTTAGTTTAATAAATGGACAAAGCACTAAACTTTGTTGTTGTTTTTTTTTTTTGTATTTTTATTTTGGGATCAACCGTCACTTTTTAGTTTTGTAATTATTACTCTGTACTGTGTGAGTAGTCCCAGAGCCATTGTGAGGCCTGAAGCCAATACGTTTTTAGCTGGAAAAGTTTGCCCCCCTGAAAAAAATGTAATGCCCCCCCTTAAATGTTTTTCTGCAGCTGGGTCTGATCCACGAATGTAGATTTGTTTCTTCAGTACCCAATCCACAAAAAAAGTTGCCACTGTAAGAAATTTTAAATAAAAATATATATTCGATTTTAAAAAAGTACATTTAGATTTAATAGTGAATTTATAATAAAACTATTTGTTTATTTATTTAAACAGTTTTCTTGTCTGAAGTAAAGTAGTTTTTGTCCTGGCAATATTATGAATAAAAAATTATGTTGTGACAAAAAAAATAAATCATGTTTAGCTCACAAAATGAGGAAGTCATAAACAGATAAAGTCTAAAGTTTTATGATCCTTTTGAAGGGTTTTTGAAAATGGCAGACTTCTGGTAGACATCTGTGTCTTATTTATTCAATCTCCCAAACAGTAGCTTCAATCAAAAAAAAGAAAAAAGTTAAATTTAAAAAATTGTATATAAACAATTAGAAAATAGTGTTTGAAAGAAAAAATATGGTTGAGATATTTAAATAGTAGAGGTTATTTATTTGTTGAAACTGTTGTCTTGACTGAAGTAATCTTGTTTGTCTTCAGGACATATTATTGGTACAACATTTGTGTCTTAATTATTTAATACCAAAAAAGTAGCTTGAATAAATAAAATAAAAATTAAATCAAAGTGAAAAAAGTGTTTATTAACTGAAAACAAGTTTTGAGTTATTAATTTTTTATTTTTTTTATGGAAAGGTTTGTCTTTTTCTTGTTATTGAATAACAAAGATCAAATGTACTTTTCTTTTTATTAATCATCCAAAAGGATTTACAACAGCTAGCAAATAAAAAAAACAATGTATGCAGAGGATTATGTTTATTTAAATCATTGTGTGTGTTATTTTGATAGAACCTTGACAGCCATTCATCACAAATACTTTAAAAAACCATTGAATGGGACACCAAAGGGTAAATTATTTGCCTGTGCACATTTGAAAAAAATGACATCCAAAGAAACCACATTTGTGATATTACAATTACAGAATGTTTTATACCGGGCAGTTCACAGCAAATGACCAGGTACAGAAAATATCCATCCCATCTGTTAACCAGAAGTAGCCAAACCCGAACAAAGCAAAAATGTGTGTATACACTCTTATGCCCAGACTTACAGTTTATGAATTGACTAAAACTTTGATCACACCATACACTGAAGGTGTAGCTCTCAAGTTAAACAGGGCGGGAGTGGTATATGGGGTATACATGGGATTTTATCAAATGTCCATCCTCACCAAAGCATAGGTCAGGAAAAGCCATTTTTCAGGAAAGACAATTACCTAAAGAAAAGTCCAGGAAAAAAAGTTTAAGCTAGGACAGTTGACAACATAAACAAAATGATTCAAATAATCTTCACATTCAAACAAGAATACCGATAAACATACCATAAAAAGAACTTTGGTGTACTTTAACTAAGATTTCATATCTGTTCACAAGATAGATTTTGAGCCTACTACAGGCCACACTGGGATTGCTGACGGTGTCTACGGACACTGCACATCTGACTAAATGACTGTCCACAGCGGGCGCAGCTGTATGGTTTCTCCTGCGTGTGGACAGTGCGGTGCCTCTTCAGATGGCTGGACGAGATAAAGCTCTTTCCACAGAGTGTGCATCGATAACGTCGCTCCCCAGTGTGGATGAGCAGGTGAACTCTGAGGTTATTGGGCTGGGCGAAACCCTTCCCACAGTGGGGGCAGGAGAAAGGTCTTTCCCCCGTGTGAACCCTCTGATGCACCTCCATGGATTCTGTGCTGGGGAAGACACGGCCGCAAACTTGACAAAAAACAAGGTCCTTTGCGACGACGGGTTGATACAGCTGACTTGTTGTCGTAGCTGAAGCTTCAGCGGGTGGTGGTGCGGGTGCAGCAGCAGGGGTTGACTCAACTGAAGCAGCTAAAGAAGCCATTTCATGTCCACTGGATGGGAAGACAATGGACGGAGGCCCATCAAAATGTTCCCCACTTACTTGTGGAGGGAAGGACGACGAGCTGTGGGTCGCCCGCAAATCGAGCTGTGCAACTGCATAAGCTGCACCCAGGTGGCTGACTCCCTCTTGCATCCAAGCCATGTCCACACCCAGACCGTTCCCATGTACCGAGTAGACTTTGTGACCGACAGACTTATCAGATTTGACATCACTAGCCGGTAGAGTGACAGCGTCCTCCTTCAGAACTTGTTGACTATTGAATGGCCACTTGATCAACTTGCATTTCACTGGGGATCTGCAGGTCACGTCGACGGATGTATGTAAGGGAGGAGAGGAGGACTTGGCAGCTGGAGAACTAGATCTTGTTTTAGGTAGAAAGTCAGTTAAGTCAGTGTGGTCGTCTGCCTCCGGAACTAAAGAAAAATCAAAAAAATCAAAAATTAAGATAATACAACAGTAAAATAATAAACAGTGTTTTTCTATTTTCCAACTCAGTTCTTTAGACTTTGAACTCATGGCCAAATGATCGCTAAAGAATCTACATAGATTATCATTCATATTGATATGATGAACTTTTGTTGGAGTAAAGGAATTGGTTTGGTGAAGATCCAAATCAGACGCATACTTTCTATTGGTTAAATCTACATTTTAATCTTCCCACAACAAAGACGGCTAAAAGATTTTGGCCCCTTGTGTGATTGAGTTCGACACCCCAACTTTAGACTTAAAGGCTTGATCTTTGATTTTTGATTTTTGACTCACCCGTTCCAAGGCCACAGTCCGCTGTGATGTTCACCTGCACCTTGAAATCTAGGTCACACTCATCTCTCTCCTGCTTGACAACGACCCAACTTTGTTCCTGCTCTCACACACAAAGAGAACATGATGAAAACCAGGCCTATATGTACGAGTAGTAATGTTGCAGAATTAGTTTAGAAATCTTACATCAGCTGTTTTCTTTGTGTTGGAAGAGTGCTTGCTTATAATGGAATCTTCTTTCTGAACCTTTAGCTTGGAAATGGAATTGCAGGCATTGGGTGTGGAGGGCTGATGGCTGCCGACCGCTAAAAAAGGATTTAGAAACAGACATACAGGCTGTAAAAAGAGCATTATATTCAATATAATCTCTATGACTACATGCATTATGATAAAGTGTTGTGAATCTGACCATCTGACCCCACAGAATGCCCACATTGCCCCTCTCCTCTTCACGATCTACACTTCAGATTTCTGCTGCAACTGCCGAGTCTCGTCCAGAAGCTGACGACACTGCCATTGTTGGATGCATCAGGGACAAGAGCGAGGACTGGTACAGGAGTCTGATACGTGACTTGCACTTGCAGCTGAACACCTCAAAGACCAAGGAAAGGTCTTGGACTTTGGGAGGTACAGGACAAAGCCATGTCCAGTGTCAATCAGAGGCGACGAGGTGGAGATAGTTGACAACTACAAATACTTTGATGTGTGGCTGGACAGTAAACTGGACTGGTCCTGCAACACACACCATGTGTATAAGAAAGTTCAGAGTAGACTACTTTCTGAGGAGGCTCCGATCATTTAACATCTGCAGGAAACTCCTCTGCATGTTCTACCAGTCTGTGGTGGCCAGTGTCCTGTTTTATGCTGTTTTTGGTTGGGAATGGGTCCAAGAGGAGTGTCAACAGGTTACACAGGTTGATCAGGAAGGCTGGCTCTGTGGTTGAAGCTGGACTCACTGGTGACAGTTGCAGAGAGGAGATCTCTGGACAAACTACTGTCCATCATGGATGATGACAGTAATCCTCTGAACACTCAGTGAACAGAGCACTTTGTTCTTGTTTTAATTAAACTTGCTGTACCTTCTATTGTCTGCGGTTAACTGGAAACCCAATTTAAATAATAAATAAATACACTGAAAACTATACAATATTAAAATGGATAATTTTGGGGGGGTTAAGTTTTTACACTATAGTAAGTAAGTAAGTAAATAATATTTATAGAGCGCTTTTCCAGATCAGGGTCACAAAGCGCTTAAACAATCAAAACAATACTCAATAAAATATATACTTAAAAGGTCAAGATAACACTGAGAACAACACAGGAGTTTCAGAAAATCAAGGAAAAGCCAGCAATATAGTGAAATATTTATGGGAATTGTATCATGTTTAATACATAACATATATTTAAGTTGCTTCGGGACAACATTAATGTGGATAAATGTTTCATTTGAAAAAAAAATGTTTGTATTAAAATATCAAGTGAATACTATTTTGTTTAAACTGTAACAAAACAAGATTCAAAAATGTATATATTTTTTCTTAGGGACACATTTGGAAAATATTGCGATAAAAACACTAGATTATCTCTACATTATAAGTTCACTGGTTAGCAGGATCTTAAGGAATGTGCAATTGGAGAAAAATAATTATGTATATTTGAACAATCCTGCACACATTTGTACTGGGAATGATTTGTTTGGTGACCTCACATGCACGGTGTCGCACAGCAGCACTGAGACCAAGTAAACACTTGACTTAAGTCACAACGACGAGATCACTAGGTCACTGAACATGTCTGTACCTTCTTGTATCTCCAGGTGAGACGCGTCTCTTTGACTGCGTCTCCTCAGCTTCATCTGGTAGCTCCACATCTTCACGTCCATCTCCCGGAGCTTCGACCGCAGGGCGTCGTTCTCCCGGTCACTCTTCTCCCGCTCGTGCTCCATCTGGGAGCGAAGCGCCGCAAAGCCATCGTCCACCAGCTGGCAGATCTCCGACACCGCAGAATTGGCCAGGATTTCGATGATGGACGCGATCCGCGCGTGCAAGCTCACGCAGTCCGCCATCACCGGCAGCACGTCTGCGGCTCTGCTCCCAGACACCTGCACGAAGACCGGGACGAAAACACCCGCCTACCTATCAGTCGCTCCACGATGTAGATCGACAACCCAAATACTTTACCCTCTACAGTGTCGCATACTGATTACGTCATTGTGTTTAAAAAGACATATCATGTTTAATACAAACAAATTGTAAACGCTCTGAGTGCGAGTTTTATTAGAAAGGGGGAAATACACACAACAAAAATACTTTTCATTTATTTTAAAAATGTGTCAGGAAGCTATTAAAGGATGATTAAAGTAAACATTATCTGTAAGGATAAGAAACTGTCAAGGCTCAGACATCATCCCTTTATTCAAGTTGAAAATCTCATCACAATTTGAGAAGACACTGGCACAGTTATCAGGGTTAAACATTTTTTAGCACGATGCCCAGATGAAAACAAAACAAAGCTACCTTCGCAATTCATTGTGCAAGTACTGGAGCTTCTCTTGTTTTATTGTTTATTTACCGACATAGATCATGAGTGCAGAAGATTATTCTTAAAGGACAAAAGCACTTAATCACAGTTGTGTAAAATATTTGTGCTTTGTAGCAAATATAGAAATTCTCTGAAAACCTTCAAGAATGTCACATAAATGTGCTTCTTGATTTGGATTAAAAGACAGTCAAATCAGACAAAACCAAATAATGGCCTCACACAATCCATTATATACCTTTTTTATATATATACAGTATATAACACCCACCATGCACCCATCTCACCAATAAAACATGCTGCAGCTAGCAAAATAATTTTTAGCTTACCAAATGAGGAGGGTGATAAACAGATAAAGCATAAAGCTTTGGTTGATGATCCTTTTGAAGGGTTTTTGAAAATGGCAGACCTGATATAACCGTTAAACGAAACCATCCCCACCAGGCTTTTAATTCACAGTGTTGAGCAAGAGAAATCCAACAGTGAATAAATAGTTATATTTTCAAATGTCTAAAGTTTCATGAACAATAAGTATGAAATAATTATGGATAAACCTAGTGTGCATGTTACAAATGAATACAAAATGTAGAGTCTGCGTGAATAAAAACTAGAATGGCCACGTTATTACAGGCCTGCTCTGACTGTTAAAATCAAGTCCAGGTTGCAGTCCACTTACTGGTTGATGTGCACACTCTGGTGGCGAACAAGATTGCCAAGGACTGAGAAGCTCTTGCCACACTTGGTGCAGCTGTACGGTCTTTCCCCAGTGTGGACAGCCTGGTGCACTTTTAGAGTGCAAGACTGCGAGAATCTCCGACCACAGACATTACAGCAAAATGGTTTCTCCCCTGTGTGGACGCTCATGTGCCTTTTGATATGGCTAGACTGAGAGAAGCGTTTACCGCACTGAACGCAGCTGAAAGGTTTCTCACCCGTGTGCACTCGTTGGTGGGTTTTGAGCTGGTGTTTGTGGGCGAAGGCCTTCATACACAGCTGGCAGTGATAGACCCGCTCCCCAGCGTGGGCATGCTGGTGCAACCGCAAGTCTCTGGAATTGGTGAAGAAACTGTTGCATTGTGTACAACTCCACACCTGCTCTCTGGATGAGGCAGCTGTAGCATCAGAATGAAAAGCAGATGAACTCTCGCCACCTAAATGATACAAGTAAGATGAGGGCCCTTCTTCTAATGCAGCTTCTCTATCTGTGGCACTTTTGTGACGAGCCGATAGCGACATGGCAACATCCGGAGAAGAAAACAGATCGTCGAAAGAGGAGGAATCGAAGCTGCTATTGTCCGCTTCAAGCTTTCCACTGTGACCCATGTTGTTTTCGCCATCTCTTTTACTGTTCACACACACTATTTTAGGGACAGGGCCCGTACAACGCTCTGCCCCATCAGCCTCTGACCAAGCCAGAGGTGCTTCAAACTTCATACTTGATGATTCTGCCTCCTCCCTCCAGAGATCGTTCTCTCTAGTCGATAGCACTCTTTCGGCAGCAGGAGAGTATTCAGCAGAAAAACCTTCTTGTTCTTCCGCACAAACACTCTCTTCTTCATCTTTGGTCAAGTCTGTAACGTCTCCGAGGCTTAGCTCGGGTGTCTGTCCGTATTGTGTTAACACGCAACAGTCCACGCCTCCCTCATCTACCACTTGCTGCTGTTCCTCCATACGGGGTGAAACACTCAGTGTTGGGAGGTTTCTTTCTACCTGAGGGCGTTGATCACTTTCAGCAGCAGCATTTGGAGACATGGGTACAACTAGAAAAGAAAAACGCAACACAATGAAAACCCTGAAAGCATCAGCATTAATTACATATGGACCTCTGGACAAACAGGGCTATTCCTAAGCAAGGTGACCAAAAAAAGGAGATGCAAGATATTCATTTTAAATTGAATCATTGACCCACAAAATATAATCTCAAAAATACAACTTTTCCAAAAGAGGAACAAATTAAAAAAACAGAATTTGACTTTAGAAAGTTTTAAGTTTACTATGAGTTTTATCAACAATGTTACTATGTTAAAAAAAGACATTAAAGTATAGCAACCAAAATACAGACAAATCTTGCATTTAAAAAGACACAATAATAAATAGTGTTTGACCGATACTCAATCATAATGAAACTTACTATTTTGAATTTCACATTTCCTGCTGAGGGGTCTCTGGTAGTCATCCAGGATGGCGCCATGTTGTAGTTCTTCTTCAACGTTTTCTTTTTTGATAGACAACAGTGCCTACAAGAAGGAAAAAAAAAATGATATCTGATAGTTTGAATACTGTACATTATTGTTTGTATGCTTTGCAAATAGACCATATATATTGTAGTTGTGACCACACAATCCATATTTGTTATTATGATTAGTTTCTTCCATGATCCATCTTTTTCTATACGAGTTGTAGTCTGATCACTTTCTTCAAAATTAAAAAAAATTAGCAATACAATAATATTTAATAACACCAATGGAATTTCCTATAAGTTACTACAATTACAGCTTGATTTATTTATCACTTGTGTTTATAATATTTTCCATACAGAGAATCTAGCCAGAATTGACAAGTTATGTGTTCAATATAAATAATAATCAATTTAGCAAAACGTTACTAAGTTGCTAGGGTTGGTTAAGCTTTTGTACCGTTTCTTGCTGAGGATTGAGACATGATGGACCTTCATGAAGACGCTCTGTTAAGAAAAGCATAGAAAGTGTTTTGAGAAAATAAGAAGAACAATAACACACAACAGAGTAGTGAAAGAAATCCCTCTCACGACTCCATGTTTCCAGTTATCATTTTGTTTAAGAAAAAAAAATGTCAATAACAAGGGAAATAATAAACGGTATCAGACACTCGGTCCAGCTCACCTCTCCGGCTGCAGGTCACTACCAACTGCCCTGTGTCCTCCGACCGGACCTCCAGAAGTCGTAGTTTACTCTTTAGAGCTAAATTTTCTCGCTGGCTTCGAGATATTTCCAGCCTGAGACTAGCAAACCCCTCGTCGACGAGCTGGCATATCTCCGCCACCGCTGAGTTAGCTAACACCTCCATGATGGATGCTAGCTGCGTCTGGAAGTGAAACGCCATCATGTTTGAAATGCAACCGATGTATCAGTTGGAAGAAAAAAAATAATCGATTCAATAAAAAATGTTTTGATTATTGTTCTGATCTTTAAATCTCCCCAAAATAAATCAGCAGCAACAAGATAGGTTGAGACACAAGAACATGGCTGACTGTTATAATGGGTCTATTTACTTCCGGTTTTAGAATGACGTACTAATCCGCGAATTATTTCTACTAGAGCGTCGTTTATTTGCAGACATTTTGCTTTTTTTTGTTTGTTTTGTTTTTACTGACAAACAAGCATATTGACTTCTCGTTGTACCTGTATATGCTGTATGAATATTATTTAATGAAATTAAATGTGTTTTTTTATTTAATTTTAATTATAATTTTTTTTGTTGTAAAGTCTCTTATTTTATTTTAATTTACTGTATTTTATTTTATTGATTTACTTTTTTGTCATTCATAATATTTAATTTCAAATTCTCTAATGGCCCCGCAACAAATTAAAGTGTTGTGTTTATAATAACACTGGCAATAAATGTTTTTTGAATATCTTGAGTTTGAGAGTTACAGGCTTATGTTACTTGTTAAAAAAAAAAAATATGATCAGACAGTAATGATCAATAGAACAGAATTATATCCATATATTTATTTATTTTTTATTTCTGTGCAGCCCCGTAACAAACGCCTAACAGACATGAACTGGTCCCCCGGACCACACGAAGCTGGTAAACACAGTATTGATCCAGTCCAAGTCCAGTTATACATTTGATCCTTATCTGTATCATTCTCTGTCTCTTAAAAAAAAAGTTACTAAGTTAATTAATAACAAACAAACAAAAATTAATAATCTTCATCCTGCTATTCCTATTTGTGTAGGAAACGACATGGACAGTTAGTAATAATGACATTTTATTATTATTATTATTATTATTAATGTTGCTGATGATAATAACACAAAAATAATAAACAATAATGCCATGATTGTTGTAATGGTTATTGTGATCATGACGATGACCATTGATATAATGATGATTGTTAATATTATTATTATTCCTCACACTTGAGTAGTGTAGAAGAATAAAAGTGGACTCGAGTAGGATCTGGTCCCTCCAGCGGAGAGAGGAAGCTCACAGACAAGTGAACAACAAGCCGAGGCACATAGGAAATTGCATAGGTGGGTGTTTCTTCTACTCCATTCTGGGCGCACTCCCCGCAGTGTGCGCATTCGTTCCTACGTTTTCACCATTTTTGTTGTCCTCTACCATCCACGCAAATTCGTGTCGTTATATCTTCATTACTCCGGCTTTATTTTTTTTCCTCCACGATATCGCACCAGCAGCTTTTTTAGGCCTGAAACCAACCAGCAAAAAAAGACTTATGGACTTGGAAAACCAAGCCTAAGATTCTCCAGATCCGGTAAATACTTATTCCCTTTTTGGTATGTATTCGGTACTTCGCGTTTGAGTTTGACGATACTCGGCACGACTGTGGAGTTTTCTCGTAAAAATGTTTTTTCTTTCCCCCACAATAAGTAGACGTTAGCGAGTTAGCCGTGGAAGCTAACAGACGTTAGCCTGGCGAGCGTCTGAGTGTCACTTGGATCGAAGTCCAGGCTTTGTTGCTCGTACAGTAGACGCTCTCAACACGTTGTCTGGCGACGTTTGGACTTGTGGTGTCGTCTGGGGTCGTGTGTAATGTTGTTGCAGGACAACAGGAGTCTACTGCGGATCGTTTAAAGTCGTTTTTTTTTCTCCACAGTTTTGTTGGACAGGTGAGGGAAGTCGGAAGTGCCCGTCCCCGGGTCACGCACCATGCTTTAAAAAAGTCGAAGTCCAGTTTCGGGTTTTAACTGCTCGTGCGACTATTACTGTACAATAGAAATGTTTTCGGTTTCTTTTAGTCTCTGCTTGGAAATGTCTGGACCTGTCTCTAAACGAGGAAAATACTGGTTTGAACTCAACGAGGGACGTAAAATAACCTGTTGTGTGGGTCTACTTGTGTGGGGTGTGGCAAGGAGGTGAGAGTGTCGCACATCTTTTTGGCTTTAAATCAAAACACATTGCTTTTTTTTCACATAAAAACGGTTATTTGTGTCAACTGGAAAGAAGATTGTCGACAGACTGTCTAGATAAAGTCCGCAAAACATTGACCAAACATTCCATCCGGAAGTAGATCACAATATAGTGATTTGAAATGATCATTTCTAATTGTTGTCTTTTTCATGGGGTGACAAGTTGTAACTGGCATGATCTAAATGACGTTAAATACAGGAACTATCATGAGATTTTTTTGTTTTTATTTTGGCTGTTTGAAATTGATGAAGTTGCTTATGTTTAAATTGAAAAAGACATACTGTACATATTCATGTTTCTTTGGGTTCAGATTTTTACACTGTGATTTGGATTGCTATGATGGTTTTAGATGTCTAGATTTTGGCTCAACTACCTTCTACTAAGTTAAGCCTAGTCATTATTGTGAAATGACTTATTGGTTTAAGCAAACTATGTTGTATGTGAGGTAATGATGTTTGTATATAAACTGTACCAAAAAGGCAGTTAAAATGTATATAGACACTAATTAACTTTTTTTATTTTATTATTAATGAAAATGAGCAATGATGACATTTCCTGAAATAAGCATAAATATAGCAAAATTTCCCTGAAGTTGGTGGTGCACAAGACTTAACCAAATGAGTCTTGTGAATCAGCTGATAAGATATGGTTATCTGCAGAACTGATAGTCTAGCCCACACACATTATGATTATTTTCCCTTAGAGGATTGCTCATGGGGGGGGGAATTCATTTTTGGCGCACCCTACAGATTTTGATTTTAATTTGAAAGTGTATATATATCGAGACAAAACAATGCATACAGTAGACCAAATATAATTGTGTTGATTAAACACTTTCATGGTAGTTTGCTTAAATGAGCTACTGCCTTACTCTGAATACTGACTACATTCATGTTTATTTTTTTTATTTAACTCCCAAGATATTGTTTTCAAATAATATATGTTGACATTACTAAGACTTCAAAAAAAATCACTTTTTATTATTTTCCTATAATGGCAATATGTCGGTTCTTTGTTGGAAAATAATCTGTTGTAAAGTGTTGTTTTTCCTGTAATATCATGAGCTTTGGAGAACACTCTCAGCTGTGACACAGACACACCAGAAACACAAAAGAACCTCCAACATAACATGCACACATATTTTTGTAGGTCGTTTGTTGTTTATGCCACGCATGTTTAAATTGTGCTGCTGTCTTAAACAGAGGTATTGTTCATTGCCATGAGGACAAAGTCTGCATAGTTGCTAGTTATTGAGCATCTCACTATTATCACAAATAACTTAATTGTTTTCAGTGTGTGGGAATTGGGAATTTCTTAAGTTACAGGATTTGATAAATTAAGTTATACTAGTAAGTTAATGGTTAGTGGCAGAAACTTTAACGTTAAAGAGTCACTCGTTTGTTTCCTGCATGTTCTGGATTTGTTGCAAAGCACTCTGGACCAAAATAAGTTTTAAGGTTAATTATTCTCAATTTTAACTTAGGTTATGTTTTACACATTAACATTAACGTTTGGATAATAAGTCCCATTGTTGCTTGTTTCTCTGCCCTCATTGATCTGATGGGAAAATAGGGTTTTTATTTGTTGATTTTCTTTTTTATTATATATATATTTTTACACATTAGAGAAAGTATAGTAATCTTAGTAGAGTGACCATTATACCCCAGAGATGAAGTAGAAACCCTAGGTCACCTGACTGGTTGGTTTCGGTGTAATGTGAACACGTCCGCCATTGTCTACTGTGATGCCCTGCTGGCAATTTACCTGCAGGAGTAGAGATGAGGGCGATAGGGAACAAGTTTGAACAAGCAGTCTTCTCAACAACACTGTCTAAAGTAGATCGGTATTAGCCCTGGACTTCATATATTTTTCTTCAGTTTTCTGTCTTGAATGCATGGATCTGTCAGTGAGGGCAAGAGTCTTGCTCAGCCACTGGCTTTTTTTCCAGGGCTATCATTTGCCTCTGTAATGACATGTTTGACATACAGACCGTGGGTGTGTCACTCTGACACATAGAAGTTGAGGTTTTCCCTTCCAGTCGCTCCTCCTCCTTCGTCTGCCTTCACCCTATCTTTTTATTCTCCTGAAGTGCTCTCTCTCTCTCTCTCTCTCTCCTTCCAACGGTTACACCTGCACTCTTGTTTTTATTTGAAAAGCTACCCGGAAGGACATGTGATATGTTTGATAAGAGTGGAACAAAGCTCCAAGTTAAACAGCTGTGCTTTACTTCCTGTGTAGACTGAAGCACTCAAGCTAGTTTGCCGTTTCTTAGGATTAAGTGGATCATATTTTTCTTTGAAGGGATTACTTTTCTTTTAAGTTTGTTGAAAATACTGCAGATTAAAGTTCTATCGCTATGGCAAAGTGGCATGTTTTTGACTTGTCATTTTTGAACATTTATTTTCCCCTAAGGCATGGCAGTGGATAAAACTACATTTCTCAATTGGAATGTTATTGCGTCTGAGAGGACACTAAGAGGACTATAGCTTTCAATGTTTGATATCAGTCCCTATCCAACAATCCAGTAGTTCCTGGGAAAAAATGTGGGTGGGTGTGTCCTCATTTACTTGCTCCGCTTTTGCCACAATACAGACCACAGGTCAGTAGGAGGAGTTTGTGGTTGGGAGCAAGGATGGCAAAGGCCGGCAGTGGGTTGATAAGAGCCAAGGCCAACAGACAAACCATGCATAGAAACCAAATATAATTTTGCTCATTTAAAGTTCGGGTTTGCCGTTCAACAGCAGTTTTTACACTGTATTAGCGTGTTATTTGTGTGTGTGTGTGAATGTTTTGAAAGCGCACGGACATGGTATTTTCTTTCTCCAGCCATGATGATAGTGAAGATAATGAGTCACTGATTTAACTTTATTGCACATTTGTAATGGTGTCTGGAATCTGGATTATAAAAAAAAACTGTGGCAGCAATGGTGGCAGCTTCCTTATTAGCCCCAGAAGGTATTTTTTTTATAGCTTTTTAAAGTTTTCACATTTATATTGTTGCTCATAACAATAGATTGGTGAATAATACACAAACTTAAACCTGCCCAAGGCTGCCTTAAACCTTCTCTTGCTACGTTGCCGAATGTGTAGAAACAAGTTTAATACAGAAGACAAAATTTAAACAAGTCATGCTAGCCATTTATAATGTGTCAAAGCTAATATCAGATATATGCTCTAGTCAGGTAGGTACAAGTTTTGAGGGGATCCTTGAAACACTTTTACCTGATTCTGGTCGCCGATCTATATACCAACACATCCAAGGCTTTACATATTTAGCTTTCTATTTAGCAATTTGTCCTTTTTTTCATGATGTAAATAATGAGGTGCTGTAACAAAGATTGCCATTATTTTTAGTTAAGCCTTTGAAAAGTGTAGATAATAAAATGGTTAATTTTCACTCAAATGGATTTAGTGACCGATTGGCTCCATTTCTTTTTTTACAATGTATTGTAAAGCTGACACGACATGTTTTAAGGGTATTTCCAAGCTCCAACCCAGTTGAAGTCGATGCATTTTATGAAGGCTTCTGTCCCGACACCTGCTTGTTCACCACAGAACAAATACAACTTGTAGGTCTAGGCACAACTGTACGTTGCATCCATGTTGGGACCCAAAATCATCTAGAACGAGTTAAAGTAGTTTTGGCGCACTGTTAAATGCAAAAATATTTGTTTAAACCAATGTTTAACTGGATCGTATTAATTGTGGTCCGGGTTTTACAAATGGTCATTATGACGCAACAAAAACGCCTGTTTCTTTTGTTCCTACTTATTCTGCTTCACATTGCAAAGACTTTCTGTTCATTTCACACAATGCTTCCTACTTGCTTACTATATTTGACCTAAAAATCACACTTTTCATTGCTAAATGGGTTCTTTGACGCTCTCTAATTCAGCAAACGGCCTCTTCAGCCACACTATCTGAAAACTCTCTTTCTGCCAAGCCTAATCTGTGTATGTGGAAATAATTGCTATTCATTTTTACGTTCAATTCTTGGTGGGGGTCTCTCTGTTAATACCCTGGTGTTGGTCAAATTTCCTCTTACTTTCTGGTGGTGATTCTGTCCTTCCTTTGCTCTCAGTGTGTGAATGGAGCAGTGTGCAAGCACAGCCTCCCTGCTGGCCTCGGTGCGGGAGCAGGAGAGACAGTTTGAGATGCTGAGTCGAGCTCTGGAGGAGGAGCGGAGGTCATGCGCCGGCACCCTGCCCCGCCCCCTTCCCAACATGCAGGTAACCACGGATGAACCCCATCTAGAGAAACCTCGTCCACCGCTTTCCATCTTGAGGACCTCTGGACACCGATGTCATCCTCACTATCATGTGCACTAGCTCGCTGGCAACAGACCTAAACTATGATCATGGAAAATTGTAGATCACTGGCTGCACATTGAAGTGGCCTGTTCATAATTTACACTTTGATCTTTGAAAATGTGAATAGTGATACCTACCTTCTGTTGAACCCTAAAGTTATCAGTCATACCTCATCTCAATCCTCCATTTCTCCGTCAGCATCTTCTCTATCTTCTCCAGTCACGTCATCCCACTTGCAATTCAGGATAACCGTTCAGTCTAAACCTTCATTTTCACTTTGCATGCAGTTTGCTATAAGTGCTTCACAAATTCTGCTGTTTAAACAAAAAAACACCCTTAAATTAAATTTTGATGTTTCCATCTTATTGTAAAATAATCTCTCAGGCTGCAATACAAATGTTAAAGGGATAGTTCAACCAAAATTCAAACTTCTAATTGTCTACTCACCCTCATGTCGACTAAGTGTTCGGATTATTTTCAGAGTAATTTTTTCCTTTCTAGTTATAGCTCACTTCAGGAGTACTTCCGGTTTATATCGCTTGTGTTCCTTTAAACGTCTGCCACAAACGAGTGTGAAATGTAGACCTTTTTATTTAATTTTTTTGCGGAACAATTCTTCTAGTCGAGGCTTCAATACAAGATAGACATTACAGGTGAGCAGTATGGAGGTATTTAAATGTTTTTAATTGCGTAATTTTGGATGAAGATGAAGACAACTGAGTGCCATTCTCTTCATTCAAAAGGATGTACATTTTTGTCTATAACTCTTAAAAGGAAAGGAATTACTCCCATTTAAAAAATCCCAACCTAAGGGTGAGTAGAAAATGAGAGAAGTTTGAGTTTTGGGTGAACTAACTAACACTTAAATTCAGAAACCAGTTTACTTACTGCCTTGCTCACTACTACTTTTTGCATGATGTATTATGTCCTAAGGTAAAGTTGTGTTTGTCACTGTTAGCTGGTGTGGTGGGAACCAATATTTTATTGATGTTTCAAGCGAGACTTGAGCCTTGCGGCCGATATAAAATGGCTTTCTGATGCATTTTCTAACTCGATTTGAGCTCTCTGATCAGCACTTCAAATGTACTTCCCAACACCACTCTCTTTGCTTCCCATTCGTGCTTCCCATAACTAAAGTTACTTAAGTTGTTACTGTCATCAAGTTTGTTGTCTGCCATTATCAGTAGAATGCTCTTTTCAAAGAAGGCGTTTTAAATTTGTCGCAAACATTGTTCAGGAGTTGTTATACCGAGAAGCCAACTGTGGATGGTTTTTGGACCGAAAAACCCTAAAAAAAAAATGGAGAGTTATGGAGATTTAATAAAGGGTTACCTGCATATTTAACATGTATTGTCTTGTATTGGAGGTAATGGTAGCGGTATTCCAGTAATGTTGTTCTCATATTTCCTGCCCATGAAGAAACACAAAAACTAGGATATCACATGATGTCTATATGTATTATTTTATAATTGGAAAATGTGGCTTGATTTTGAGTGGTTGGAAAAACGGGTCTACTGTGGAGTGTGAAATTGGGACAAAACCTTGTGTCCACGACAAAGCAATTTATCGCCACCAACTGACTTGCATAAAAAGAGCTGACGCACAGATACTAAGAAAAGCAAGTAACTCATAAGGTGTTGATAACGATTAAATGCTAACACTATTTTTGGAGCTGTAAGAGGGTCTGATTTAACTTTTTGTTGCTGCATTTCTCTGGCGACACACTATCTCAAACTGTTGACAAGCATACTTATCAACCCGTGACTTTTACTTTAGAGACAGCTGAGAGGCGTCATTCACCTTTTAGTTTTCAGACAGGCATGCAAGTATACACACCCCAGCTCATTTTTCTTCAGCTTCAGACAGTTCAGAAAAAAAACACTTGTGGTCTGTTCTTGTTTGTGTATCAAGATGTTGAGCATCAGGGCTCCGGTGTATGAAAATGGTTTCTCTTTCAAAGCATTGTCAGCGTCTTTGTCTTCAGACATAAAATGTAACCTGCTGTGCTCCTTATCAGTGCTATGTGTGTTTACATAACCCAGAGGCTTCAGCATGCCTCTGCCACTCTCCCAGGCAGCTCGACAACACCTCACTCTCCCCTGACAGGTTCCCACATGCTTGACTGCTGAAACATGTTTTTCTCCCCTTTGGATTCTTTCAGCATTCTCGTTAGAAATTGTTGACCCTTTAAGTTAAGAATTCTTTGTTTAGATGTATTTCTTCTTCTTAAAGTAAATTATATTCAATATAATCTTATTCCGCTTACAGTTTTAAGCAACTCTGACAACCGTATCAAAGCTATTAGATCAATGCATAGATCTATAAGCATTAGCATTCCTGGTGCACACTAACCCTACCAGCTTTTCATGTTTTGTTTATATTTAAAATTCAGAGAATAAAGTTAATTTTTTTGATGGTGTAACAAGCCTTTGATCAATTTTTTTCCTTTCAGAACGGACGCATTCCTTGTGATGCAGACTTAGAAAGACTAACGCTGAAAGAGGGTTTTGTCAACGGCGGTCATCATGTGAGTGTTTGAAAGGAATTCCACTTTGGCTCGTACAGTACATTGAAGATGGCCCTTTGAAATGTTTTTTTTTTTTTCTTGCAGTACATGATGGATCCTGGTCAAGTGCTGCAGGAGTCTTATTCAGTGGAGGAAACACCGCAAGAGTCTACTATCTCTGTAGAGACCAGTGATGATGGAACTTCAAGACACACAGAAACCACGGTAGCTTGAGAGGCACTCACAAGATCTGCTGCACTGTTCAACTTTTAAATGTTCTTCATGAATTCTGTTTTAAAGTGAATCAACACATAAGAGTACCTTTGTTTGTCCTCCTTATAAACTCATAACTCATTTTGCAGCACATATTTTCACAAATGTTACAAACTATCATTTATTAAATTTGTTATTTTAAATAGTTCTATGTTTGAGCATGTTCTTGTTACACATGTGCTCATTGGTCATTGACAAATATTTTTACCATTCTGAATGGATGGAAGTTGGATTGAGTTCCACAATAATTTGAGTATGTTTGAACTGTGTTTGTGCAACCTAGAATGACTAATAAGTGGGTTAGACTTAAAATCAATCATATCGTCTGCAGAACTCCTCTGGGTATTTAAACTGTATATCAATATATTTTACTGGTGTGTGCTCGTGTTATACATATTCATAAAAGCCCTAACATCCACTCAAAACAAATCTAAACTATTTATATTAAATGTATGTTTTCGCCCCCTGATAAGGTTAAAAACGCTGTGGCCGCTCGAAAAATCATCCCATCTGTATCAGACACACTATCTTTGGATGGAGGGGGTTCAATGACGGGTGGCTATGCTCCTCCAATGGATCGGATATATAGACCGGCACCTGGTGGCATGATGCCGATGGAGTATCCCACCCACACCGTGCCTCGTAACTACCACTACGGGCCCTCAGGCGGCTACGACGACTATCGCGGTGGTCCCACACCAGAGCCATATACCAGCCTCAACAGGGGGGCTCACATGGACGATCGGTACAGGTAAAACATTGTTGGTCTACACCCTCTCAAAAGAACCAAGTTATCCAACTTGTAACCAATTTCACTGAATGGTATTTGTTGGCATAACATTTGGATACTCAAGAAAAACATGTATATTTAGAGACGGAAATGTGGATTCATTCCTTTCACTGTTTTTTCAGACCAGTTCATCCAGAAGGCTATCGCACCTTGGATCCAAACTACAGAGCCGCTAGCAGGACTCAGCTGGATCCTTATGCTGCTCAGCCACAGGTATGCAGCAGCTAGTGCTACCCGGGTTGTATTGATAACGAGGTTGATAAAAGTTTCTCATTCTGAATGTGTACCTTATTTAACAGCTACAGTTTTTGTTTTAAACACATGGGATTTTTTTGTACTGGCAATATTCTCTTTAGTAATGATTTAATGGCCCTTACTGTATATCACAATATGAGAATATCTCAACAGTTCTTGTTTTCTTTCATCTAACCATTACCCCTTGCTAACTAGAAAGAGTACGGCACTTAGTTTATATTGGTTGTATTGGTCTACGGCAGGTTGGAAGAATGGGAAGTTCCATGGAAATTTCTGGCATGCAACGTTTTGTTCCCGAACCGTACGGTTTGGAGGATGACAGGCGCAGTATGGGCTTTGATGAACCAGATTATGGCATGGGACAACCAGTTCACTACAGCACTGTGCCTCGCAACCTTCATGCTTTCCCCCACGGTCCGCCACGCAGAACTGGGTAGAGTTTTTCTCTTGCTTTGATATTTTTATAAAACCATAACCTATGCAAATTTTGCATTAAAATATACATTTATTTTTCCTTTTTTTTAGGAGTTATGAGGGAGCTCTGGATGGCCCTCTCGGCGGTCCAGGCGACATGTACTATTTTGGAGGAGCACCGCTGGCACAGGGTGAGAGAGGAAGCATGGCCTCGTTGGACAGTACTCTTCGCAAACCACCTGGGTCTGCTGGATGGCGCCAACCTGAACTGCCTGAGGTCATCGCTATGCTTAACTACAGGCTTGACCCAGTCAGAAGCAACGCTGCTGCATACCTGCAGCACCTCACCTATAAGAATGACAAGGTAAAGTTCTTCAATCTTCGTGCATCTGCATTTTTAACAGAAACACCCGCAAATATGACAAATTCACAAGTAAGTTTGTTTGACTGCTTGAGTGACAGATCTCTTTCTCTCTTGCACTAATTTCAGGTTAAGTCGGATGTTCGTCGTCTAAAAGGAATTCCAGCTCTGGTTTTGATGCTCGACAACCCAAACAAAGATGTACGTTTTGAGCCCTCTTACGTAACCCTTTCTTTTCTTTCCTCTCTTCTTTATGCTGTAAAAATGTACATCCCAAAAGGTCACCATTTTCTCAACAATGTATGGTGTTTTTCCCTATTTTAATAAACCTCAGTTCTAATACATTCCTCTCTTAGCACAAGAAGAATCCTAATTTCACATTAAACCAAATGTGAAATTAGGATTCTTCTTGTGCTGAGAGAGGAATGCAAGTCTGTTGTTTGGCTAGAAATGGGTCACTTGCGCTGCACCACACAGGCTGTGATGCATTAAAATCATTTTGGCAACAAAATACTTCTACCAAAATACTACATCTGATCTGTTATTATCGGTCTGTCAGCATTATAATAAGTTTCCGAACACTTTCTGGTAAAAATAGAATAAGAAACGGGTGATGAGATACTTTCTTTTTCCTGACCCCGGAAAGATTTGTAACCAACTTTTATGGCTTCAACCTTCGACCCAATAAAATAGCTCCATGCTCCGTTTAGAACTAGCATAAATGTAAACGTATAAATCTAAAGACTAGAATTCAATGCAAACATTTGAACAGAACTACTCCATGCTACTGTGGTTAAAAATATGTGTTCCATTTCTTTCAAAAATATTTTTGGGTTGCTAGGTAATTGAATGCTGAGTATTTGCACTCTCACTGCTGCAGACATTTGCAGCAACTGAGTGCAGATATCAATACTCCCTTATTTCAGGGAGCCTAAAGTTTGTTTAAAATATAACACATTATGATGTGCTTTTCTAGACAAGGATACTTGTTTGCCATCTAACCCTCTGTCCATGTTTGTCTGTTCAGGTTCACTATGCAGCCTGTGGCGCATTAAAGAACATCTCGTATGGTAAAGATCACGACAACAAGATCGCAATAAAGAACTGTGACGGCGTTCCTGCTTTAATTAGGCTGCTAAGGAAAACTCGTGATCAAGATCTCACAGACACTATAACAGGTTTGTAAATACACACGCACGCACATGGACACGCACACTTTATGCAGGTCGGTCATCTGACTATGAAATTACAGCTCATGCAGATTTGGCATGGATGTATACATTTTATATGAATCCTTTTTCTTTCTTTTTTTCCATAGGGACACTGTGGAACCTCTCTTCTCATGACTCTGTGAAAATGGAGATTGTGGACCATGCACTTCACGCCCTCTCGGATGAAGTAATTGTGCCCCGTTCAGGCTGGGAGCGAGGAAGCAACGGAGCAGGAGGAGGAGAGGAAAATTGTAAGCCCCGGCACCTTGAGTGGGAAACTGCGCTCACCAACACGGCAGGATGTTTGAGGTACAGACTTGAAGATTTTTTTTTTTCCTGATATTGAAATGATTAAACCAGCTAATTGATACCAAATCACCTCAACATAAATTTACCCCAGATAATAAATAATGTGTCAAAATTTAACAGAAACTTAAATTAAGATGATCATGCCTTGAAGATTTTGTTTTTTAAAAGAAAGTTTCTATTACATGTTGGTCAGGGGAGGGCCAACAACGGAATTTCAGAGTTTATGTGAGAATACCGAGGACAGTAAGTCATTGACTCTCAATGTAAACAAAGTCTCCAAACCAGTCTTTCTAGTATCAATGTGTCCTTTTGACCATTTACAACAGTTAATTAGGAGTTTGCACTGCAGTTCTGTTTCTACAAGTCAGTTGGTGGGTGGCATAATTTAACGCCCTACTTGTCTCTGTAAGATTGACAATATTCACTTCCCACAGTCAACGATTGTGACTCAAGTGTTATTTCTTAACAACCTTTTGAACCAGTTGAGCCCTTATATTTATAAAAACTAAGGTTGAAATACCTTCCAATGTCAAGTCTGAGCCCCTTTTCAAGCAATTTTAGATATGTTTTTGCAATTTCAATTAAAGAAAAAGATTATTTAATCAATTTTAATTTCAAAATAATGTAATATTTGAAATCAAAGGTTGGCATACTGTATTTGTTGTAAAATATTTGATGATCAAGTTACACTTGAAAGACTTTAAATTGGTTGAGACAATAACCCAATGTGCATACATTCAAGTCATTTTAAGGTTCAGAAACGCAAATCCTGGCAAATTCAAACAACTACATCTACTACGCAATCCAGCTGGTTTTTAAATTGAGACTTATTTGGTAGAATTATAAACGAGTGATCCGAACGTTCTGTGATGACCCTTGAATAGTTCTCAATCATTGCTACCCAGCGGGTGAATGATCACAAAGGCATATGTCAAGACACGTTTAGAGCTGATCTTAAAATCGTTTCCGGATTAAAACAAAATTATTGTCTACTACCTATTGTGTCTGAGGGCTTATCTGTTTCATGTTGCTTTTCGTTACACTTCTAAAGTCCTTTTTATAATATATGTTATATGTGTATTTTTTAAATTTGAAATACAGAATAATGAGGGCAAAACTGCCATTTTCAAATACAGTATTATTGAAATTCCTTTGTTGCCCACTCTCTCCTATAACCTCTTTTATGCGTCACGTCTTTCCCTGTTAATCTGGTTTTTCTTTAATGGTTTCACTACTCTATTTTCTCCTCCAGAAATGTGAGTTCGGAGCGAAGCGAGGCAAGGAGAAAGCTACGAGAGTGCACAGGTTTGGTGGATGCACTCATGTACATTGTCCAGTCCCAAATAGACTCTAAAGACGTTGACAACAAGGTTTGTCAAAAATTAGTTGTGTTGTTATTGTCATGTTGACTTCACCTTGGATATTGTTCTGATTAATTACTTTCTGGCTCTCAGTTGATAGAGAACAGTGTTTGTCTCCTGAGGAACCTGTCTTATCACGTCCACCGTGAAATCCCCGGTTGCGAGCGCTACCAAGAGGCCGCACCCATCAACCAGGGCCCCGCCCCTTCCAGCCAGAAGGGAGGTTGTTTCAGCGCTCGCAAGAGTAAAGGTCGGTGTCCAGGAGAGCGATGAAACTCCTGTAAAGTGTTTGCTCTGTCAGTGAGTGTGTTTAGGATGATGTCACAGGAGGTCACTAAGGCTACAGATACTGGCACACATTCACTGTGGAATGTTAGTAACTGAGAGTCAGTGGAGTTTGGTACAATGTTATTTTATTAGCTTGTAATAGAGTAGAGTAGAAATAGAATATATGTTTGATCATTTGTCTTTTATGGACAAATACACAATACTAAGCATTTAAGTGAGCTGATTCTAAATTTGGTAGAACAAAAGCAAACACTAAGGGTGTGGGCTTTTGAAACAGTAATTGCAGGACAAAGAGTCAGCTAATACTTCAATAGTATTAAATAGTTTATCTTGAACTTAATCCACTACAGCGACATGTGTAACAAACTGCTTTATTTCTCTTACTGTGGAGAGTTAAAAAAAAAAAAAAACAACTAACAAAAACAGAATGTCGGCTGGAGCTCAGCGTGTGACGTCTACATGCACTAACCCTTCACACGTGTTGGAAAACATTGGCTGAGTCCATATTTTCTCCCCCAATTATTTTGTATTTTCTGTTCTGATTTGTAAATCAGCTGGAATGTATTGACCAATCCTTATGACTACATTCTCTTGTGGCAGCGCTGTTGATGTGAGCAGGTGTTTAGTGGGTGCTTCTGTTATGGCTGCTTGCTTCTTACTTAACTGCCTTCTCCTCCCGTTTGCCATCCTCTTCTCCCCTTCCTTTCTCTCATTTCTGGCGCTGGGCATTCAGATGAGTGGTTTTCCAAAGGTAAGCTCATTGTTTCTGTATCGCTGCATCCAACTTACTCGTCCTCTTTTGCCTTCTGGTGGCATTTAAAGCGTTTTCTGACATCACATTACAGTCTAATTATAATAACCATAGAGTTCTGAAATGCACAGCTTAAGTTGAATTTTATACATGCATTGTTTCAGAGGCCAGATTTGAAAAGAGTCTGTAAAGTATTCACAACAATTATTTGGTCACAAATACAATGGATCATGTATGGACCTGGTAGTAGAAGGCATACAAAGTGACACATGGGAATAGACTATTGGGCTCACGGATTGAAGTACACTTTTTTTTTTTTTTTTTAAACTAACACACATCTTCTTAGTTAATACTATTTGCACCTCTAACACTAACTTGAGCTGTTGGTAACTAGACCGGATATCAATGTAGTGACAGTGCTGCATTTCTCATTTTAAACCGTTTGCCTCCAGGAAGAAAAGACGAGGATGCATCTGCAGATATAATAGAAATTCCAAAGAGAAACACGCCCGCCAAAGGTGAATCTCAAATCCAACCTCATGATACTTGAGGTCATCTTTCATGTTAGCTTCATTACCCACTGCTTTGACCTTTCATTTGCAGGCTATGAGTTGCTGTATCAGCCAGAAGTAGTCCGCATCTATACCTCTCTACTAAAAGAGTCCAAAAACCCGACTGTGCTAGAAGCATCAGCAGGTGCTATTCAGAACCTGTGTGCTGGACGCTGGACTGTAAGTAACTGGTGTTGTATTCCCTTTTCCTGAACACGCATACATAAATGTTGTGGTGGAAAAAAACGACTCTGCAAATCTCCTGTGTTAAACTGACCCTTTTCATTTCAGTTCGGTCGATACATCCGTGCGTTGCTGCGTCAGGAGAAAGGTCTCCCGATGATCACTGAGCTTCTGGCTCACGGTAACGACCGCGTTGTCCGAGCGATGTCTGGAGCCCTGAGAAACCTTGCGATCGACGCTCGTAACCGAGACCTGCTCGGTAAGACGTAAAAACCTTTTCAATTAAATGTTAATGGTAAAGCTCATGGGATTTTTTCCCTTGTTAGGTAAACATGCTGTTCCACACCTGGTGTCCAACCTGCCCGGTGGAGGTCAGAGTCAGCCAGTGCGTGTGCTCTCAGAAGAGACCGTGGTGTCGGTTCTAAGCACGCTCCAAGAAGTCCTGGGCTCTAGCCTGGAAGCAGCTAAGACACTCAGAGCCTCACAGGGAATTGAAAGATTGGTTCTCATCAACAAGGACGGGTATGTTTGACAGACGAGTATTGTCAGGAAGACAATCAAGTAAACGATATCAATGTAAATGTTTAGAAATCGCTCGGAGAGAGAAGTCCGTGGTGCTGGCCTGGTCCTGCAAACGGTGTGGGGCTACAAAGAGCTGCGACGGACATTGGAGAAGGACGGTTGGAAGAAGACTGACTTCATGGTCAACCTTAATGCCCCGATTAGCAACAACAGAGTGAACGGAGGATACGAAGACAGCACACTTCCTCTTATAGACAAAGGTTTGTGGCTTTAAAAGTGCAACATTTCCCTTTGCAAATGTTTTCTTTTTGTGATTGACTTTTCAGATTTTTTTTTTCTGATTTTGCCAACTATTCAGTCTTATTGGTTGTGTAAAGGTGTTAATAGATGCATTTTGTATGTCTTTAAGTAAACTGTTGTCAGGTTGAGTGTTTTTATTGTGTTCCCTGGAACTTTTCATGATTGTTGGTGCTGCATTTTGATTCCAAGAAACTTGTCTTCTTGGAAATCTGTCCGAATTCATTATTCAAACCCCTTTGTTGTATGTTATCAACTTCTCAGGTGGCAAAAATGACAGAGAAATGATTCCAATGAATGACATGGGACCAGGTAATTTTCAACAAATTAACATACTCGTCGTCCATATTGTTTTTTTTTCCAACATTCCCACTTTGATATCTTGCGCTAACGTCACCTTCCCGCCTCAGATGCCTACTCCACACTGGACCAGAGAGGAGGGAGAAGGATTAGTCTGGACAACACGCTGGAACCTGCTGACAAAGAAGCCACACAGGTTAAGACGAACCAAACTCAATGACATATTTTACTGACATAACTCACTCATCTTTGCATGACTGCTCTGTGGCTGCTGTGCCTGATGAGAAAGATTAACCAGAAGTTGAATGAGGCAGAAAGCTAATAAATCAATTTACTTTGGAATATTGAAGAGTGTTAAACATGTTATTTAGGACAAATCCATTTAAGTTCATCTGAATGTTTACTGTGAGAATTAAACATATGGCTCTAAACATTGGTCTCAGGATATGACATTCAAGGTTTTATTAATGGTGTAGTAATCTGGCAATGTTCTCTGTGCATCAGCGACTGTCAAACCGTGAGAACCGACTGTGTTCCACACCCCACACGTGTTGATACAAGTCCTCACAGCTAATAGTGTACTGTTTCTTGCCAGGCCTCCTTCTACAAATGAGCCAGCAAAAACTGCCTTCTCTAACATTTCCTTTGCACATTCAGCCTCTTGTCTAACACTTCAATTTGTTATCATCTTTCCTTCCTCCTCTCTCTGTCTCTGACTATCTTAGGGAGGAATGTTTGGGAAGAGGCAAGCTTCTGTGCCTCTCATGGATTCTTATGATGGTTAGGACACTCCCACTGTCACACTGCATGTCAGCGCATGGTATGTGTGTCCCTGCTACTGTTGCACTCCAGCCCATGCACAGCATTTTGTCAGTGATTGTTATTGTCTATATGTATTCTTTTTTCTTTTTTTTTAATGTATTTGCTTGTATTTGTTTTTCATTTATACTTAATTCTCCAGTCCTACAAGATTGAAGCCCATTCATCCCCACAACAGCAGTTTGTCTGTTTTGATGTGTCCATGGTAGCATCTTGAACCAAATAACTATCCAGTCCAATTAATTCTGGTGTTTAATGACCATTCAAGGCAACCTTAAAAGCAACGTATAAAAACTGAGATTCAGAGATGAAAAAGTTTGTCGTTTAGATGTGTTAAGGGACAAAAAAATGTTTGTGGTTTATATCCCTCCAGCTCTATATGCTACTCCCTGAATGCCAAACCTTAACTCTTATTCCTCTTTTTTTTTGTACTTATTGTTAAACGACTCAATCTTTCACGTTTAAAAAAAATCAGAATAATAAATTGCTCGAGGAAAAACACTAGAGATTTAAAAGAATATCGACACAGCATTGTAGCTCATATATGATATTAATATGCAATCTTTTAAATTCCTTTGCTGCCATGAAATGGCGGGAACACCACTAACTAACCAAACAACTTGCAGTCTCATCTTGAAAGACATCAATTAAAAGTATTTATCTCACTTTCAAACCTTCAGACTTATAGACTTTAATAATCCTGGATAACTTTTCACATAATTTCTTTCATGCATGTTCTAACAGGATTGTAAAACATCTTAGCAATGAAGGCTTCCCTTGCTGGCATACATCCCATTTTCTAAATTATGGCTTCAAATAGATTTTAGATGTAAAACTATTTTCATTCTTGTCATTTAAGAAAATACTTTTATACTAACAGTTCTTACTTTACAATTGTTGGATTTAAACTTGTTTAATTAACGGAAGCAGTTAGCAATAGAGAACAATCATCCCATCCATGTGTTTAATGTATTTGTGAACCAAGATCTGTTTTGTCATATTCCTTTACCTCCATTTTTTTTTTTTTTTTTTGCAGAAAAACTAATTGTGTGCATCACAAGACGACAGCCACCTCCAACCTACTGCCCTTGCTGAGCTGGCAATTGCAAGCCACCGTTGTGACTCCCATCAGTCACCTGCTCTGCTCTCACATTCCTTTTTTGCAGTTTGAAAAACAAAAGATAACACTATTGTGTAGACATCTGGGCAACCATTTATCTCCAAAAGAAAACCACTCAAGACATTTTGAAGCTTCTGCACTTCTCCTCTGCTTGATAACACTACGACAAGGCTGTGCACATGAGCACCCCTCCTCCTTTACGAGACGGGATCGCTACCAGCTAAGAATCTTTTCCATCAAGACTGACACGAAGTAACTCTTTTATCAGACAAGGACATTTTTACAAACGATGACTTCTGTTTTGAAAAGTATTGAGGCATTTTCTGAGTATATTTACCACTTGGCAGATACATGTACGCTTTTGTTAAAATGGTGGTTGTTCCAGTTGTTGCCTTGTGCTTTATTACCTGTGCCAAAACAGTGATGCTTCTGCTGCAACAGCTTTTCACTACAGCTACTCTGAACAAAAAAATGATTTGTGTAGTGATCATCCTGTGGCTCATTTGCGTTTGAATAATATAATCTCTCTAGAGATCCAAATAGAAATTATTTTGCTTAGTCTTTTGGGAATTCTTTGATTTAATCCGGTCGGTGCATTTTACTTTATGTTGTCAGGTCCTCATCAATGTGATGCATAACGCTGTCTGCTGGAGTGCCTCGTTATCATCAATGATCATTCTGTTGTCTTTACGTGCTGTTTATGATCACAAGAACACTAATTGTAGACCACTTAAAAAATGAAAAGCTTCATGTAAGATTCCTACTGCACATTGCATCGGAGGCAACACAGTTTTCTGTCTTAATACTAGTGTTTAGAAAACTGCATAGTGCCCAATGAGATGTAGATACTTAAGGGAGTGATGAGTCATTATTTCTGTTTTTTCTTTTTTTTTTTATACATTGTCTGTAATAAAAAAGAAAAGCATGACTATGGATGTGTTTTACAAGTTGCCTTCATAAGTGGACTAAAAGAGAGGAGCAAAGGTTTGATTCTGAGTATTGAGCCTCAGGCCAGATTTTCTTTCCTAGTAAAATGGATTAAATAAAGCATTTAAACTATATACAAGAGATTATTTGTTAATTTTAATGGTTTTATGTATTTTGTTTTATATTGATTTGGGGGTTATATTGTATTGGGTGCTCTGGGTGAACGCATATGCAATCAGCTTTCTTTCTTTCTTGGTTTAAAAAGAAAAATCTCAACACATTTTACTGGAAAACTAATGGACAAACCTTAATCTCTTTGCCTTTGCTCTCTAAATTGCACATTCTCGTCTATGAATGAATTATGTAACTAGCAATACTGTTTTTAATAAATAAAAATGGAAAATGATTGCACACAGACTTGTCCTTTCTCATGCTCATTCCTGGAAAATTGATCACTTGCCTTAATGTTCCAAAAGATGTGGAAGTCATCATGAGAATGTCATGGACATTTTTCACAAGATCATTTTTGTAAAAATGGTTGTGTGTTACAGAACTCTTTGGGTCATTCTCTTAGAACACTTTTTGAGGGATTACAAAAAAAATAGCAGTTGCAAGACAGCATCCCTCGAATCTGTAAGACCTGGTGAAGTTTGCGAGGGAAGAGTAGTTAAAAATTCTAGTATAGTTGTCCAAGAAACTCATTCATGATTACCCAAATCAAATGATTTTAGTTGTAATTTCCAAAGGATGTACTGCAAACAAATGAATTGCAATGCAATTGCTGTTTGGTTGAGAACATGAACGTGTTTCTTTCTCCAGATTTTAGGCTGCAAAATCTACTCATTTCAATGATTTAAATCATTAGGCGCTTAATAAACCTTTATTACTGCAACAATTCACTTAAAGAATACTTTTGTGGGATAAACATACCGTCAATTATAATTTAAACTTATTTTCACTTGGGTTATTTTTAATTATTCGCAGTATTTCTCGAGAATCCACCTCTTTATCATCTAAAAAAAAAAGTAATTTACTGGTACTATCTAAAATGGTTTGAGCTCTGTCACGTCACGTGATCTAGATAAGCTAACTGTCATGAAAGCTTTCGATTTCCGGTGTTCTTTCAAATAACGCTCTCGTATTAGAACCGCTAGGGGTCGCCATTATGACTTCAAAGAACTTAGTGCTCGAACACTGATGAAGTTTGTCAGCTAATTCCACAGAAACTGCTTCAGAAAACCAAACGTTTCGAGCTACTACCACAACATAAAGGTATGTTAAACTTCCATTGACTTGTGCCTCAAACGCCTTATTAACCAACCAACCATATGTTTGTTTTTTAATTCGCTAAATTTATTACGTAAATTAAAAACCCGTTACAAGTTAACTTAAGTCCGTTTCAACACTGCCATGGAAAGTACGACAAACGTAGAATTACTTAAAAGGCAAAAACAGCCGCTTTTTATTGTCACGTTGCTAACAATATAGCTTGTAGATTAAAAAAAAAAAAATGTTGCGCCTGCGCATCATTTGTTAATCTGGTGCTAATTTGCTAACATTTGAGACGCTAATTGAGACCATGTGTTGAATTGAAATGTTCAACGTGTTATTGCACATATAATTCGGTGATTTTTGTTGTGTTGATTCACTTAAACATGTACTTTATTTATTTAATGATCACATGTGTCAAACTTAATCGAGAAATAATACTTTTTTTTCCTTTTTTTAAAAAAATAAAAGCACACCCGGATAATAATAAAATGATACATGCTAGTATTGTATTGCTCTTGTACATAGTTTATTGGTGTGTTAGATTTTCTACTTAGAAACAGTGATGAAGAATAGATCTTGAGATTTCGTATAGTATTGGATGCTACACATCCCAATTCATGCATAAATAAACGTGCTGAGTGTATATTTAACTTCCTCTCCTACCATCTGTCCCTTCCAGTGCCTTGGTAGACATGCAGATGTTCCGACTGGACGGTCGTGAAATTAAGCTTCTGGATCAGCTACAGAGACAACAGAGGGACCTTAAATTCTGTGATACCTTGCTCCAAACTGATGGTAGAAACATCTCAGACAGATTTCATAATGTGTGAAAATGCTTTCTTTTTACATTTTTATTTTACTGGTGTTCAAGGAATCTCGGTCCCGGCCCACAGTTGTGTTCTGGCGGCGCTCAGCCCATACCTGTCAGAGCGACTGTCGGCCACTGCGCCGCCTCCCTTTGGCCACAAGCGACAGCTTCAAATCCAGTCCATCAGAGCCTCTACCTTGCTGAAGCTTGTGGGTCTGCTGTATTCTGGTAAAATCGAGGTAATAGGAAGCACTGAGAAAAGCGACGTTTTGGCAGCTGCAAGTCAGTTTGGATTAACTATTCTAAAAGAAGATTACTCTAACCCGAGAGGGGAAAAGTGGGAGAACTATGTACATTGTGAAAAGTATTGTGTTAATACTCCATCGCCAAGCCATTGGGATGAGGGCAAGAGAAATCGTGATGCAGAAGTACAAGTGGGAAATACGTGCCATCAATGTGGAACACATTCCTTATTGAAAAAGCGCAGTTTTGGGACCCAGACAACTGCTGTGGATGAAGATGCACCTTTTATTCATCAAACACTAAACTCCATCTGCTCTACTGCCCAAAGTGTCTCAGACCAACATTTAGTCAAACGCAACAGCAGGAATGAGTCCACGTCGACTTCAGAACCATTAGCCCCGACTCTCTCACTTAATGCCTCGTACAACTCCTCAAGCCCTCACAGACGCCAACGTCAATCTGCGGAATGCGTTCAAGGCGAGGAAGCTCGGAAACAGAATTTGTCATCAAAGACAACTGTCAATCCACTTCAGACATCGTCTGAAGTTGAAACAGGGAGCTCAGTGATCAAGCTCCTTCCAAATATTAAAGTCGGAAGAAAGAACCTGACAAGGATGAAGCAAATGGATACCCGGAGATTTTCTTTCAAGGTGAATTAAAAATAACGATTGCATAAATTACACTGTTGGTGTTATGTCTATCTTTTTTTTTTCTTTCTTTTTTTCTTTTGCAGGTGAAGCTAAGGAGGAAGACACGTGGGGGTGTGTGGGAAGTGGTGAGCTTACACAACTTGGATGGAATATCTGCTCTTAACTCTGAGCCACAGGTTAGCTTAAAGCCATGTTTTCCTGAATCGAAAAGTGGATACTGATTGTGTTTTATTATGTTTGTAAATACTTGCAAGCTTATTTAAAAAACAATTTTTAATCGACCAAAAGCTGAAAAACATTGTTGCCGAGTTATTCAATCAGGTTCACTGAAAATTGTATACATTTCTACTGATATATGATGAAAGTTTCCTCCTTATAAATACAATACCCAAATAATATTCAAAGGGAAAGGATTAAACAAAACTAACAAGTAGAGACTTAATCTGATTTGAGTCTGGAGTGAAAATGCCTTTAAAAATGTACATTCTTTTTGCATTAGGGTTTTTCCCCTTAATGTTGCGTAACAATGTTGTCGAAATGATGATTCATGATGTGTTAACTCATTCCAGACTGCAACATGTTGTTGCAGTCTGGAATGAGTCAAAGAATGACCGCTTCCGGTGAGCCTTTGATCGGCTGCTTGAACGTGAGCTCCTGCAATAATTGCCCAAAACAGTGGCTATAACGACTACTTGTCCGGATATTATGCTCATATCACTTAAGATATGTCTCAAGCATCTCGGATCTATGATCGTGATGCTCTTTTCAACATCAGAGAGTCGATGGAGGATTATAACCGCGACCGTTATCAACGTCCGGTGAATATGTTTCCGGCTCCGCTTCTCATCGACTCGGACTCTGTGGAATATCGTTTGATCTCTCGGGTACCGGGCGATTTCCACAAGCGATCGAGTCGGTCTGGAGTTCAGGTCAGGATGAGACGTGCAGTCGCGATCACTCGGAACAACTCTGACGTCATCGGACGTCATCGATGTTTGATCGACATTCCTCTCGCTGCAGAGTATGACGACACATCAGCGCTGCCGTCTGTCCAGACCTCAACGAAAGGTGATAAGATTTTTTCATTTCCTCTCTTTAATTCGGCTTTTAATACCGAGTTGAACTTCAGTGACAGCTGGTACCCACGTGACCGCTGTTCGCTTCAAAAGATCCCGCTCTGCGCGCCTGTCAGCGACGCGGCGTCGTCAGTGACGTCATCGGTGCTGAATGTGGGACTTCTTAATGTTCGCTCCATTACTAATAAATCCTTTATTCTTAATGATCTTTTCACAAGAGTTAATTTGGATTTATTATGTCTTTCTGAGACTTGGCAGAGAGAGGAAGAGTTTATTCATCTGAACGAACTCTGTCCAGTAGGGAGCGCTGTCCTGGGGAAGCCTCGCCTCTCTGGTCGTGGAGGAGGTCTTGCTACTGTTTTTAGGGAGAGTTGTTCTTGCAAAGTGATTCAGACACAGGAATTCACTTCTTTTGAATCTCAGATGATCTTGGTTGGTTCTAACAAGACCTTTCTATTGTGTGTCAATCTACCGCCCGCCTGGTCCTGCGGCGGTGTTCTTGAAAGACTTTAGTGACTTCTTATCTTCCATTATTCAAATGGAATCTGTCCTTATTCTTGGAGACTTTAATCTTCATGTTGATGACGTCACATCTTGTTCTGCTAAAGAACTTTTAACTTTAACAGAAGCCTTTAATTTTGAGCAACATGTTTCTGAACCCACTCATCAAAAAGGCCACATTTTAGACTTAGTTTTTACTCTTGGCCTGGACATTTCTAATGTATCTGTACATGATGTCCATCTGAGTGATCATTATCTTGTCTTGTTTAACCTGGACTTCATCCCTGAACCTAAGCCTTTGAAAGTTAGGTCTCAGAGGCGTGTCATCTCAGCCGATACTGCAGACAGTTTTTCTGCTATGTTTGACCGTCTTTCCTTTGATGACTGCCCAGACGTGGACAGTTTGATTCACTGTTTCACTGATCATTGTGTTGAAATACTGGATCAAGTGGCACCTGTTAAATCGAACTTGAAAATTCAGAAAAAACGGTGCCCTTGGACAAATGAAGATCTCCTGAGTCTGAAGAGACTTTGTCGAAAGACTGAGCGTCTCTGGAAGTCCACTAAACTTGAGGTGCATAGACTTCACCTCAGGGATCTGATGACTTCTTACAATGAGATGGTAGAAACTGCTAGATCTGATTACATCAGAAAACTGGTAGCAGCAAATAGGAAAAACCCCAAATTTTTGTTTGACACGATTAATTCTCTCGTGTCTCCTGCTCCTCAAATCACGCCTGTCTTCTGTGAAGCTGACAGCAATGCATTGTTGAGATTTTTCATTGACAAAATTAAATTGATCAAAGAGAAAATCTCTCCCCCTTTGTTTGGAACCCCTACTGTCTCTGAGCCCCTCTCCTCCTCTTGGTCCTCCTTCACTGCTGTATCTGTGGGTGATATTTCGGCACTAGTGAACAAGATGACACCCTCCTCTTGCTCAGATGACGTCCTTCCTTGTAGGCTGTTTATCAAAGTATTTGATGTAATTGGCCCCTGGGTTACCAATATGGTGAACCTCTCCCTTTCCACAGGGGTTTTTCCCAATGCATTTAAACATGCCATTGTGGAGCCTCTGCTCAAAAAACCAGGCTTAGACCCAACTGACCTCAGTAATTTCAGGCCTATTTCTAAGCTCCCTTTCTTGTCCAAGATCTTGGAGAAGGTGGTGTCTGAGCAGCTGTCTTTGTTCCTGGATCAGAGCGACATCCATGAGAAGTTTCAGTCTGGCTTCCGTAAACATCACTCTACGGAGACAGCTTTATTGAAAGTGTCCAGTGACATCATGATGTCGGCTGACTCTGGTAAATTCACTGTTCTGGTTCTCTTGGATCTGTCCTCAGCCTTTGACACAGTTGATCACCAGATCCTGCTGAGAAGACTGAGGGATGAAGTGGGACTGTCTGGGTCTGTGTTAGAATGGTTCTCATCTTACCTTTCTGGGCGCAGTTTTAGTGTATCTGCCAATCAAATGAGGTCTGAATCGGCAGATCTGTTGTGTGGAGTCCCTCAAGGTTCTGTTCTGGGTCCTTTATTGTTTTTGCTGTACTTGATTTCCCTCGGTAAAATCATTCAGAGATTTCCAGATGTTTCTTATCACATTTTTGCTGATGACATCCAGCTCTACTGCTCTTTTGATCCAACTGAGCCCCAGAGGCTGAACAGCTTAGTCAATTGTTTGCTAGAAATCAAACAATGGCTGAGTGAAAACACTCTACATCTAAATGTGGACAAAACTGAAACACTGGTGATTGCTCCTGATGATGAAGATTCCAGGGTTGAGTCAGTACTTGGGTGGCTTAGGTCAGTCTGTCAAACTGAGCTTGAGAAACCTAGGTGTTGTATTTGATAAAGACATGTCTCTTGTTCGACATTGCAGAAAACTGACCAGAAACTGTTTCCTTCAACTGAGAAAAATCTCTAAACTTAGGAAAATGTTGTCGGAACATGATCTGGAGCTTGTAATCCATGCGTTTCTCGTCTGGACTATTGTAACAGTTTGTTTTCATGTCTTAACAAGAAGGAGCTGTCTCGTCTGCAGTTGATTCAGAACTCTGCAGCGAGAATTCTGACCCGCTCAAGCAGAAGAACTCACATTTCTCCGGTCCTTAAAACTCTTCACTGGCTTCCAGTTTCTTTCAGGATCAACTTTAAAATTCTGGTTCTTACTTTCAGATCTATTCATGGTCAGGCTCCTCCTTACATCACTGATCTGATCCAGCCTTACACCCCAGCTCGGGCTCTGAGGTCTGTGGATCAGAATCTACTTACAGACTAATGTATGTTAGTTGCACCATCTGGCTGAACATGGTTAAATCAAACCCGACAACGTAATCGATGACCTCTAAGTTGAAGTCTGAATGTACTATGGGGACAACAGAGTGGCAAAATGGTTGTGGGCAGAAGAACGAGACTATTCATTGAATGTGTTGTTATTTTTCAAGGACAGTTCCAAGCCTAGAAGTCCACCGATTGAACCGCCAGGCGTCTGGTTTTCACCTACATCCAACAAAAATGACCCGTCGGCAGCAGCAGAGGATCAGCTTCAAGACTCTGCTGAAACAGAGGAGCAGATAGAAAAGCTACTTGAAGACATCATGATGGGCCTTGACATCCTTCCTAACTTGGAGTCGGATAGTAAGAGGTCGAGTTGCCTTCAGCAGAACCATGGAGAGTACACATGCTCCGACCAAATTAGAGGACGGGATGCCACCCACTATAACAAGGATTCTCTGACTGAAAGCTGCTTAGCTGGAGAAAAAGGTAGATGGGTATCTATTAATCTTATTCAGCCGGGGGGGGAAATAGTTGTTTTTTAACTGTTTGACACAAATAATTACCATCTTTTGGTTAAACAAAGAGTTCTATTATTTTCTTTAAACAGCTTAATATATTTTTGCAATTAACGTAAAATATGAAGGAATATCTTATCCCTTGCTTTAGATAAAGGGAATTTTTTTCGTGAGTAAATGGTGAAATGATGCAAAAATAAGACATTAGCCAATACTTAATTACTGAAATACTTAATATTTTATACCCTTCTTCGTTTTAAGAGTTGCTCCATCCACGATGTGAAATGACCTACCCTATCTATAAGGAAGAGGTTTATTATGCCTGATAATGCCCTGTATTAAGAATCAGAAACTTTTATTGGCAGTGTTGTAAACACAACACAAAAATTATTGGTGGGTGAATAAAATAATATAAATGAAAATAGATTACAATAAACAAAGGACATTAACATAAAATGTCATATCAACCATGAATACAATAAAACAAGACAAAAATGACATTTAATAAAACAAAAGTTAATGTTAATGAGTTAATCGATTTCGATAGCAAACCACTTGTAAATGTACTTGTATATGTTAACAACAAGTACCTTCAACTGTTTGTTATCAATCACTTCTCACTATTAATGTTTCTCTTGCAGCTCAGAGCGAGCCTAACAAACCTCAGGACGAGAGCCTGCAGCAGCCAAGCCTGTCAAATGGACAATGCCCGAAAAGTGCTTACACAAAAGACGCATCTTATTGTGAGCATGAAGGGATAAAACCATACTCCCCGGGATTCCAGGAACTTTATTCACAAGAAGATCATTACGAACATCTTGACTGTGCAAATAAGGACTGTTTTGCTTTACTTCCACTGCCCAAGTTGCAGCATCTCCCCTGCCTCTCACCGATACATTCACTAAGTCCAGAAGCCGAACCACCACCTCAGGATTTGCCTCAACCCTGGTTTCAACACCAGCCTTCTTCAGAAGACCCCAGTTGTGTCGCTGCTCACTCAGGTTTGGGACACGGGTCAGCTGGCTGTTTAGAACTTCCAAAATCAGTTACTAGCTCAAGGAAAAGTACAAGCGCCAGCCAGACGGGAGCAACAAGTCGACCAATAAAGCTAAAAAGAGGCGGGGCCACAGACAACAAAGTAGTAAAACGAAAAAGGAAAGAAACGACTAATCAAAACACTTGGAGCCATAAAATGGGATCAAACAAAGATGAGACTGCATTAAAATATGGAGAGAAATCTAATCAGACGACAGCTGTCAATGAGCAGGACGTTAGAGAATATGAGACTGACCGATCAAAGGTTAGAACTTGTCCACTGCTGGAGGGAAAACAATCCACACAGACTCCGGGGAAAGTATTAAGAATGAAGGGCAAAGTCCAGCTAAAGCAGCGCCGTCATACTGCTCCGACCTCTGCAGCCGACTCCACACCAGCAGTCAGCGAGAGAAGTTGTAAAGATGCGAGCAGAAGAGTCGAGATAAACGACTGTAACATCATTGCGCTTGGAGAAAGGGAGGCGACCAAACAGATTGTGACTCGTAATAAATACCAAAAGTTTATAAAAGGTGAGAAAAAGACGGAAGGGAAATGCAAAAACTCTGACTATATGGATGAAAGCCAAAAACACAGTCATGAACTTGACGGAGGAGTGACGGAGGAATTTACTCGTATTCCACAAGATGAAAATCAAAATGATATAATTCATGTAATTGATGTTTATGGACCGCAACGACGCAATCCTACAAGTCCATCAGCCTGTTGTCGTGACAACTCGGAAGAGCTTCCAGGTCAAGGTACAAAGATTGTTTTCTTGTTGGGTCCAACATTTCCATCTAAAATCGATTGCTTTAATTCAAGTTTATCGGGACTTGTCAAAACTAAAACGTTGCAGGAATTTGTAAATCGTCAAAACTCACTATTCTCCTTCTCAATTCTAATCATCTTATTCAATGTTTTTGTCCAGAAATAACAGCAGGTAAGTTCCAAGGAAACTGTTTCCAGATTTAATTATACTTTTCCAGTTTTCTTTTTTTATGAGATGAAAAATTGATGTTTAACAGTAGCTTTTAAATCTTAATTGTTTTAATGAATAGGTTATTTGCAGTCAGTAAATTGATATCATATCCCTTTGTTTTATTTAATTCAAAGATCTTCACATTTTTATTCAGAATCTTGAATGATAGTGTATTTAAAAATGAAATATAATACAACCCAAAACACATTGATATGGATGCACTTCTTTTTATATTGTAACTGGTTTTCCTTTTAATATTAATGCTTCTTTTTTTTTCAGCCTCTCACTACTGTCGTAGTATTTTATGTCAAAATTCAAATGTTAAGCACTAAAAGTTGTTAAATTGATGAACTACTATTTCTGACAGATATTGTTTTAATCGTACTCTTTAATGAACGATTCATAAAGGATTTTTTTTGTTTGCTCAATTGCTTTTTTAATAATGAATAATGAATATTCTGATATTATCAGTTCAATTTATTTAACACTTTGTAAAAGCAAATTTGCGTAGCAGTTCTTAAACCCTTAAAAAGTCCCTTCTGTCTTTGCATCTACCAAATTCAATTTTACTATATTTTTAGCTCAAAATAGGTTTGCCACTCTCACTGATTTATTTATTTTTAATCATCACAGATTTACTGTCTCAAACACTTCCATTGTCCAAACATCAAGATGCATCCAAGGTGGAGCTGCTGGAGTCTTCAACCATGGGGTCCACTTCTGCATCAGACACCCGTCTGTTTTCTGTAAACCCAGGAGGTCCTTTTGAAGGAGAGAATATGAATTGTATGAGTTCAGATCTACACCCTCAGGAGGAAAATGAGGAGAGTGATGTGGATGTTGTGTGTCAATCACCCGACCAAGAACCTTCTGTCCCTGGGTGTGTGAAAATTAATCTGCCGAATATTTCTCACACGGATGAAGAGGATGAAGAGGTCAACGTCACAGGAGATGATTCACAATAATTCATTACATTGCCAGTTAAGAACATGTTGTTTAAGTTCAGTAGTTTACCTGCAGGTAAATAAGAAGGATTCGATATTTATAATCAGGTAAAATAATGGTTGTGTTTCAGAGTTAATAAAATTCAGTTATAATGTTAAGTCAACAATGTGTCTTTCAGAATATAAATCATTTTTAAAATCAAGCTTTAATTTTTATTTTGCATCTCTGCTTGAACATTGATAAGTTCACTTTGTGTGGTCCTCAAACTTTAATAAAGGCAGACTTGTACATGTAACTGAGACACGTTTAGTTTAAAAGGATATTAAACATTTTCCAATATTCTTTTCATTGTATTGTTTTATCCTTTGAGTATTATACAGGTGACAAGGAAATGACAATGCATTATAATTCCTTCGTATTTATGGGGTCGGAGGTGGGCCGCAATGGTTTTTGAGACTTAAAAGTGGCCCTTGAGTTGGAAAAGGTTAGGTTTTCAGTGGGGGGTTAGGTTGTAATTCATATAACGTACACTAGGGGGAGCGCTAGCCAATTGTGCTTTGGATACAACTTTATTGACACCAACAGCGTAACAGGAAGCGACAGTCACACGTGCACGGCTGTGTATTTGAAGGTTACGGCAGCCGTGTGGTCTCTACTAGTTAAGCTTTATAACCCAAATACTTTCGTTTTATAAAGGTCCTAGGCGGGTTTAAAGACTTTCGAACATGGATCCCATGAAGGCGCAGCAGCTGGCGGCAGAACTGGAGGTGGAAATGATGGCTGACGTGTATAACCGGTAAAAAAGCTAACCACGCTATAACCTGTCATGTTCTAATAGTGTTGTTTGGACCTCTTTGTTTTAAGAGTATAAATGGTATCGCTTCGATGTCA
Source organism: Callionymus lyra (assembly GCF_982586985.1). Lineage (NCBI taxonomy): Eukaryota > Metazoa > Chordata > Actinopteri > Syngnathiformes > Callionymidae > Callionymus > Callionymus lyra. The sequence goes on from NC_141818.1 coordinate 33,111,317, forward strand.
TGTGGCTGCAGCAGCTTTAGCCTTCCAGTTCTATCTGGATCACTCTTGTCAAGTGTCCTTGATCGATTCAATGAACCTTCCCAGTCCTCCTTCCATTCATTATATTTTCTACGTGTTTATTCGTGTCTTCTTTTGCCGTAGTCCATGAAATAATTTCCGACAGCTCTTTTTTGACATGGGAATGTTTTTAATGGCTGTTTTATGTGTTTTTTAACCACATTTCTAAACCCGATCCCTAATGGCAGCACTTAATTCGTTAATATAAATCTTCCCAATTTTAGTAGTTGCTTTTATTGCCCATGTACTTTAAAAGATAAACCAGTGATTCAAAAGAACATGTGCCTTATTTCTATAAACTATTTTGAAGCATTGAGTCACAAAAACACATTTTGTTTGTTACTTTAAAGCTGCTTGGAGTTGCATTGATCCAACGTCCTTTAGATGGCGCCCTGTGTTTACAAATGTTGGTTTGGTTTCATTTGTGTTCTTTGTTTATGATCATAAATTCTCAGGTTGTTGCCTAAATGATGCTCCAGGAAACAAGGGTTTGAATCGTGCTGATAACAATTAATTACTGATTAATTATATTGTATTGTATTAAATCAATCTCAATTTTAATGAACAAACTACTTAAAGGGCACCTAATGTGAAAACCCAACTCTCCTGACTTTTTCACACATGTAAATGTTGAAGTCGTCCTCTTCAAAATGCAGTCGGTCATTCATCATGACGTTGCTCCGTTTTGAAGTTATTACTTAATAAAGTTCTCTCCCGTCTGAAATCTCGCCAAACGAGATTACGGTTTCAATTAAACATTCTGACATCACTCTGGTGAAATGTCCTCCCCTAGAAGCCCTAAATCAGTGAAGTACCTACATGTTAATCATGAAACAAAATAAATATTTATGTAAACATGGTGAGAGTTACTTCTGCCTTTAGGTGTTTTTGTAATGTGTACATTAAGCAGCAAACCTTATTTTTATTATTCGTTTTTAATGTACAAAACTGGAGTTTCAGGGGTGAGTTTGAAATTCATGTGAATCCTTGAATGCAAATTGTTTTTTGTGACCAATCAGAGCAGAGTGGACGTGGTTGCTTGGACGAGACTTCTCAGGCAAAACAGCGCATGTTAAGTGGGCTGGGCTTAAGCATTTTTTTCTAATGTAAATATCTTTATTAAATGAGAGTTTTGTGCAGAAAGAAACATACTGATGAGTATAATAGAACAATTTAAGAGACACTTTAATCAGCACATTCATTAAAGATTAAGCTACCCACACATTAACAAGGCCACAATAGGAGTGTGTATCTTTAACAAGCATAAGAATTATTGTTTATAGTAAAAATAAAAAAAAAATTCACAGGAATATCAAAAATTAAAACTTTCTAATTTTGGAAATTTGAAACCTAAACCAGTCATTTTTTAACACGATAATAAAACGAATTTAAACGAATAATAAAAGTACACTTGTGCCTCCAAAATTAGGAGTATTCATCTGTTTTTGATGGTTTATTAAAATGCATTGCACAAGTTTGGCCTAAAGTAAAAGACTAGATTTTTAAAATGGTTTTCTAATTCTCATTACCCTTTTTTAAAAAGTTGAAACAGATGATGGGATCAGCCTTTGCAGGTGGGAGGACAGAAACTAAAAAGAAGATGTTGTCTTTCCATGCAATTGTGAAAGCAGAAGTTGGAAACCAAAGGCAGTCAGACAATGTGGCCATATAGTCTCGATCACTAAATGATGTTCAAGGTAACATCTTGCATCTTTACCCTCATTTTTGCCTGCTTCCTCTTTTAGATGTCAACAAGCATGCAGGTATAGTCATGTTTGGATAATGTTAAGATTGTCAAATTCATCTTCCAAAAGTTTCCTCGATGCCATTGTGTCAAATCCATTCAACTCCAAGTATTTCATGATACTAGAGACATTCAGGATATAGTTTGTTGGGGTGTTTATTGGCAAGAATCTGGCTATAAGATGACAGCACAGGGGTAACGATACCATATATTGCGATACTGTAGGAACAAAAATTATATCTATAGTATTACTTTAGTAATTTTCTCAGGTGTCGAAGAATTGAAAGACTTTTGACAAAGTTTTTGAAATCAAAATGTCCCAAATTCAGCTTTAAAAGCAGCTGGAGTCGACTGCATCCTCTCGACTTTAGTCAAGCGGCCGGACGTGTAGTTTTAGTAAAAAATAAAAAAGAACAATTGACGTTAATATTTGCATGTTAATTTTAAATTAAAAAAATATATATACTATAGTAAAAATGTGGTGTGTCTGTTACTAGACACAATTGTTAGATAGTTAGATAGATGGATAGATTTGTCTGTTACAGGGAAATCATTTTTAAAATGTGTCTGTTACAGGAAGTGTGATTCTGAAATTATCAATAGGGGCTTGATCTATCAAAATTCTCTCTTTTTGTTCTCCCATAAATTTGCTTTCCTTCCTCCTTGTTGTTGACCTAGAAAATATTTTTTCTTCATACTAAACTATGGGATCTTTAAATGTCACAAGATTTGCCAGGCTTTGACTTTGAGACGCGTCCTAGAGTAAATTGTGGAATTGACATGTATCGTCTCCGTTTGCTTCAGAATGACAAACGCCTGCCACAGGAAATGTGTGCCGCCATACTACAAGGAGGCCGAGCTGAGCAAGGGCGAGTCGGTGTGTCTGGACCGCTGTGTCGCCAAGTACCTGGACCTCCACGAGAGGCTTGGGCGCAAACTGACTGAGCTTTCAGTCCAGGACGAGGATATGATGAGGAAAGCGGCAGCTGGGAGCGAATAACACACCTGTGACTGTGTCGGATTGAAGTTGCAGTTTCTTACACTGGGACTGAAGTTTTTTTTTTTTTTAAATAACGGAGGCGGCTGTGGATACATGCATGAACGTAAAAAGTTTAAGGGTTGAAGCAATGAAGAAGGCACCTCCACTAACTCAACATTTGAAATCCTCTTTGACAGAGGACGACAAGGTGGAAGTACAAGAAGACAAAAACGACTCGCTGTGTATCTAAGAGTTTTAGCCTCGATGTATTATGTTTCTGTCTCGGATCCGATTGACTTTCCTCCATCCTGTCTACAGGTCAACATCTCCTGGATCTAGTTATACATCATGTGTGGGAGAAATTGTTTATGATTCATGTCTGGATTTTTAACTGTGGGGAAGAAGCACTGATCTACTTCTCAAACGTATCAACTACAAGTCTGAATAAAGTAAGAAAGTTACCTCAAGTTACTTCTTTATTATTAATATTCCATCGTTTATCGTCTTTTTTTCCTTTGATGTCATTAAAGTTGGTGCCTAGAAACGTCTTCTTGAATCCGATCAGTTTACTAGGAGTTGATGGATTCTTCTTTAGCTACTTCTATTTATACAGTACTGTCTAATGTTGTTTTGTTTTATAGTAAAATTAAAGCCATTTCAATTACAAAAAAAAATGGTGGTGTTATGAATTTGCGTTATGAATTAAGTTCACACTTAAGTTTGTAATGAATCAAGTATCTTGGATGCAAAAAGACCCTTTAACCAACGGCACACTCGGCTTCTAAACCTTGTCCTCACAAATATCCTTCATGTTGACAGTGTCTGAACATGCATCGGGATAATGAAGCATTTTTAACTTTAAATAATAGTCATTGCCATTACAGACAAAAGGATTAAATTGTACCAAAAGTCTCAATTGATAAATTTGTAAGTTTAATTTAAACTCAAGTTATTGACAAGGTTGTATTATTACGAGTTAATAAATAAGCAGTGCAGTGGTAATAAAGATCGTCTAGCAGTTTGAATAATGTATTAAGACAAATATTGGAACTTTCTCTTAAAGGTCAACTGATGTGAAACCCGAACTTTCCTGACTTGCATGTTTCAAATGTTGAAGTCTTCCTCTCCAAGATGCAGTAAGTCCCTCATCATGACCATGTTTTGAACTTATTACTTTATAAAGTTGCTGTGAAATCTCTGTAAACAAGTTACAAAAGCGGAGTCCATTATGACAAAATAATGACTTCACTCCTCCAGCTAGCTGTAATCACGCCCCACTTTGTTTATACAAAGAGTCCCTTGGACATAGAGACTTCCGGGATTGATGACATGGTGTGACAAACATTGATGCTTTTTTAAAAAAAAAAATTAGCAGTTCCACTACATAATTACCTCTACATATTATCCTTTCTCACCTGGAGTCCCCTGGAAGTTCTGTTGGGATCCTTTTCTTGGACCTATGCAGTGCTTTCAACACCATCAGGTCGGACATCCTGAGGGACAGGCTGGAGCTGTCTGGAGTGGACACACACCTCGCAGGCTGGATTGTGGACTACCTCACCAACTGTCCAAAGTATGTGAGAACCCGGGAAGGTGTGTCCGAGACTGTACTTTGCAGTGTGTTGGGGGGGCCAGGGAACAGTGCTGGCTCCATTCCTCTTCACATTGTACACTGCAGATGTCTCACACCTGTCACCCACCTACCACCTGCAAAAGTTCTCGGACGACTCCGCCATCGTCGGACTCATCAAAGACGGGGACGCCCAGTTGTATCGAGGACTTGTCCAGGACTTTGTAGACTAGTGACAGCTCCAGATTAACTCCAGCAAAACACACACTCACTGCACTGAGGAGTGACAGGGTGATCCACCCCAGGTGTGTGAGGGAGAGGTATCGCAGAACAAGAACTGCACCAGATAATAACTAACTGGGAATTTTCTAAATATTGTAATTTTTTGATAAATCCTGACCATTTTATTTTGTTTTTAAGCCTTTTAACACGATTGTAGGTCCATTAAAAACACCATGCAATGTCACTTTTCAAGCAAAAGAAACTATAACAATTAAATAAGTTAATCTCATCCTTCATGTTGGACAAATAAAATATATTGTCACCAGTCAAACATAATACAGGAGAAACATCCATTGTGTCCATTCTTTGAGATCCTTTGGGAGGACCAGCCCTGACTATTGTTATTTATTTATTTAAGTTTTTTATTTTCTAGCACGTCATGATTATTTTTGTTTGAAGCTTTTCATTCAACCAGAAGTTAAATAAGGCAACTGGACTTGGGTCTGGATCTTGAGGACCAACAGGTCAACGGCCTCAGGTGCCGAACCCTATCTATTATAAACAATAGCCAGGGTTTAGGTAGGCCACTGACCACTGCGGATCAGAAACACGTAGAAAAGACTTCTGATTTTTTAAGGCGAGACTTGGAGGTGGTCATAATGTTATAGGTTATGATTGTAGGTTACCTTTCGCAGTACTGTATTACTAGAATGAACGTGCGTGTCGCTTTAAGAAAAACAAAGGTTTGTGGAGGAAGTGAAGAAAACTCGCCCCCGTGTCGAACCGAAACGAGAAGTGGACCCAGAACAACTACACAAGTCGTTCAGGCGAGCCACTGGGACAAGACATGGTACGTTAATACAGATTCGTTTTTTGTAAAAAAAAACAAAACAACAACAACCTTTTGCTTTGCATTGTGAATAAGGTTATTTAGGATGGAAAACTATTTTTCTTTATTCGCATGTTTATGTATTTTACGAACACACCTTGTTACTAGAATAACACTAGAACAGTGTATTCAAGTTCATGGGTCTGGTCGTGATGCGTTCACTGTTCGAAAAGTTTGCCATCGCTCTTATCGTGATTTACTTTACATTTGTATGTACTCTATTTATATATGTAAATACTGTTATGTTCATTTAAGATGCTTTAGATTAAAAAAATATTAACCAAAAAGCAACACTTTAGTGTTTTTATTTAACTGCTTTAAACCGTATTCATGGAGTCAAATGTTTTCAGGTTTCTTTTATTTAGGTTAGGTTATTCTGATAAAAGTACGCTCTTTAACGGCAATATTAGAAGTTTCGATCCTTTATTTTCAATTAATGTCCTTTATCAGAAAGGATAAATAATGAATTGAAAACAGGAAGTTACATTAACAAGAAAATAAAACATGCGTCACTCACACTTTTTGGTTTTGTTTGCAGCTCTTATTACGACTTCTATCCATCCTATAGATGAGTTTATCCTCCTGTAATTATATCATGAAACTTATCATCATCATCATCATCATCATCATCATCATCATCATCATCATCATCATCATCATCATCATCATCATCATCATCATCATCATCATCATTTTGATTTGTAGCAAAACACAATGTGCAAATACATGTAAAGGTTCTAATAAAAAACAAGATAAGAAAAGAAAGTAAGCATTTATGCACTGATTCACTGAAATCTTAAAGTTAAAAAAAACACAACCCTATAACGTACCATTTCAGTTTTTATCGACCATGTTGTGTGTTAACCAGTTACTACATGGATAACCATCCCATTTTACATTTATATGTTATTGAAACATTATTTAAGGTACTCAAAAAGATATTGTTTAAAAACCCATATTGTTCAGAATCCAAGGAGATTTTAATTTAATGTTTATAATTATGAAAATTACTTAAAAGTGGAAAAACATAAATGTGAAACAGACCTGATGTGGTTCATAGTTTATAGACTCACTCATCCACTTATTTTATCACCAGATGGAGGAGATAGGAAAAGAAGATGTGCCTGACGATGCAGCTGAGTATGGCCAACATGTAAATGGTGCCCTAAATGATCTGGATGAGGTGGAGCAAGTGGACAACCTCCCGGGTCAGGTAAATACAGTCACTTATCAGTTACTGTAATCATAATTTTTGCTACTGTTTTGTCTTGGCCTTCTAAAGGTTTTTCATTTTGTATTTTTAACTGTGTATTGTCTAGTTTAAGCGCTTTGTGACACTGGTTCTTTTAAAGGCGCTTTAAAAATAAAAATGACTCACGTACTTAATCCTCTTCCTCAGATGGAGGAGATTCTCGCCCCCCATGCAGAGTACAATGAGGAAGAGGAGGAAAAAAAATACTACCGTAGAAAACGTCTTGTCGTGATCAAGAACGTAGTCGCGGCCAGTTTTGGGGTCATGATTATGTACTCTGTATATATAGGTAAGTAATTAATGTACCTCTCACAATTCTGACACATTCTGACAACATCTCTTACATTTTCACCCAGCAGTTTAAATTGAATCCACTGAAATCGTTGAGAAGGAAAGATCATAAGTAATAAATAGCTGTGATGTTACATTTGTTGCATTTTTTCCACAAGATCTTTCACCTTCTCTTGATGATGAACCTTGATCCACTTTCACATTAGAGAAGAAACGCTTCAAACAGGCATCTGCAGCGATGAGTTTACTGTGAGAGTCAGACAATTAAAACGTTAAAACTCACTAACCCAAAGGTTAAACAAAAAATTCCTGTCCTTATCAACGACATACAGTCGATACAGAAAGTATTCACACACCCCATTCCCTCAAACTACATTTTGTTTTGTTACAGACTCATGTCAAAAGGGTTTCAATTTTCAATCTACACACAATACCACATAATGATATAGTCCAAAAAAAGTTTTCCTATATTTTTGTCATATGCTTAGGGTCATTGTTCTGTTGAAAGGTGAATTGTCGACCAAATTTGGAGCAGGGCCTAAAGCCCAGAAGTTGCGATGTGTTCTCACTTTTTAAATACACTGTGATTCAAATATTCCCTCTGTTCCCTGTGTTCCTTGTGGAATGAAATTGTTTAACGGGGGTTTTGTTTTGTGTTTGCTAAAGGACTTCTGCAAATGCAGCTAGTTTTACATCACGACACCACCTACAGAGAGGTGAAGTACAGCAACCTGAAGTTAGAGAACATTGACCAAAAGATGCTAATGGGCATCAACGTTACACCCATCATTGGTTTGTTGTACACTCCCACTCTCATCAGGTTAGTACACCCGCCTTCGTCGAAACTTCTGTTTGCTTATTTTCCTTTCTCCTCCAAGGTTTCTAGGTACAAAGTGGATGATGTTCCTAGCTTCAGGGATCTACGCTCTTTTTGTCTCGACCAACTACTGGGAGCGTTACTACACTTTGGTTCCATCAGCTGTTGCTATTGGTGTTGCCATTGTTCCTCTTTGGGCTTCTTTAGGAAACTACATCATACGGTATGGAAATAAGATTAAGCGTAAATTCTACAGCATGGATTTTTTAGCCTTGGCATTTTTAATGAAAAAGTTAGCTAAAGCTACAATATGTAAGATTGAAAATATTGTTTCTAGCTCCCCCTGATGTCAGAGTAGAGTAACTCTTACCACATTGTTTTTTTTTTGTGTTTTACAAAACGAAAGTAATACTCTTGTTAGTTCATTTTACGCTTTGTCTTCCACGGAAACCTAGTGGTCTCACGGACAGCCAAGGCAGGTTGCAAGTTGTGTAATTGAAAACATTCTTATAATAGTAGTGGTGGGCACTAGGGGGCCACCAAGCCAAAATAAAGGATTGTGGATTCAAAAATCATCGCAAACATATATTTTTTAAATTGCATTTAATCTTTTTTTTTGTTTTTTTTTGATATTATATAACAGGATTTATTTTTAATCATTACTTAAATCTTTTTGAGGGGTGGCAAAAAGTAAAAAAAAAAAGGCCAAAAGAGGAGGACAAAAGTCCTAAAACAGAAAACCTAGATTCAAGTTTAGAGACTATCAATAATGTTGAATTTTTACATATTGAGCATTAAGAGTTCAGAGTCATCATGAGAATAATCATACAATCAACCCATATGCTTAAACAGTCCTATAAGCTGCTTATTGTTTAAACATCTATTCAGATCTTTCAAATAGATTTGATAATTATTGGTAAATGACTGTTTTTTAGCAGCTTGGTGGGACACAGATGTTTACAGTAGGACATGGACTTTAACCTCATTGTCTACATCAGTGAAAGTTATCAGGGACCAGCTAAAAATAACCATCATTGATGAATCAAGATGGCACATATATCACTATGGCGACTTTGTGTACTGTGAAAGTACAAGCCCACATCGTAAAGGTCACAATGACTCACGCTCAACACGCTGTTGCGTGGATGAACTCTTGCAGGATGGCACAACAGTATTACGAGTACGTCAACTACAAGGATGAGCATGTGCAGGAGCAGAAGAAGCTTCCAAAAGGAGGCTGTCACCGATACATCATTATCTTCCAGTCTGTCTTCAACATAATCTTTCACGTGGGTGTTCCTCATTATCAGGCTGTCGCCTTTTTTTATACACCACCAAAGTATAAATACTAACTCCAAGTTACTTTTATTTCTCCCATAGCTGTGCGTGGTCTTCTCACAGCTGCCCATGCGTCTCGTCCTCCACAGCCACTTACAAAACAGTACCCACGTCCTCTACCACGTCGAGCATTGTGGTAAAGATGACCTCACTTGTTTGGATGACTTGAATCACAACATATCATTCATAAACAAAATCATTCTTGATTATTTTGTCTTTTTACCGAGATATTTTCTTAAGCATTTCAAATAGTGTATATAGCATGAGTTTCATAAGACAGCAGGGCGTGACAATAAGACATATACTTGTGGAATACAACAATAAACGAATGAACAGATCGTAATGCTTCGCAGTACACCAAGTAGCCACAAGATGTCATCAGCGCGCTTTTTTACTATTACAGTTGTAGGATCCAAATTACTGAAAAAGTAATGGAAAGATAGTTTGATATTGATTATGTATTGACATGGCATGTGCCGTTTCTTTTTTAATCATTAATATTGTGATATGTTTATTAATGTTTATTAAGGGTTTATTCAGATTTTAAGTGTCAAAAACTGAAGTTACAATATATGTATATATTTTGCAGGGGCGTCAGTGACAGGCGTGCTTCCTGGCTTTAACACAACGCTACTGACGTACCTGCCACGCTCCATGCTGCTAATCCAAGTGGAGAGTGTCCTGATGGGGTTCGCCTTCCTGTCAATGATCATTGTAAGAATGAAACTTTGGTTAAATTCAATGGTGATTCATCTGTGTATGTGTCTGGTTTAAGTGTTTTTAATGCTTATTTTAAAAGCTTTTGTAAAAAAAAACATGTGCTCTGACTGACAGTTCTTAGTGCTATGTGGTCCGGCATACAGTCCGACAGAGGAGATCGATATGCGAAGCATCGGATGGGGAAATATCTTCCAGTTACCTTTTAAACACTTCAGAGACTACCGTCTGCGCCTGCTGTTTCCCTTCTTCATCTTCGCTGGCTTCGAAGTGACTTTTCTCGTCAGTGAATTCAGCTTGGTAAGCAAATAATGTTTGGGAATGAGGGAGAAATGCATATATTGATATTGTTTCTCTATCCACAGAACTATGGGGTTTGTGTTTTGGGCATCAAAGAACTATGGCTGATAATCGTCGTCTACGGCCTCTCCTGCTCCGTCTTCTCCTCCCTCTCTCTCAGCCTCTTGATTTTACCAAAATGGACGTGCATGGCAGCAGGTGCCTTTCTGCACGGAGCGCTGCTGGTGACCCTCCTGGCTTTTTCTCCAAATCCCAAAAGCCCAAATGCCGAAGACTACCTGCTCCCAGTGCTGGTGATCGCTGGGTTATGGGGAATGGCCACAGCGCTGAACAAGACAGGCATCAACAGTAGGTGGCAGCTGTGATTGATTTGTTTCTCAGGGCCGTCAACCCTGTGTGTATTTCAGTCATTCTAGGCTGCCTGTACGCTGAGGAGAAAGAACGCCTGGACTTCGTCTACACCATCTATCACTGGTGGCAGGCGATCTCAATTTTTGGCATCTACCTCTGGTCAAACATACCCATGAGAGTAAGTCGATAAGATTTTCTTAAATCCTTCATCGGCGGTCCCGACAATGCTCCATATTCATCCAGGCCAAACTCTCCATCCTACTGGCCACTCTGCTGCTGGCGTGCTACTGCCTCTGGGTGATGGAGCGACGTCTGGCCAGAAACGAACGTCACAGACTCCCCCGCATCCCTCGTCCAAAACACAAGGTAAGGTGATGGAGTTGAGACTAGTTAGTTCTTCTTCTCTTTAGTGCTCCAACCCCTAAAATCAGGGCCGAGAAGGAACTGAAATGTTTTATAAGAGTTTTGTTCTGGACGTGCTGCTGTGTTCGAAGTGTGCTTTTGGTCGATCGAGAATTTTATGATGTTCATCAGAATAATACTGTGGATGTATACTTTTGTGAAAATGTGTGTATTTTAGTAGAGCAGGATTTAATGCCGGATACCAAAAATACATTTATAATAATGATTTGATTGTAATGGTATCTGTCATGTATTAAATCTAATCTAACTTTTAATTTATTCTTATTTTGACAAAAAGTTTGTAAATAAGCAGCAAGACATTTCTTTTTTAAATGTTTTTCTCAGATTAGTCTTCAGAGAAGCAATCTTACCTTCATCGTCAAGCTATCCTTGAATATTTGTAGTGAGATTTCGAGGTTACTTTGCGTGAGCTGAAAGATATATTTTTAAAAAATATATCACAAAGGCAACGTTAATAACTCAATAACAAGTGATGGTTATCTATGCATCTAGGTTAAAGGTTACCGCTACCTGGAAGATTACAACTCCGATGAGTCAGACTCTGAGAGGAGCGGGGAAGAAGATGAAGAGGAGGAAGACAAAGGCAATGAAGAAGACGATCTTGGATCACAGGGCGTTGAGGAGGAAAGAATTCAGGAAGGAGACGCTATTGGGCCTGAATCACCCAACGCCAGGAGGAGGGGTCACTTGGTCAGTGACGCAGACAGTAGGGTGTCCATGTGAGGAAGTAGAACCGACAGGAAATTGACAGAAGAAGGTGTTAATGGAAAGACTTTTTTTTATTTCAGTGTGTTAAGAATGTTGCATTATCGATTGTAAAAATTCAACTTTAAATAAAGATATGCTTGCATTTCTGTTTTTGTCATCTTTCTTTGCTGTTTCAAAAACTGCTTTGGAAAAAAAAAGAGAAGGGAATAAGCAATTGATTTTCTTATTTTGTTGTCGCTCGATGTGATCTGTGCAAAGAACACAAGCTGCTTGTCTGCGTCTCTGTAATTGTTGTCTTTGTCTGGAAGAATCGTGCATCATTTTGTAGACAAGAGTCTGTCAGAAAGCAGACTTTTAATGGCTGTCAACAAGACTACCTCGAGAAAAGCGATTTTCTTCACTACCCACAGAGGAGATGTGATGACAATAGAAATTCAGTTTGAACGGTAAACTGAAAGCCTATGGAGCAATGTCTAGACTAGAATAACAGATATAATGTCAGAGTGGAGTTTTTGAGAACTGTTAATGGTTCTGATGCTTTATAAACCATTTGATAATAATTTCCATATATATATATTGATTTTATCTAAATATTATTAAATTATTTGTATCATGTTATTACTCAATTACCTTGCTTACTATAATCTTTCAGCCTCTCAGCCTTTTTTCCTTTTTCCTAAGTTTTCCCATCATATTTAGTAAACATTATAAACAGGGGAAAGTAATTGATGTCATAACAAATCCTGCATTGGATTGCATTCATTCCATTGCATTCCGATGTAAGACCGAAAAGATAGTTTTTTCAAAAAACCAGAAGGGTCCTTTTTTTAGGCTGTGGCCGTGAAATAAGGATGAAAAAAGGAAAATAAAACACCTTTTCTAACAAGGTAGACTTCAGTGCAGCTGCAACTACTCATGGTGTCAGACAATTTTTAATATACTTTGTATTTTAAAATGAGGCAGAACTTCACATCTGCAACTGACGGTTGACAACGTAACTGATTGATGCATATATATAAAAATAAATTACATGAAAAACATTTTGTAGTTTCCACTCCATATAACTTCAGTATATGAATCATTTTCAAAAAGTGTCTAGAACAGTATACATAAATATGGGGAAAAAAAGTTCTACATTGTTAAAGATATAACATTAACTAAATACATTACTGTAAAGAAACACAATCAATTCACTAACAAGAGTAACAGTAAGATACACAAATACGTTTTCAAGCATACTTATCACCGGAAACACACATTTGCACTGAAGAATACAGATTCCAGAGAGTCACAAAGAGGAAAAATATCCTGCAGAAGTATATACAGCAACTGCGGTTCTCATCTTTTATGTGGGAGAATAAAAGCATCCCATTATGTTCTTTTGGTGATCCACCACATTTGGAAAGTTATGACGTTAGCATGAACTCTGAAAGTTTTCAGTTCAGCCAAAAATCTAGCAATTTTTTGCTAGAATTTACTGTAAAGAAATCTGGTTAATAAAAAAATCATCAATTACAATATGATTTTTTTTTTAATGTATTACTGAGGTGGGAAATCTTTTCTATGGGTTGCATCTGTCTTGAATTATAACAAAATGGCAAGTCCTGGATAATAAATGAAGCAAAGTGAAATGGTGTGAGAGTCCGGGTGCATTCATAACAACATGTGAGTGAAACAGTGTCACTGGGGGTACAGGGAGCATCAGGAGAGTATGAAAAGTTAATGGATTCCTCATTCAAGTGTGTTTCTTTCAATTCTCAAGAACCGCTATTAAGACATTGAGTCTCAACGCTTGCTCAGACTCAGTGTCCACTAAAGGATAAATGTTTTTCAATAACCAACGGCTGACTTGATGGTGGTCCTCATCCTTACATTTATCTCACCTCTCGCTTATTCTACAATCGAATGTGAAACCGCCGGGCCTCAGGACGCAGAGGTGTTTGTGCAAGGTTATTGCTTCGCCCAACTTAATTGCTTTTGCTGTTGCTGTATTCACCAGTGTGTACAAGGCTGACCGTGGAAGCATAGGAAAATGGTTTTAGAGATCTCTACGATGGGCTTCATTTATTTCACAGACGGACGGACTGACAGACGAACAGATAAATCAGTCTCCTCAGTGGGTGGTCAACTGTTAATGAAAAAATCATGCTCCGACCGAGATGCTTCTTCATCAGGTGGCTGTTCAAATAACATCCATGTCCTATTTGCTTTGAGGTGTCACGGCAGACACTTAAGTGACGGTTTGAATTGTGCCCCGCTGATGTTAATGATTCGCTCTGCAGCAGCTCTCTGTTGTTTGGAGTCCGACTGTTCTTTGCCCATGCAGTTTGGTGGACTCAACAAATGGACTCAGCTTTTTATTGTTGAACGCACGGTGTCTTAAAACAACACACTTAACCCATTTGGACGTGTTTCTCACTCATGCTTGCTGTACACGACAGAACAGTTTGATTATATTTCTTGATAGAAATGTAATTTAAATGCATTAAATTATTGCCGCACACTGTTTACCTTGTTTTGTTTTTTTTTGCTTTGATCCATATTGTTTTCTTAACGTTTGGTTATGGAATCAAACTAAATACATTGACATTGAACCAACCTTATTTATTTATAGGGTTAGAATTGAAATGTTTGCCTTGACACCAGTTAATTACTTTACACACAGCTGTGGAAAGAATTAAGAGACTGCTGTAAAATTATCAGTTTCTCTGACTTTTAACATTTATAGGTATGTGTTTGAGTAAAATTAACATTTTTGTTTCATTCTATAAACTACTGACAACATTTCTGCCACATTCCAAATAAAAATATCGAAATTTAGGGCATTTATTTGCAGAAAATGACAAATGGTCATTTGATTTCATAAGATGCAATGTTTTCAGACCTCAAATAATGTGAAGAAAACAAGATCTTATATATATTTTTAAAACAACACAATACTAATTTTTTAACTTAGGAAGAGTTCAGAAATCAATATTTGGTGATTTTTAATCACAGCTGTCATGCGTCTTGGCATGCTCTCCACCAGTCTTTCACTTTGTTCTTGGGTGACTTTATTCCACTAATGGCAGCAGACACTGGGGACAACAAAGCTACAGACCGGCAGGGGACAGAAACGACTCTCCACTGACCGGGATGACCGTCAACTAATTCGAATGTCACTCAGAAACCGTAGGATGACATCAAGTGACCTACAAAAAGAATGGCAAATGGCAGCTGGGGTGAAGTGCACAGCAAGAACGGTTCGAAACAGGCTCCTAGGGGCTCAAGTCGTGTAAAGCCAGAAAAAGCCCTTCATCAATGAGAAACAAAGGCTGAAGTTTGCAAAAGACTGCCGAGGACTGGAGTAACGTCATCTTCTCTGATGAGTCCAATTTTCAGCTTTGCCCAACACCTGGTCGTCTGATGGTTAGATGGAGACCTGGAGAGGCCTACGAGCCACAGTGTCTTGCACCAACTGTGAAATTTGGCGGAGGATTGGTGATGATAAACAAGGCTGGAATTTGGCAGATTCATCTTTGCTAAGGACCGTTGACGGTCATCTTGGTCAGTGGAGAGTCGTTTCCGCCCCTGCCGGTCTGTAGCTTTGTTGTCCCCAGTGTCTGCTGCCATTAGTGGAATAAAGTCACCCAAGACCAATGTGAAAGACTGGTGGAGAGCATGCCAAGACACATGACAGCTGTGATTAAAAGTCACCAAATATCACCAAATATTGATATATTGATATACACTTTTTTCAGTGTGCAACTAGGAAGTAAAATAACGATCTCATGGGGTTTTCTTTTAAAAAAAAGAAAAGAAAAAAATAACAAACCAGCAGGTTAAGATACAGGTAAAGGTCAATTAAAGGTGTTTGTCTCTAGTTCTGTTTTATTTGCTCTGTACCAGATCTCTAGTTGTGTTTCCTGCAGCAATGATACTTTCAGCCCACCTAAAATCTGCCCAAGGAGAAAACTCGCAAGATGCAGTTGGAGCACACAGTCGTCACCAGATATAAATGTAGGTGGACGACCAAAATAGAAAAGGACTGCTCTCTAAACAAACGGGTACATTCTCCAATTTGTGTATTTGAAAAATGTACCCACCCCTCATTTTATAACTTTATCTTATGGCTGATGGAGAACTGAAATGCAATTCTATTAATGCTACAGTACAAACCCCATTTTTATCTCGATCACAAAGGCTGCCTAACATGGAAACACTTTACCTGTGGTAAAGTAAAACCTTTCATTTCTATCTCTGGATCAACAGGGTGCACTTACAACGTGAGCCTTCTCACCCCAGTTGACAAAAAAGAGGTGTTGGATTATTGACGTCAGACACACACACCTTTTGCGTTCACAAGCCAGGAGCACGTGAGTTGAGCAGTCGCTACTGTGAAATAATAAAATAATAGAAGAATAGAATAGAATAGAAAAAGCTTTATTCATCCCCAGAGGGGAAACACACTTTCACAACAGCGCAGTTTAAAAAATAAAGTGCAAGGAAAAATAAATAATAAAAGAGATAATACAAAATAAAATAAAAACGATCTTAAGAATATACAATTATTTACAAAAATTAGAAATTTAACACTATTAACAAAATAAAATAGAATAAAATAAAATAAAATAGAAATAAAGATGGGAAAAAAAAATAAAAATAAAAAGCACATGAGAAGAAAAACACACTACGGATTAGCATCAGGATATTTAAAGTAGAGAGTTAAATATCCTGACACCAGTTGGGATGAAGGACCTTCTATAACGCTCCGTCCTACACTGGGGGTGCCTGAGCCTGCCACTGAAGGAGCTGGCCAGCTCCTCCACGGTCAGGTGCAGTGGGTGAAGGGCGTTGTCCCTGATGGAGGATAGTCTGGAGAGTGTCCTCCTCTCTCCCACCTCCTCCACCGAGTCAAGCGAGCGGCCCAGGACAGAGCCGGCCCTCGTGACCAGCCTGTTGAGTCTCTTCCTGTCCCGGTCCGTGCTGCCTGCTCCCCAGCAGACCACAGCGTAGTGGATAGCAGAGGCTACCACGGAGTCATAAAAGGTCCTTAAAAGTGGTCTGCACACTCCGAAGGACCTCAGTCTCCCCAGGAGGTGGAGGCGACTTCGGCCCTTCTTGTACACGGCGTTGATGTGTGTGGACCAGTTCAGTTTATTGTTGAGGTGAACACCCAGGTATTTGAAGCTGTCCACCAGCTCAATGTCCGAGCCCTGGATGCTCACCGGTTGATGTGGTGGGGACTTTTTCCTGAAGTCAATCACCATCTCCCTTGTCTTACCGGTGTTTAAGCAAAGGTAGTTGCTCTCACACCAGTCAACAAAGTCCTTGATGACTGACCTGTACTCCAGCTCGCCCCCCCCAGACACGCAGCCCACAATGGCCGAGTCGTCAGAAAACTTCTGGAGGTGACAGCTGCTGGAGTCATAGGTAAAGTCCGCCGTGTAGAGGGAAAAAAGGAAAGGTGACAGCACTGTCCCTTGAGGCACCCCGGTGCTGCAGATGGTCACCTCAGACCTGCAGTCCTGCATGATCTAACATACAGTAGTACAATGCAGTACCATCCTTGGCACACTTCAGAGTAAAACCTACACATGGGTTATTAACAGTGGTGCGTCGCCAATTTCAGCCCAGCTGTGACACCATACTTAGTCCAATCTAGATGAATCCACCTCTTGATAGCATCGATTAGACACCTCGGCAAAATAATTAGCAAGAATCCCACATACACGTCACATCAACCTTGATACTGGCTGTTCAGTCGCTGCTTAATTTCCGGAGCAAATTAATCATTACCTTTATTCTCTGCATTAGGAGAAGGAAACTAAGATCTGGATTAATCTGCCAAATCTAAAAAAAATAAAAGCTGATTTTAGGAGATGAGTCAACAACGAAAAAGTCCAACCAAATGTGTACGAGAGCTTCAACAAGTTTGTCCAATAGAACGTGCATTATCGCATTTTCAAATGAAACAACAACAATGCGATAATGAAACCAAGATTTGAGTGATAATTGTAAAAAAGTAAACTAGATTTGTTTAAGGGAAAATAAAACAGCAAAACAATAAAACAAGTTTTTTCAAAGCTTTGCTCCGTGCGCACTAGTTATTTACATTATAAATTGCATTTTTTTATTCGTAGAATCCTGTCATTTAATTTCATTAACATTATTTTTTACTAAAGAAAACAAAAGTCTAGACATATTCAGAATACAAATGAAATACAACATGGATCTCCTACATTGCTTTCTTGAAAATAAATCTATTCTTCTTTCTTTTCCCAAGAAGACCTAATTCTCTATTTAGTAAAGTTTATGTACTGTTTGTTTGTAAGTATGTTTTTATATATACATTAAAAAATCTATCAGAATCAGAATTGGGAACTTTTATTGCCAGTGTTGTAATCACAACAAAGGGTATTTTTATCAGTTATCCTCCTTTAGCAGAGGCATGTACTTTTAAATATCTTGTGCTGCTAAGAAAGTGCTTATCTGATCACAGGATATATAAGTCTCAGTTAACGTAAGGCCAGCTAGTAGGGTTGCCAATTCCCTGAAAAAAATAAATACGGGACACCTCATCGGCAGGATCATCCTTCAACCTTTCCGGTCTGGTTTTTTAACTCTTTTTCTGTGGGCGAAACAGCGTTTTAACAATTTAAACCTGAGTTTAATTAGTTGCATATTTTTGAATGATAAACACATGAAAAAAGAAGTTATTATTCAAAAATGTACTTTAATACAAAATAACAAAATCAACTTATCAAAATAAATAACTCTCAAACAGAAATCTTTCCTGCTTAACTTAAAACTGTATAAATAAATATAAAGCAATAAATAATAAGCAGAACATTAATCCTGTAACTTATGAACAGCTCAATGCAATTTTGTGTGGAGACAGCCTATTTTGTTTCTGTTTATATTCCCTCTGAGATCTTGCTGCTGTAAGGAGTCTTTTTCTTTGACCTACTGGGTAAAACTGTAAGTCATAGTTGAGGCTCGCAATGAGCTCAGTTCAGCAGAACATTTATTCCATCTGTCGACTTACTCTCCATGAACGAGCAAATCCTCTCCACAAACCCAGTGCAAGTTGCAATGCCTTTTTTTTTTCTGGAGTATTACTGCTGCCGGTCACATTGCTGCTCGAAGGTGTGTCTCTGTCGTCCATGCTGCTTTTTTGTGCCGCTATTGACTTTGGCAAGAAACAGTACCTCGACCAATGAGATGAGCGGAAACAGTATTGTCATACTGTATGAATGTGCTGTCAGCTCATTGGTCACGGAGCAGGAGAGATCCCAGGAACATTACCGTAACTTTTATTATAAAATGCACTGTTCTTATTTATTGTATCTAATTCCATCGACTTTTTACAGACTATTTGACTCTCATGGTAATACGGGACAGAGTGCGTCCCTTTCAAACTCAATACGGGACGCATACTTATATTTCTAAATACGGGAGGATTCCGTTTTTCAAGGGACCGATGGCAACCCTACCAGCTAGCTCCCCTACTAATAACTGACTTGAGAACTGATTGGCTAGCACACTAGCTTAAAGTGCAGGTAACCTTAGAATGGCTGGCCTCACATGTGATCTAACTGCTCTGAAACATGATTGAATAAAAACTCTAACATCATATTTGACACTGGAATCAGCGAAGCCAAGTGGATATAATATAAAATAACAGATTTTTACTTTCCTGAGGATGTTGATGCTGGCAGAGAATAAATGGCGAATGGATTGAAAAATACGTTCACAAAGAAATTGCCAGAGGTATTCCCATGTGCCTTTTGTGTCACAAAGTATGCACCTACTGCAAGGAATTGCTGTTGTTATTTAAATACATGAATGCTAAATGATTTATAACGTTGTGTGTCTATTTTTAATATGTTTCAGATTCAACAGGAAATAGTTGTAGAAGGGTTGAGCTTATCAAAGGCTGGACAATGTTCCAAAAATATGTACCTGGAAAATGAGGGTGATGGCTGTTGCCAATAGATGGCAATATCTGCTGCTTAAATTGTTAAATTATACAAAAAAAGCAAGCTCTAACATTATCCTTGTATATTAACATCTATGTAAAAATACAGTTGCAAATAAAAATGTAAGGAACGTTTAAAATCACATCCACGATCCTAAATTGTGACTAAAACTCATTATATTCTCTTTATCCCTCATGAACAACCTCCATCAAAGTAGCTGCTCGGCATTCCGATACCTTTGTGGTGTGATTTATGAACAGCTTGTTCACACATGCCACGGAGGCGTAACTGAAACTATTCTAGAATTCCTAATTATGCGTAGTCAAGTTGGGCAAAGTGTGCATACAATTTAATTGGTAAACTATCACGCACACATATGCACATACTTCAGAGTGACTGCTGAGGGATGCGCAACTCCTCTTCATGTAGCTCAGACAAAAGAATGGGGGTGTTAATGTTTCAACGTGATGGAACATAGTGAGAGAAGGAGGAAGTAAATATAAGGTAATGCTTTCTTCTTTTTATTCCTTGATTTTTTTATTGTATTTTAACCCTTTGTCACAATAAAAAAAAAGGTTAAACCAAACAGTCACAATTGAGTGTTCTATTGAACGTAAACACAATTGAATTATTAGTAATATACAATTTAATTAAGCATCCTTTTCTCAATTTGTATTTTGTGGAAAGAAAAACAGGTCACAGTCAAAAACAGTGTCTCTGTTGGGGAAAGACGCATATAATCGAAATGAAAATAAATACAAATCTTAAATAAGCTACATGTACAATAACTTTACTATTTTATAACCATTTATATTGCGGTGGGTTGTACGGCCAAGGTTCTTTTCTCTCAATGCCACAGGACTCAAAAGAATTGAGTCAGAGGGAAGGAGGAAGAATATAAATAGAATAGAAAATAAATAGAATAGAAAAGCTTTATAAATAAATAAAAACAATTTTTTTTTCGCTAAATAAAAACGAAAAAAATATATACCTATATTTTATATATTATATACAGAATTTACCTATTTAGGAATTACCTTTATTAAGTAAAGATATCATCAGATATGCATGCACAATATAAATACATCATATTTCTATATATTTTTGCATTTAACTTAATTAACAAATGTGTTTGTTATCACCTTGATAAGACCATGATTAAGGTAATGGTTCTATTTTCATATTTTAAAAGTATATTAAATATCATTATCTATAATATCATTATTCTTTTAATTATTATATAATTCCAGGATGTTTGACATTCTTTTGCAAAAGCATGCTGGAACTTTTCTCCTCTCGGATTAAAAAAACACGAATGAAAAGGAATTATGTTTAAATAACAATTTAGGATTATTTTCACTGCATTTTCTGTAATTATTGGTTTCATTTATTAGCAGTAATAATTATTAAAATCATTTTAATAATAATAAACCCTAACTTTTACTATGCTCATTACAGTGGGTAAGAGTATTTTTATATGACTGAAGAAAAGAGACTTTTTGAATTAACCAGAGCATAGAAAGAGCCTAAATAACATAATGCACGTGTATTGTGAAAGAACTACAAACAAAGATGTTACAATGTTGCAGTTACAGTCTTCTAACACATAGGGGAGACAGAAACAATATATTTGAACCTCTCATTGTTGCTTTTATTATATTGATAACAAGGAACAAAAAGGGATAAATACAAAACCGTGCATTATAATAATACAAATATGATGCACCATACTTCATAAAGGCAGCGTCATAAATAATTAATTGATCTTTCCAAATGATTAAAAAAAACAGTGTCTCAATATGTATTGTTTTTTTTTTGGGGTTGAAAAAGCGATCGTCATTTTTCAATAATTTTCTGTTTTGCAATCAGGGATAGCAAATGCAGGGATCAAGTGCTATCTCACGCTCTTTCATGTTTGCTCTTCAATAAAGCAATGTGTTTGAATTGAGTGGCTATCGAGAGGATTTTCAACAGAGGAGATATCAAGAGCCGGTTGGAATGCTGTATCAGGTTTGGAATTGCTTCAGGGACAAAGATTAAGTGGCAAGCGGAGAGCCATTGAATGAATGACTTTCAGCTATTTATTCAGGGACGTGTAGTTATTTTAAATGGCTAAAAACTGTAATATCTAAAGGATATTTGCAAGATATTTTGTCTGAAAAGAAGGACTTCAGTTGGATTGTTGAAGCTTCTTCACTACCCTCACAGCTTTCTTTTTTGACCAATTTCTAAAATATCTGTGTGTTGAAATGTGGAAAGAAAAAAAGAAAACATGTTTTTCTAATACGTAGCATTTGCATCATACTGGTTCCATCCTTTGTGCAACATGAGGACAGCAGTTTGTCATGAAAAGAAACTCCGAAATGTCTGTCCTTATACAGTATGATGATGCTACTTTGGTGGAAGCAGACGGAAAGCTCTGGTCATGGCCAGACGGAAGTGGTGACGCAGGGGGAAGGGAGAAAATGCAGTGATGGAGGGAACATAAATGGGAGGAGTGAAATCAGAATACATGAGATGAAAATAATGCGCCTTTGTTTTCCAGTAACTCGGCACAGGCAGGGGTAAATATGACAATGGTGTCTTTTATTGGCAGCTGTGACTGAGCAGTGCGCTTGTCGTCTCTTCAGAGGAACAATGTTACAAAGCATCAGCTTTACAAGGCAACTTCACCAAAGGAAGGAAGCAGAGAATTGTAATCCTCATGTTTTCTTGATTCACAATTACTCTGCCTTTATTTTCACGTTAGCAAAGATGCAGTGGTTGGTGAGAGGATTAATCGTTATGTATATAAAGATGTCAAAATATACCATGGTGATTCTTTTCCCTTGTAAAATATACACTGATCAAAAAATAAAGGGTAAACTAAGATAAAAACATCCTAGATCTAAAATGAATGCAATATTCTTATTAGATATTACAGAAATTGTCAATGGAAAGTAAATGTATTGATACTGAGGTCTGGATTTGGAGTCACACTCAAAGGTCAGTTGGAAAAACACACTGCAACAGATCCCACTTTGATGTAACGTCCTTAAAACAAGTCAGTATGAGCCTCAGTAGTGTGTATGACCTCCCTACAATGCCTGGGCATGCTCCAGATAAGGTGCCCATGTTCTCCTGAGGGATCTCCTCTCAGAGCTGGACCAAAGCATCTGCCAACTCCTGCACAGTCCATGGTGCAAGCATCGAGACACGATGTCCCAGATGTTGTCATTCGCCAGTCCATTGCATCAATGTTGTGGAAGTTATGCCTTTAGTTTCTCCCTCAACGCTATATGGAGGTTCCTGATCAGTGACGTTCTTACTAATACTGGACTTTGGCGTTGTGGTCTACATGTGTGCCTCAAATACATGCCATCATTAACGGCGCTCTATCATTGTGCTCTGAGGTTCATCACTGTTTGTTGCCCGCTCACACATCATTGACAACTGTACTAGACGCTACACACCTTGGATGACTCTATAAGGCTTCATACTATCCACGTCTTTCCACTCAGCCCCTAATGACGGTATCCATTCTCTGAGCACCTACTCCGTCCATCTGATGCCGACATGTGATGTCATAGATAAAAGATCAAGTTGAGATCGCAACCACGTTTCTCAACACAAGTGACAGGGTCGGTATCTGTCCTAGCGCTTAAGATGTATTTGCTGATATTCATTGACTGCCTGGGGAAGCCTTCCGTGGTGTTTATCAGCGGGTGTGACACAAACAACTCAGCCATGATCGCACTCGTTGAGGAGTCGCTGCCCACACAGACCCACAAACCTGCTGTGTGGGTGACTATCACAACATCGATTGACTGACACATTGCGACGGAATTTTTGATAAAGTTGTCTCACGCACATTCACACACAGACACTCAACAGTCGAACACACTCGGGGCATCTGGCATGAGTGGGTGTATGTCAGGGGGGAAGCCTGAGTTCTGCCTTTGCTGGATGACCAGTGGGCACAGAAACTCATTCACAAGTCCAGATTAGGACAAAGCAGGGGGTGTCATGAACACACACACACACAAACACACACACACACACACACACACACAATCTGTGTTACTCATCCGTTAATCAGCAGTAGCCTTGAGAAGAGCCAAGTCTCTTTACATTCATGAGCTTTTCTGCACCTTTGATATTAACATCTCAAACCATACTACAGTCAAATATATTCTGATTCTGAGTCAAATATACAGTACAAAAGTTTGGACACACATTATCATCCAATTCCTTGTATATATGGTTATTTATTTTCACGCATCAAAACTATGAATGGAATTATGTAATTAACAAAATCATGTGAAACAACTCCTGTGAAAACAACTGATCAGCAAATTAAAGTCACCTGACATGGTTTTAACTTCACATGTGTGTCTTTTTAGGTTTACTTATTGATGGGCCTGGGATCATTCGTTTTGTTGTGTAGAAACCAGGTTGATACAGGCCTATTAAACAAACGTTTAATTAATTTTAATGGAAAGAACCAATCGGTGTATTGAAGAGAAACAAGTGGCCATCATTACTACAAGAAATTAAGTCAGTCCCAAAAATTGCTAAAACTTTAGCAGAGCCCAGAAGGCGTGTCAAAAATGTTGGCCTGTACTGCAATTTTCTGCAGATCTATTCAAGATTGTTGATATGTGCTTCTAGATATATTTGGAACAAACTCATTTATGTAGTCACACAACGCGAGACATCGCAGCAAAAGCAACGGAGAAGCGTCGTCCCTGACTATGATATCAGGGCACTGGAAAAAGCGACAATGATGTCTGTCACACATGATAGTAAATGTTTGCATTCACACATCGCATCAGTTAGCTTAACTGGTACACATTTTTGGAAGTTAGAGTACGTGAAGTTTCTCCGGTTCAATTATTGCTCTTGACAGTTTAAATTTACTTTTTACTTAACCAAAAATTTGGTAGAAGGTATCTCTGATGTTCTGGTGCAGACGACAGGTTGTTGAAATCTTTCCTTCAGTTTTTTAGATAATTTAGTTTATTCTTCTTAGGAATAGATAGGCAGGAAAATGTACTGGAAAAAAGCCCCACCTCGAATATTTTTCACCAATCGCCACTGTTATGATAAGATCATATTAAAATCACTTGTGCTTTTCTTTTGTTCATCCACTTCCTGTGTAAGTCAAATATTCTAAGATTATCCTTGTTTAAAAGACTGCAGAGAGCAGTTATGCCTGTTTAATTTACAGACCTTGTGTGTTGCCTGAAACAGGAGGAGCAATTATAAGACGTAAAAACATTATAAGCCAGAAATCTCTGCATCAGGATCTGCTTATTGAGACAAGCTGAACAAACAAACAGACTAAATCAATGAAAGGCTTTTTTTTAGCGTGGTTTAGTAGTTTTAATCAATCAATACATGCTGAACATCCATCATGCATTTGCGCAGAAACAGCAACCGCAGGAAGAGGGTTGGGTTGTTGGTTGTTTTGTTTTTTTTAAGCTAAAAGCTTCCTCCAGGCCACACAAAGACTCACATTTGGATTACACATTTTAGGAATAAGGAACTAAGGGAAATATGTTCAAACATAAAAATCTGTTCAGTTAACAACTTTGATCAGATAAAAGGTTACTTTAAATGTAAGCAAATAAGCTGAAACGTATTACTAACTTGTTTGTACGTTTAAAAAAAAAAGGTATATACGTTTTTTCCATTAAATCATCACCAAAAATAATAAGAATACAAACAATTGGCCTGACCGTTTTCCTATGATTATACATCCAAAATGAATTAAACAACTAGTTTGACAAAATAAGTTAATATTAGTCCTCAATTGTTTTTATTTTTTTTGTTATTTAATTGATTTACAAACCAAACACACAGAAAAAAGTAAAACATAAATAAATATAAATATACATTTTAATGAGTGATGTCCTATTTAATTTCAAATGTTTAAAGAAAATAGACCTCACTGGTATTGAGTGTTGTGTTTATTTCATCCTCCAAATGTCTTTAAAAAAACATTTAAGTGTGAGCAATCCTACCCAGTGAGGCCAGTCGATTTTGTGGCATTTTCCCACCATGTTTGGAATTATGTTATCATCCATGTACATGTCAAGCTTGATCTCGTCGGTTTTAATTACTACTTGCCAGGAGTGATGTCTCCGTTGACTTTCTGCTGATTCATAGTACGGGGGCCTCCTTATTTGACTGAGAGATCCTCTGCTGGATCTTCTGTCTGTGCCGGAAACAGGCCATAACAGTGCAGGAATCGATGGAGATGCTCTCCTCCACAATGAAGCATCATCTCCACCGGTCGCCCTCCTCCCTCCACTCTCGTCTCTGCACCAATCAGAAGCCTCCTCTCGTGAAGCGCCGAGCGCACGTTTGTATCCATCCTTTTACGCACGTAGCCAGCATCCCAAGAGAATCCCCCGGTGTCCGCCCCTCCCCTTTCCGCTCCTTTCCGCCTTCAATGAATCCTGACCCGGAGTCGGTGACGTAGGAGATTCCACGATGCCCACTGTCGTAGGCATCCACGGGATCCTGCAGTATAAAAGCCATGCCGGTGGCCGACGAACATCACACTCTCAGTCGCTTCGAACCAGAGCATCAGCGGAGATAGCAGAATTTGATTTGTTCTTGAAGGCTAACTCGCTTTTCTGCTTTTGGTTCAAGATGGAAAGCTTTTCGGATCCTGGGAGCAGACGATGCTCCACTGTGCGCTTCTGCAGAAGTAAGTACGCCGAGTCTGGAACTTTACGCGTCGGAACGCGACCTTCAGAAATTATCCATTTTTTAAATTCTCACATTTGGAGAAGTTCACTGACAGCAGAAATTAATCACAGTTATTGAGGAAAAATAACTTTGCTTGACTCGGCTTTGCTCTATTTGCACCATGCGTAATAGCAAACTCATGCGTAATACCATTTAGTCGCAAAGTTTATTGCGCAAAACACTTCAGCTAAAACATTAAGATACATTGTTTTGGATAAATCGACCTGTTTAAATAATGCA
The DNA here is from genome assembly GCF_982586985.1 of Callionymus lyra. Taxonomy (NCBI): domain Eukaryota; kingdom Metazoa; phylum Chordata; class Actinopteri; order Syngnathiformes; family Callionymidae; genus Callionymus; species Callionymus lyra. Next base: position 33,137,914 of record NC_141818.1, read on the forward strand.
GAATCACATCTCAGAGCATTTAATCTAACATTCTCTTCAATTTCTTGCTCACCAGGTGTTCTATCCCTTTGGCTGGTGGTATGGATGGTCCTGGCGATGCCAAGTCTTTCATCGGCGTGTCCGCACTCGTGCGTGTGCTACCCGACCCCCATGACTGTGAGCTGCCAGGCGCAGAACTTCACCGCCGTCCCAGTGGGAGTGCCATACGACTCTCAGCGCGTATTTCTCCAACACAACCGGATCGTGGAGCTCAGAGTAGGATCTTTCGGCTTTGGAACTCAGGTGAGTAAAAAAGAAACCAAAAAAAAAAGCAAAACAAATATGTTTAAACATTTTGGAATTTCGTTAACCTATACAAGGGGGGATAAAGAATATTCATTATTTGTATTCACAATAACCTAGGACCAGCTCATTTTGACATGTTTATTCAGCTCAGATTTATGTACATTATACTTCATTTAAGTGATAGTGTTTTCTCTTTCAAATATAAAATTGGCAGCATGGTTATCTAAAACAAAATAAATCTCACATAAATGTTCCTGGTTTGGACCTCACGGGATTGAGTGATGTCAGTTTGTGATGTCATTAGCCTTATATGGTTCTATGTGAAACTGCAGGAAGGACAAGATTATATTTTGTATTTACTATTCAAATCTCTTACTACCCAAATTATTTTTTTTAAATCTATGAAATTAATTTGGTTGAAAAAAAACCTTTATGTCCTCAACTGAAAAGGGAAGTTTGTATGTTTCTAATGGATATTTAATCCTAAATAATGACATCCACATTACGTTTTCAACTTTTGATCCCTTTAAATACATTTGACGCATTTTCTTTTCCCATTAGAGCTAGAGATAAGAAAACAATGTTCTGATGCTGCAATCAAATCTTGAATTGCTTTATAATTTAACTTCGAAGCTGTCTGGTCTTATCTTAATGTGAACACAAAATAAACTGTAACAAAATTGCTATTACATTTCTAAATTCACAAACACAAAATTGTAGATAGATATACATCTATATTTTTTTATTGTATTTATTATTTCATTTAATGTGTTAATGTAGCAACATCAGTAATTTTGTTTCAATGTGTTCTGATGTCAGGTTCTCTGGCTGTTCTCAAACAACATCACATGGATCGAGGGAGGAGCTTTCAGTGAGCTGAGGGACTTGGAGGAGTTAGACTTGGGAGACAACCCACATCTTCACAGGCTGGAGGGGGGGGCCTTCCGGGGTCTTGAGAAGCTCCAGAGCCTCCACATGCACCGCTGTCGCCTCACTGCCCTGCCTCACGAAATCTTTCACAAGCTTTACAGCCTGCAGTTCCTTTATTTGCAGGTAGGAGTCCTCGATTGAACAAGGAGCACTGACACATTTGCACACACTTACATGACGTCATTCTAACCATTTCCCTTTTTCTTCTGCAGGACAACAACCTCCACTTTCTGCAAGATGACATTTTCTCAGATCTCATCAACCTAAGTCAGCTTTTCCTGCATGGAAACCGCATTCGCACTATCTCAGATAATGTGTTCCGTGGCCTGGTCAACCTTGATCGCCTACTTCTCCATGACAACCGCATCAGGCAGGTGAATCGACGTGCATTCCGTGATCTTGGCCGGTTGACCATGCTTTTCCTGTTTAACAACTCCCTGGCTGAGCTGCCTAGTCAAGCGCTCAGGGACACTCAAGGCATTGAATTTCTTCGCCTTAATGCTAACCCATGGGCTTGTGGCTGTGAATCCCGTGGCTTGTGGGAGTGGTTCCGCGAGGCCCGTGTGTCATCGTCTGAAGTCATCTGTGCCTCTCCATCCGTGCGCCGTGGCCAGGACCTGCGCTTCCTTCGTGAAATGGACTTTGCCCCCTGCCCACTTCCTGACCCTGGCTCCATTGCCGGCTCCACCACCACCACCTTCAGCACAAAAACACGCTGGTGGTTCCACAAAAACAAACCCCAATCATCCTCCAGAGGTGTCTATGAGAAGGCCTCCGAGACCGTCAAAGCTGGTTTGTATGGCAAAGGTCCGTCCTCAACAACATCAGTCGTCAAGTACGAGCTGGGAGAGGAAGAATTGGCCCTGCCTAAAGTAGAGCCAGAAGAATATTGGACGAACTATGGTAATGAGGACTCTGGTCTAAGATGCTTTGAGCTTGAATGCCCACCAGAGTTTGAACTGCCTCCATTTGCATCTGCTCCCTCTGCCTCATCCCCTTCTCTCCTCTTACTACTTGTCCTTTCTTTACTCACCCTTCATCTAATATCTGGCTGAACTTGACAGTTATTACCCTCTTTGGGCCTGTTTTAAAGGCTGCAAAAATGGTAAGACCCTTTATACCCCCTTTGCCCATTCAGCTGAAAGCCATTTATCAAGGCACAGCGAGGGAGATAGGTGGGTGGTTCAATTCTGAACCTTTGGGGTTTGACAGAACCCAACGGTGCAGTGATATTTCAGTTATGATCCCATAACTACATTGTCAATGCTCTACAGGTATGACTTTCTGTGTCTTACTTGTATGATGTCGCGACTCTGCAATCAGGGCTCAGAGGGCTTAGTCCACCAATATCAGTGCATCTTGAAATAAGTTGCCAGTGCTATGTCACAATTACAATGCTTTTTTAACGAACTAAAGTGAACTGGCTGCTCTGGTCACTTTTAATACTGTACTGATAACAACGTAACACTTAAAGTGTCCTGTAAATAGATTGTTTTTGTTCATCAGTATTTATATCTTTCATGCCAGTCCAAGGGAACTGTGAAGACCACTGTTTCTCCTGGTCTCAGTGGAAAGTAAAGACAGTTGCAATTGGAACACTCGCGCAGTAACTGAGAAAGTGGGTGTGAGTGGGATGACAAAGAAAACATATGATGAGAGGCAATGTGATGATGAAGTGAGCAGTGAGGAAAGATGAAAGCCGATGTTGGAGGAAAAGATGCCACAGCCGAAGCATTAGTAGCAGCAGAGTTATGACATTTGTATTCATTTGTTTTAACCTCTGCTGCCTCTTTTTCCTCTTGATAATGCCTCATTCATTTTAAGGTCCGAGGTTCATGGATAGAGATAACTTGTTGAATGGCTCCTGATGTAGTGGAAAGGGTTATGACTCAGAAAAAAAATGGCAGCAAATGGGTGCAGAATCGTCTTTGAATAAGAAGTATAACAACTGTCCTAAAAAAAGCAATCCAATCTTGTAGCTTTGCCATCAAACATTTTTGCTGCCTTGTAGCTGGTTAAATTAAGTTTTAAATTAGCCAAAGCAAGAAGTAATTGGAATTAAGAGGTGTTCAAAATGAACATTAATTAAATACAAAGCTAATTTACAAGAATGACATGAGTAATTTTGAAATCCAGCACAGAATATAAAACACCAGCTCCATCTTAGGCATCAGCTGTTTGGATTTTCTTTTCCTTTGTGGATAAGCGGGGATGAACGGATTCACAATCTTGGAAAAAACCCAAAGGCAAATACGTCAGAAGGTTGTCGCTTGTGAATAACCAGCAGGGACAGCCAGATGGCCACTGGTGGTGGTGAGGTGCAAATTTGCAGATTACTGTGCGCGACTCAAGTCCAGTGAATGACTGGGCATGAGAAATAAATCGATCACACTTAAAGATCATGCAAAGTTCAGCAGAGATTTCAAGTGTCAGTGAGTAGATATAAAACTGTTTACCACACAGCACGATAATTTACTTGTCAAATGCAAAATTTAATTAATTCCAATATCTGATCCATGTTTGTACTACAAGACATATAGGAGATGAAGGTTGAAGTCTGTAGGCAGAAAGAGTAGGCGTTAGCTAGTTCCACGGAAGAGCCCACTCATATTTTCCACAACGGTCAACAAATGAAAAAAAGGTGATGTGTAAACTGAATGTAACCATAAAGTGCTGTTTTGTTGAGTTTGTCGGAAAGTGTAATGAGATCACTGTGTGATGTCTCAAGTGCAAGTTATTCAATGTCACCTTGTTGGTTTTTTTATATCTGTAAAAGATACCCAGAGAATGTATGACACATTTATTTATTTGTCAATTATTTTTGGTGAGCAAGAAGAATAAATAAATATATTCTTGTTTTAACTAAATGGCTTTGTGTGAGCGTTTTATTCTACTTCCTGGCTCTTGACCAACACAACATTTTATATGAATAAACACACACTCACACACAAAGAAAAAAGAATGCTCTTATAGTAGCTCTTACTATTTCTTTAACTCTTACAGGTTTTAATTCAATAAAATCCTAATTTTAGCCATGACCAGGTCGAATTATTTTATATGCAAACAACTTTAATTTTAGAAGCCGATTTAACATAACAAGCAAAGTTCACATGATTTTGTATAACCTGTGTGCAGTTTGGTAGCCATGCCCAGAATTTTCTGTGTGAAAGCCGCTTTACAAATAAAAAGTACTTATTTACTAACTTAGATATCCTGTGGGTTGAGAGATCAAATAGTCAAATAACATTTTTTTAGGTTTTTGGGATAAATACTCAACTCTGGAAACTTTCTTTCTTTCTTATATTTGAGACTTTGCTTGAGCTTCTTTTTTTTTCCAAACAAATAAAAGTATTTTCCATTAGATAATAGCAACATAGGCCAAATGAACTCTGTCAGTCAAGTTCCAGACAGCATGTGTATTTAACGGTTTATATTAGTTTGTCCTCCTTCGTCAAACATGCCCTTTGACATTACTAATCAAATAATTAATTTTCTGCTGCCTTTCCCCATATGCAAGTTGTAAGTAAGTAAGTAAGTAATATTTATTTATATAGCGCTTTTCGAGACCAGGGTCACAAAGCGCTTTAACAATCAAAACAATACTCAAAACAGTACATACTTCAAAGATCAAGACAACACCGAGAACAACACAGGAGTTCAAGAAATTCAAGGAAAAGCCTGAACAAATAGAAACGTCTTAAGATGTTTCTTAAAGGAGTCAGTAGACTCCATCAAGCGCAAAGAGAGAGGAAGATTGTTCCAAAGCTTAGGAGCAACAGCCTGAAAAGATTTCTCTCCTCTGGTCCTGAGCCGTGTGCGTGGAACCATAAGTAGATTCTGATCCACAGACCTCAGAGACCGAGCTGGGGTGTAAGGCTGGATCAGATCAGTGATGTAAGGAGGAGCCTGACCATGAATAGCTCTGAAAGTAAGAATCCTTAAGTAAGTTGATCCTGAAAGAAACTGGAAGCCAGTGAAGAGTTTTAAGGATCGGAGAAATGTGAGTTCTCCTACTTGAGCGGGTCAGAATTCTCGCTGCAGAGTTCTGAATCAACTGAAGACGAGACAGCTCCTTCTTGTTAAGACATGAAAACAAACTGTTACAATAGTCCAGACGAGAAGAAACAAACGCATGGATTACAAGCTCCAGATCATGTTGTGACAACATTTTCCTAAGTTTAGAGATTTTTCTCAGTTGAAGGAAACAGTTTCTGGTCAGTTTTCTGCAGTGTTGAACAAGAGACATGTCTTTATCAAATACAACACCCAGGTTTCTCAGGCTCAGTTTGACAGACTGACCTAAGTCACCCAAGTACTGACTCAACCCTGGAATCTTATCATCAGGAGCAATCACCAGAGTTTCAGTTGTGGGGGGTTGTAGCATATCCCAGCTTCTTCGGGTGACATCCTGGTCAGGACGCCAGTCCGTCACGGGGCACATACAACCATTCACACAGAAAGACCGCAACCTATCCCCAAAAGGGAAAACGAACCTGCAACCTTCCTCCTGTGAGGCGAACAAGCTAACCACTCTGCCACCATGCGCCCACCTGTGTTCAAGAACGCAACGCTAACCTGTGGTCCCCTGAACTCATTGCTATCAATAACATTATAATACTGTATCAATTTATATAATGAATAGATAGATAATAATAAATACATGTAAGGCAACTTCTACTTCTAGTTATAACAATAGCCCTCAATGTGAGTCAGGCTGTGCGAGCTATACGTCACCGAGTCAGAAAACAGATTCTGCTATAGAAAAGTCACACACAAGAAGAGACAACATGTTGCCTTGCCTAAATAAGGATGAAACAAGCACAGATGGCTCACCCTCCATCCCTCACCATCCCTCACATCGGTCTCTGAATCTCTGTGCCAGAAAAAAAAAACTCCATGACGCACTTTCTTCATACAGTTCAAACAAGATGGGTTGATTTGATTTGATTGGATCCCACCTCTTCACACCCAGACACATTTCAAGACTGAGCAGAATTCTATGATGAATGAATATCAATGGCAGACGCTTCATTGATGGAAGCAGATGTAGTCACCCACACCCACTTTATCCATCCATCCATCCATAACTCCATCTTTCAATCCATCTTTAATTGCGAAAGCATTGTGTAACATTCAAACAGTTGCCATAGCAATAAAAATCATATCAAAGGGCTTTCAGTTTCTCTTGAACAAATGACCAATCACCACCTGTGGCTACAATTTATTATTTAATCTTCACTCATATGTGTTTTGCAAAATGTGTTATTATTAGTTCCTTTGGAATATAATTTGTTACGTAATGGTATTATAATGCATAAGCAAGAAGTGCAGTGCAATTTGACGGACTTGAGCTATCTACCTTCATGTCGCAACTATGGAAACGTAAATTTGAATAATCCACACAGGCTGCAGCATTGCATAAAGAAACACACCAGGGACCACGTCAAACATCTTCACCGTGCCTGAAACCTCATCAGAATCAATATTAATCTGATGAAGTGAGGCAAGGGCAAGCACACGAAGCATGTATCTTACTTCACTGTCATTCTATAGCGACACTACTCACAGGAGCTTGCAGTTAGGAGAAGCACTAGGCAAAAAAAAAATTATTTCAGAGAAATATTTTTTTTTTTTGCTTTAATCCTGATGAGAACCAATACGTAAAGACGTTGAAAAAAAAAAAGTATTGTCTTTGAACTGTACGTATGGTAAAACAGTATTAGTAAGACAAGCTACATCTGCCTCAACTTGTCTTTCTTCCGCTGACTGTAGATGCTGCTACTTATTACTGTATGTACAGTATATGTTCAGCATCTAATGCTAACTTTAACCTCACCCTACTGTTCACCAGAAGATCCGATCTGATTTTATTGTGAAGCCGTGATCCTTTAAATCACTCCTTTTTCCCTCTTGTGACATCATACAATATTTCTATTGTATTGTATTCTGGCCCAGATATACCTGTCAAGCGTGTTACTCACCCTAACTGTATATGTATGGCTTTGTCTCCTATAGTTCACTAGAAAATATGTTCTTTGTAAGTATTAAATTATCTTATGACGTAAAGTAATATTAATTTAAAATGTATTTTATTTGATTATTGTTAACTTATTTCAGACAGTAGCGAGCGCGAGTTAAATGATGAAATGGAAACAGTCTATGTTACTTTCCCTTGACTTTAGGCGTTGCTACTTGCTACTGCATACATGTAATCAGACCAAATATGGATGCAGTTCCAAATAAACAAATATTTCAAAGGATTCGTCTGATCGGGACCATAGTCTCCTTTAAGCTCCTTTACTTAGGAGACAAGTTAAGAACAAAAAGCGTCCCAAACGACTGATGAAAGTTACCTGAGTGGTTTTCTTGTTTGGATACAAACAAAGCGTTGCTTGCACTATTTTTCGAGATATAAGAATCTACGACAATGAATGAATGCTGTTCAGAGACGAAGTATCTGGTTGTTTACAAAAAAACGATAACACCCATGTGAAAAAAAAAAAGATAGCAACTGAAGAGGTGTTACATTTGAGTCATATACTTGGTGCGCCAGGGACATTTGGACGGCTGCGCACATACACGTGAAAACCCCCTCACTGGCAGCATTTGGTCCTCGTGGTATTCTGAATCAAGAAGGCCCCGCTGAGAGGCAGACGTTCGTACCTCGCAGCAAGATTAACGCAAATGCATGAATGTGCACGTAACATGCTGACGACTTTTCAGATGTACGTAAATATGCCTTTTATTGAATTATTCATTAGGCACGTCAAAGGTAGATTCACACGACATTTTGACAGATTTTGTGAATCTAGATGAAGTAGTGGCATGTGAGCCAGTTGAACGGATGATCGTCACAAATAAATGGTTGGTCAGTGGTGAATACTGTCGTCATCTATGATTGTGTTCAAGAGCAAATTAAAGAAAAAAAGAAATTGGTCTTGTGACCTTGTTTGGACAGCAAAAATTAAATTGACACCTTAACTTTATTAGCGATAGCAAAAAAAGATAGATGCAACATTTATATTTGTATAGAAAACGATATAAAGGTTATTGTTGTGTTGGTTACCCGCTTTATATTCCTGGTAACTTCAAAAAGTTATCTCAGTACACATTCTCAGACACTATTTTATCTCCATCGTAGCAGTCGTTTCAGCATTTGACTCCACCTTTAACCTCACCCTACTGTTCACCAGAAGATCTGATCTTCACAACGTATGTTACATTATCAGAGTGATGTCAGGTGAGCTTGACACACCCTGGAAGATAAAAAAGAGTCTGTATCTTTTTCCAACAGGAACAACAAGTTTCTCAATTTTATTTTATTTTAAATTTCATATGTCGTTTTTACATTTTGTCTGAATTGATTCATCACAGCATCTAAAAATAAACTGGCCTGTACACTTACACGCAAATTTGATTTTATCCCTCTTTTACAAAAAAGTTAGGGACTAGTTACTTTGATGGACTAAAAGTAAATGAGTTACCTTTGAAAACTTTACTATCATCTCTTCAAATTTATGTGCCCCCTTATTAAAATTCCTGATTTTATTTTGAAGCCGTGATCCTTAAAATCCTCCTTAAAAATGGAGACAGATTGACTTTACTTTAGTGCAGTTTCCATAAATGAAGTCTGGATGTTTCTCAACAATTAACGTGTTGCATCTTTTATCAATCTTTTTTTTTTTTGCAATTTAGATGTATTTAAATGTCTTATTGTTTTCACTGATGCTTATCATTATATTGAAAATCAAATCCAAAGAATTAACTTATGAAATGTGATACCAACCAGCAGGATTGTCCGGGTAAGCAAATAATCATTGACGGAATCAGAAGACTCTATGCCTTTCATTTCTGTCTCCCTCCCACGTTTGTCTTTCACATGCATCACAAATGGCGTCATCACTATTAAAAATAGAACAAAACTTATCCCACTCCAGTGTCACATTCGACATGCGGAATCTTCAGAGATAAAGGGGATTCTATTTAAACTTAGCAACACACCCCCTGGGAGCTCTTGATGTTGACTCACACTCATCCAGTCCTGCTCTTCCCACCTTCTTCACCTCCTGCCACCACTGCTGTAGTCTTTCCATTCCGAGCGGAGGACAATGACAAATCTCCATCTGCTACGAATCTTTTTAGCACCAGTGAATCAACGGTTGACTCCTTTTTTTTCTTGAGTAAATCTTTATTAACTGATATGATCAAGATTTCATGTTTAATGTTTCAAAATTCTTTTTTTTTTTACAAACACACAATAAGTAAACCAGATCAGCTACTAATAGTTCTGAAGAAAAACTAATCTCGTAATTTTGTGATTTAAAAATGTTTCATTGTTTGGATTGCTGGGTAGCTAATGCCACACAACTTTACAACATGTCATCTCATTGTTATTATCTCAAAGTATTTAGTAAGTAGGTAAATAATTAATTATTATTTGTAAAGTGCCAAAACACAGCAGAAACAAGAAAATAATAATTATAATAATAATAATGCATTTTATTTAAAGGCGCCTTTCTTGACACTCTTGACATAGGTTACATACATCGTTTTTTTAAAAACACAACAATAAAATATGTATAAAATAAAAAGTAGCAAAATGAAGAAGAAGCTCAGATAAAAATGTCTTAAGATGTTTCTTGAAGGAGTCAGTAGATCATCAAACGCAGAGGGAGAAGAAGATTGTTCTAAAGCTTAGGAGCAACTAATCTTCCAGAATAGAAATGCACTTAAATGGCATTTGTCAAGTATCTTGGGCAAGTACTGGTTCAACCCCTGACATTTTCTAATCAGGTGCGATAACCAGAATTTCAGGTTTGTCCACATTTAGCTGCACTTGTCATATCTTTCGGCAGCAGGAGTAGTTGTGGATGATGGTTGGCTAATAAAACTTTATATTTTTTTTTCAGTAGCTAGTATTTTTCACAGCTTGCTCTGTAGATTTTGCTCTTACAAGATAATTTAGAAAATTATTTTGAGAAAAAAGTGTGATGATCAGAAAGTCAAGGAAATACTGGATACCAAATGTCATGTTGAAACATGAAAGACACTAGTCCAGAATTTTACATGTAGATGTGCTGACGAATAGCATTCTTTCACAGGGAAAAGGATCACCTGTTTTTAGTACCCCTCCCTTCTGGTTAAAAACCACAGACTGACACTACACTATTGCAGGACTTCGGAGGTTCTGCAGAACCAGCCAAGATGTCTGTCACCACTGAGCAGCCAAGGGGATCTTTGCTGGTTCGGGAGTATGAACCACGAGACTGGCAGTATTTGTTACCAATATACACTGATGGTTTCATGGAGATGGTGGTGGACACAGCATTCAGAGGACTGAAGCATCATCCAGAGAGCCTCTTGCTCTACTTCCTTATTACAGGCAAGTGATGGATAATAAAGTTTTGTTTTTTGTGTTCACGCGTGATTATATTATATTATATATATTCTACTACAAATCCTTAAAAAGAAAAAGTGTGTATATATATATATATATATATATATATATATATGAAGATGATATCTTTCAGCACAAATTTGTTTTTAAAAAAATAACTTAAAAATTGCATTTTTCACCCATGTTGTGTTTTTTTTTCTCTTTTTTTTAAGCCTTCAAATCATGTTTAGCTTATTAGCAGAAGGTGAGCACAGAAGCAGAAACAGATCACGTACAATTGCAGACAATGCAGGGAAATATTTACTTGTAACGCGTCACAAGAAAAGCTGTTGACAGATGATGAACTGATTAATTCTTGTAAACACTGAGTTGAAAACAATTCTGCTGCCTCAATGAAAAGAAATACTAAAAATGCTAAAATCTTAAGTCGAAGTAATAATATATTGAGCCCTTTTTTTTTTTTTTTAAAGTAACTACCTATTTTTATTTTTGTATATTTCTTCTTCACAGTTGTGTGCCTCCTGCTCACCCAGTCATGGTGGATGTTAGCTATCATACCTGCTTCTGTGCTTTGTGCCCGCTACTACTACAGCCGACTGGTGATTCAAGGCTACCTGAAGGAAGTTCTCTCCACAGACTTTAAGGACATTGAGGAGTACTACACTAATTCTCCAGGTTGGTCTCACATCATAGCTAAGAACAAATAAATCGTTGGTGCAAACCTGATGTATAATTGCAGATGGAAAAACTATCTCATCTGTTAAGTTTGTTCATGATTATCTATTATTCTATTAATCAATATAGGTTGGACAACACAAAAGTAGTTTTTTTTAAAAGGCAACTACACAAAAATAATTATCTCCAAGGACAACATAATTTAAAGAATTTAGAATTAACTGGAAATGTATAAATTCAACAACAATTCAAAGCCCCCTGAACCTACATATGAGACAGAATTTGTATATATTCACCAAATGTTTGTTTTTTGTTGTTGTTTTTTAACCCATAATATATTGGAAATGAAGTCCCCCATGGCAATTCAAATACCTCCAATTAAATCTCATTTGAACAATATGTTTAATACATTAGATGATATGTGACAGTTTGTGTATGTTTGCGTGTGCACCATAACTTGGTGAGGTGGGAGAATTAGTCTCGCCCACCATGTACTTTCATTAGACTCAGTTTAAAAGACTTGCTATAATGTATTTATACTGTAAGCTGAGTATTCTAAATTCTAGATCTTCATCATTATTTGATCTGTTGGGTAATATTGTAAGTTTCTTTCAATACAATATAGGGGAAACTTTATATTAATATTAGGTCAATATTCATGCTGTTTTTGACTATCACATGCTTATCCTTTTCGTTCCAGTTCGTTGTCTGTGGGTGGCCGAGCTGGATGGGAAGGTGGTGGGATTAGTAGCAGCGCTCTGCGACGAGACCACTAAAACTGTGGAGCTCCAACGGATGTCAGTGGACAGGAGGATTCGAAAGTGTGGGATTGGCGTTGCGCTGGGCAAGAAACTTCTTCAGTTTGGCGTAGATCAGAACTACTCCATCGCCAAGTTGGGTACGACCGCTTACTCTCCTGCCGCCCATCGCCTCTACCTGCGACTGGGCTTCAAACTGGTCGGGACCACAAATGGCTACAACACACCTGGAACAACGCCCTCATTACTGCATAAGATTTTTTATAGGGTCCGACATCATCACTACAAGCTAGATTTAAAAAATCTTAACTAAAATAAATACAAACTGAACCTTATCCAGACAACTCTTTCACTACTTGTTCTTTACTCGTCAATGTATATCCTTGTCGTTTTCCTCCTCCTGGTTTTCCTCTGATCTTCCACGGTGGGTCTTGTGGGGATTTGGTATAAAGGAACCAACCAATTATTTTGACAGAGGCTGCTCTCAACAGGAGGCAGGAGTTCACAGGACGTATATGCACTGTATTCCAATCCAGATGTGTTTTAGCATTATTACTCCCCAGCCAACTTTGGCTCATTATTTTGGCTTCTGTCTTCCTGTCTCTAATCTCAATCGCTTTTTTGTTGTCCTATTATTGCACGCCTGGCAATTCAAGTCCTTAACTTAAATTAAGTCAAGATCCATTTCAGTATAAATATTCTGGGTCAAGTTGACCCGGTGGTCCGAAAATAAAAATGCGTAACCAGTATCTCTTATGTTGCCTTTGGGTCAAGGTGAACGACCTCCACCACTGCTTATGTATTACTGGAATCCAGTGAGGTCATTGACCTTGACCCAGAGACGACATTAAGTAAGCCAGGAGCTACTTAAGAAATCTTTCTCTGTTTACTTGAACACATGCTTCACAGTCTTTCTGGAGTGGGTCCAAACAATCAGATACCTAATTCCTCTCAACCCAGACACTGGGTGCTTCAAAGCAAAGCAAATCATTTTTGAGGAGAGAGCGCCATCTAGTGGAATAAAAATAATAGAACACTGAGTTAGGAAGCCTCATCAGCCAATGACCTCATTAATGCCTAGTTAATATATATATACAGAATATATATATATATATATATATATATATATATATATATATTCTGTATATAACACACACACACACACACACACATCAGCACATACACACACACACTTTTAACTTTAGTTTTATCAATTAAGCTCTTTATTTTCTAAAATTCCCATTCTTATGTAACGTCTTATGCATGAATCAGTTCAGAAGAATGTCATGTTGCTCGTGGTATTTAAAGTATACTGTTCTACCTGCTCTTCTTAATCCTTTCACAAACAATGATGAGAGATGAAGTAAAATATCAAGTTCCTTTCCTGTGTGTGCAGAGGATGTTGTGATGTTGATCACAACCAAAGAATTAAAAAAAAAAAAAACCCTGGTAATTCCCTTTTTCTCATGCCAAATCTTTGTTCTGTCAGTCAGGAATCTAATGGACCAATGATAATAGCTCAATGGTTGGTGTGAGGTCCAGGTCCCAGGCTTAATATATATGTTGAACTCTTGATTTTTGTTATCTACACTTAAAAAAAACACACATTTCTTTGCATTCTTAATTTATTTTATTTTATATGAGTGGTGAAAATAACATTAATTAAACAACTACATAAAAATCCCACCTGGAATAGTTTAATTTTATAAAATCATTAGGTCTGTTGTGTTTTTAGGTTATCACTGGTGACATTTGTTTATGTTTGTTACATTACATTACACTTACATTAAGGTAACACAAACTTTAACTCAAAATTGTTACCTTTCTGTCAGGGCTGTAACCTTATATAACAGCACATGTACTTCCACAAAAAGCCTTGAGCGATTATGACATAAGTGGAGTGTGGATGTGGCGGGGTACCAAATTCCTCTGATAAAGTTTCCAAATACTTCTCTGATATTGCTGTGATTTGACATTATGATAATAGCTATTAGCTTTTTAGTGATATTATTTTGCCTTCAGGTCACACACAACACATGTGAGAAGCTCAGCTAAAGATATATTTGTTCCAAATGTAATGCCTAATAAAAATTGACATAGGAATAACATTATTACACATTTAATTTCATTGGGATCTCTTATATATGTGGTTGCTGTACAAACATGTATTGGGCGTAACTTGTCTTGAATTCAACCTGGACAGACTTTTCAAAGCGAAAATTCACCTTGACAATTTTAAAACCCAGAGGTAGAAACGGCAATATACGTTCAACCTGTGCAAACTTGGCAGGTATTGCTGCAGGGTTTTTTTTTTTCTTGACGGACCAGTCCGACAACCACGAGTCCCAGGAAGTGTGAGGCAGGTAATTGGTGACAGAAGGGACTAGAAGAAGAGACTACGCCCCAGAGGATCATTCTTGAACTCATCCTGGAGAGAAGTGGTGTGAGCTTTGAACCCCTGAGAAGATTGACACATCGCCAACACCAACCATCATGTCTACTAAAAAAGAGCAGAATGGACAAGGGGGGCATGGTTCCCTACTGCTGCGAGAGTATAAACGTGAGGATCGGCAGCCCGTGATACAGATCTACACTGAGGGGATACTGGATCTGGTGGTGGACACGGCATTCAGAGGCTTGAAATATCATCCAGAGTGTCTACTCCTCTATACTCTCTTCACAGGCAAGTGATCAAAATAAAATGTTTCATTCTTGCTGTATCTTTTGTTTATTAGTTTGACAGTTGTGTGTGTTTTTTGATGAATATGTGTAGTAATGTAACAAGATCCTATGTTGGCACAAAACCATAAACACCAAGAGAATGGATGAAGAACATTTCTTGGGCATTTTGTCGATGTAATTATTATATTAATACTTGAGATCAAACGAGTTGTGACGTACAAATAACAATATATTTCCGTGTCTAACCATTTACTGTATTTTGGCAACTCGTGGCAACTCTTAAAGGTTGATTAGTTCGTATGTTCAACTGGTTTGTTTAGAATCCCCTCGGACACTTACTGGGATGGGCTCCAACGACCCATTGTCACCAATAACGTAAATATAATGATTTATTAATTAACTGTTTTTTTATCTGGTAAAAGCCGGGCTCAGAATCTAAGAGAACAAAGTCGATACCTACATATTAAATTTCTGGTTTTATATTCGCACCTGACTCTAGTGATCAACTTGACGCAACGGTATGCGTGACAAAACATATTTCACTGTTCTCCAATAAAAACGCTTTGCAAGAATCCACAAGGACTTTTTTATGGGTTATCACGGTTTGATCATGACATTGTGGTTTCTCTTGGGGAAATAATATAGACAATAAAGTTAAGATATATCGGGAAGATATAGTCAAGGGCATTTTAGGGTTTTACAGGAATGTGTGGTGTTAAGGGATCTCTACTCAACATTTCACTTACTGTACGTGACTAAGACAATCTTCCATTGTCAATTATGTTGACACATGTCCTCTTAGCACAAAGAACCAGTTTAATAATTGTGAACATTTCACAAGCTGTTAGATCTTGCGAACATACTTGACTATTCATATGCCTTCAGGCAAGGGCAGGTCCTGTTGATGGGAATCTCCAGGCCCTTACCTTTATGATAAAGTATGATGTGTTTGCCTCTAAGGCAGTGCACTTGCGAAAACCCTTTTTTCCCCAATGATGTTGATGGTATTGCGCTATTTGCCAAATTCCCATCGAGAGTAAAAAGTCGAAGCCAGATCAATGGCAGATTCTCACGTAGGCTAACACCAGTGTACTGTTTCGTTTGTGGTCTGACAGCTCTAATTACAGGGCTGCCTCGAGCCATTCATATCAGGACGTGCTGGGACTAATTCAAGATGGCCATGTGGTACACAGTAAACACATTTTTTTGTCTTTACAGAAAAAATGTGAGGTGAGGGTTTCAGAGTGTAAAAAAAACAGCAGAGTGGACAACTGTTTTTTTTTCTGACTCAAATCCTTTCAAAATAAACCTCTTTCAGTAATATTGTCGCTCTAACTTTCTTTTAAAGATCAAATAAAATATTGTTCCTTTAATTGTGTGTAAATGTAACTTCCATATACTCAATTTAATTGTTATATCAAAACTATTTTTGAACTTGTCTATATTTGTATTATTTTATTGTAGGATATGATCTATTCATGTAATTGCTTCAGTACATTCAAAGGAAATGTGAATATATAAATAAATATCCAAATTGTGTTTACTTTACATTGCAGATGCTGAATTTACAAGAGTAAAAAAGCAAAATAAAAATATATATGTCTTTGATTACTTTCATGAAACAGTGACCTAAAAGTACCAACCAAAAGTAGCAGTCAAAGGCAATAAAATATACAGCAAAGAGTGCCATCTTTTGGGTTCTCATCATTTAATACATCATTTTCCTTGTTCCAATGTGTTTCAGTGAACTCTGGTTTTGTCACTGCCACAGACCGAGTTTCCACCCTGACTGCACTCACTTCTTCTCCTCGCTTGATCTCTGCCCATGACTTCAAATGACTCTATCCAAATATTTTTACTCATCATCTCATTAGCTGTAGTCTCACATCTCTACTTCTTTCACTTTCACAAAAGCAAATTCCGACCCCTGTCATACGGTCTGCATCTACTGCTTCACCCTTGCATCTATCTGAGATGCTCCTGACGTCTTCATACAGACCCACACGTCCTATCTTGGAACTCACACTTCCACATCTAAACTGGGCTGCTATCACAGACGGGCTATATAAGTTATTCAGTGAAGAGGATGACTTCAGCAATCTGCCACTTAAATATGGTAAATTAAAAAATGCATAGACATAAACATGTTGCAATTATTGTAGCAGAAAAGCAAGACTCAATATTTTAAAGCTGCAATTAGTTAACATGTGTTCTATCCTATTCCTTTCTTACCTTTTTTTTTAGCTGTTAACATACTGACAGACTTTCAAAAGTGTCACAATAAGAATGTAAATACTGTGAGCAAAGATTGCATACAGTATGAGAAGATGGAAAAACCTGATCTAAAGAAAATACATTTAGATGCAGATAAAGAACACAGGAAAAACAACTGAACTAAATGTTATAAAACATAAAAATATATTTCAAAAATAGTCTTGGAAAGATATTTTTGATATGATGAAGCTTAAAGAAATCAATGACTCTTTAACCAATCATGGTTCGAACAAGTAGACACAACCTACTACAGTTCTTAAGATATTGGAGTTGTCAACCAGGTATTTCTATTTCCTTGTCAAAAACCCTAACTGGGCCTCATTTTTTTTCTATTGACAGCTGTCGGCTTCATGGTCACCAAGTCTTGGTGGATGTTGGTGTTGGTGCCTGCCCTGGTGCTCTGTGCTCGCTACTATTGCAGCCGGCTGGTGATCCACGACTTCCTGCAGTACATGATGTCCACAGACTTGAGAGACATTGAGGAGAGCTACATAAACACCCCAGGTTTGTATTTAAATACTATAAACCAGTACTCATTATAATAATGCGATGATATAACAACCACTGAAAATAACCACAAGCAGGAACTGTCTATCTTTAAATTGAGGGCGACCACCCGATGAGCTCAACCAATGACAAATCAAAGGGTTAATCAGACTCTTTCTGCTTAGGCTTTACTTTTTCTCTTTAATCCCCAATCCAAACCTCTGATGTGAAGTTTAACGAAAGACAAATTCTAATCTCTCTCTTGCCATAGAAGAATATATTGTAGAACCTTAACATAAAGCCTTGGTTTTTTTCTGTACTTATTTGATGTCTCCGGGTATTTCATTAACAAATATTATTTTTTGCTTGGATAAAACCAAGCTTTCTATTTGCAACCTTGTCTTTCTTGTTTTACCTTTAGCTGGATCTACAGTTCTTGCACTTCTTTTCTTCTTGATGGCCTCTCGCTGTGTTGATGGTGGCCTGCACTGGTTTTGATTTACTACAAGGGATTCTTATTGGCATTGAAAAAGCAGGAAAAAACAGCTAATACTGTGGCAACTGTCTCTGAGAGCCATAGGGTGAGTGGCCCAGGACAAACATTTCTGGTATTTAGGTACCATTCTTAGAGGAGTCTTACGGTATCAGGTTTCACCAAGTAAACTTGTATTATAGCATTCCTTCAATGATCTCTGGTGTCTACGTGTTGCAATGCTGCCCATCAGCAAGACTGTACCCCTCCATTGTATCTATATCCTCTTCTATCACTGGCCCAGAATTAAGTGTACTACAGTGCCTCACATCTAACTTAGTCCCATGGTGAGCAACACTGCTGAGGATTGTGAAAAAAAATCTCTTGTCATCCTTTCCAGGAAATCAGCAGTTGTTAGGGGAAGCATGACTTAAGGCTACAACTACGAAGGTAAGATGAACTGCTGGTCAATTGGAGCCTTTGGTCCACCTGGCAAGACAGAATCATCAAACCTGGCTGAGATTTTTAAGTAACGTTTTTGTAGGTTTCTGGTATCATGGAAAATGCACATCAGTCATTGTCAACACTACACTATGTTGCAATCTTGTACTTTAATAGTTTGTGGCTCCAGGCATGTCATAAGAATTGTGAGTGAATTATTTGAAGAAAAAAAAATCTTGTAAAATTATAGCTGTTGCTATAATAACAACCAATGTGGCCATTTTAAAATACTGCCAAAAAATCCTGGGCGTTACTTGTAGTGTGTGTGTATTGTGAACTTCTTAAGTAAAGGAGGTGTGTCAAATGTTTGGATTAAATTCAAATCCATCAGTTTTAAATTTAGCCGAAGTTACAAACACAAAAATACTTAAGTCTATAGTAGTATATAAAGAAGTTAAAATTTTGAAAAAAGTATTTGCATCTCCCTAGTTTTACAGTTTTATCTTCCATCTAAATTCAAAAATGTCTTTAAGTGGAGACATAGGTCTACATTTCTGATGGACCCACTGAGAAATAAATACCCTCCAGGTGTAGATTGTTATCCACTTACCTTAAGTAGTTCAACCAACATGGACTGAAAACAGTAGAGCAAACATTTAACAGCTGCCCTTTATATGCTTTGAGTAAGTGTGAACTGAAATGTCTGTTTCAAAATATTTTGTTACTCCTTTAATGAGCTAATATTCTAGTGTTGATCGTCAGTTAGACCAACATGATTATCAATCAAGATAAGAAAAGCTGTTATTTTGGTAAGAAGAAAAAAGATATGTGTTTATTCTTTCGAATCATTTCTTAATTATGTCTCTCGTGTTCTTGTCCCTGTGGTCAGACCGCTGTCTTTGGGTGGCAGAGAAAGAAGGTAAGGTGGTTGGACTCGTAGCAGCCATCGGCGACAGGACCACCGGATCTCTGGAGCTCCTACGGATGTCAGTGGACACCAACTGTCGCAAGTGCGGGCTCGGCAAGGCTCTAGGCAGGAAGGTCATTGAGTATGCTGCTGCCGAGAATTTTTCTTGTGTGAAGTTAGGCACCACTGCGTACTACGAATCAGCCCATCGCCTTTATGAGAGACTCAGTTTTCGCAAGATAGGGACCATAAACGGCTATACGTTTCCGGGTACCATACACCACAACCTCTTCTTCAGAGTCTTCTTCAGGATGCGACAACACCGATACAGACTGGAGATTAAAGGTTGATTCTGGATCATGAGCTGAAACCAACTTGTAAATGCTTGTCTTGGATGAGAACTTTTTTTTTTTTTTCGCTTAACAAACAATATATACTTATTGTTTCATTTGCTGAATCAGCAATTTTCCAACAGAAAGACAGTGATAAAAGTAGTCTTTCGCTCAAAATACTGCTCCAGCCATCCTATACTCTCCGTTGACTGTCAAAAGGGATGCATGTAACATTCATTTTTGGGATCAAAAAATTAAAAATTGTTTCAACAAATCAGTCTCTATTGCATTCTTTTTATATTTGTTGAAAGGGCAAACACAAATACATGATGCAAAAAAAGAAAGGACAATTTCTTCTTAATTATTAACAGAACTTTAACAACAATTTCTTAGAGAAGCAGAAGGTTTCTATTTTGTAATCACAAAAAAAAGATGATTTGTCTATTCAAGCTGTTCCCTGTCACCTGATTTCCCAATTGTCCATAAAATTTGCACATGCAGCAGTTTTTTTTTTAACTTCTTCCTCATATTTCAGATGCAGGTTGTGTTGAAATACTTCCCCAACACTTCCATCACCTTCTATTTCATTTTTCAAGAGTTTCTAAGTAAGATAGATTCAAGTGTTTGTCAAAATATAAATTACTATAGTTTAGAATTCGACTAAGCTGCTCATTTCTACCTATTGCATGATTTCTTTTTTTTTGCTGCAATATCACTGTCCTCAATCAGTTTTATCTTTCTATAAACCTTTTATTTATTTATTTAAATATCAAGTATATTATTAATGATGAAATTCAAAAGAACTAAATGTCATAGAATTTGACAGAAATGTTTCTTAAATTTTATTTAGTTATATGTAGACAACCTCAGGTCATTTTTGCCTAGTCCTGTATAACTAACTCACAAATGTAAAAAAAATGAATCAGCTAACAAATGTATTCATTTAATCTTTTATTGTTGCCGGGGGTGCTGGAGCCTATCCCAGTTTCTATGGGTGAGAGGCGGGGACACCCTGGAAAGGAAACCAGCATGTCGCAGCGCACACAAAGGCGATAACACAAAATTATGTTTTAATTAGTTTGCATTTGTAATCACTAAATAGTGAATAAAATTCTGATTTCCTTTCCGACTTTTAAAAGAGATAACTCTTACATCTTAAATGTGCATGCATGTTGCACAGACAAACACACACCTAAACCAACACACACGCCTTCATCCTTGCTTCACTGTCAAAAAGCGCTCACGCAGCTTTTTCAGGAGGAAGTTTGACTTTCGGTCTAAGACTTGCAGCAAGACTTTAACGAAGAGCCGACCACGGGGGGCTCAGTGGTCACCTCATTACCAGAAGGTAAGAAAATCTGTACACTGGACTCATCTCACACATGCAAGGATAATAGCTAACTTTAATTATTAAGTGAAATGGTTTGATGTTGGGAGAGAAAACTGTCTTTATCTCCAAATCAGGGTTGCACTGGCGGGAGCAAAGATGACTGTGGAGTACCAGGCCTCGACGGTGACAAAGATGGACCTCGAGGACAGTAAAATAGGATACAGTCGGCTTTCTTTCGACGGCAGTAAACTACGATACTCAGGTAAAAGTGATGCATTTTCTTGCTACCTGAGGTAGTGCCCCAGGTGGCAAATATCTCCATTAACATATATACAATAAAAGTATTTGTGTAATAAACTTAATAATAATAACAAAAAAAAAGATAAAAGACAAAATGTCTTACATGTAAAATGTTTACTATCAGATTAATGATTTCTGGCATCTCAATCCGATAGATACATTGAAATGATCTTGAGATGAGCAAAATTGTTCCATGATTTTTGAACAAGACAAATCATAACAAGTCATGTCAACTCCCCCTTATTTAAGTGATATGAAAAGGTTTAATAATAATAATAATTATAATAATGAAGAAGAAGAAGACTTGGCCAAAAATGGCCTAACTAATCAATTTATAAAGGGTTATTATATTGTATTTATTGTTTTATTACATGCAAGTATGAACATGCACAGATTTGCTTGGAGGACAATAAATAACAAAACCAACAGTTCCTGTGATCACACCATTATTTTCTCTTTCTTTTTCCCACTTGAAGTTTTCGCCTTGCGAAACAGTCCTGTCAGGCTGGCTGCGGTTTGCTTCGGCGTCCTCTGCCTTCTTCTTCTGGCCGGGATCATAGGCCAGAGCGTCCACTGTAAGTTCTTCTTCTTCATTTGATTCAGCAATTAGCGCGTTAACAACTGATGTCATTTCTCTTCATTAAGATAGTAAAGTTGGACAAAACCATGAGAAGAAAGTAAAAGCCATGACTGAAGACAAAGAAAAGCTACAAGCAAACCTGAAGTCGATGCAAAGCCAGCGGAAGGATCTGGAAACCCTCAACAGAGAGTTGCAGAATAACATGAACTATGCGTCTAAGAAACTAGAACAAACACGGACCAACAATAATTTACTGACTAGTGAGGCAAGCCAGTTAAAGCAGAGAGAGAGTCAGTTGCAGAACAATAACACAGCACTGACCGCAGAGGTTAAACAGCTAAAAACCGGTAAAGAGAAGTTAGATTCTGACTTTAACACCGTGTCCTCTGCAAAACAAATGCTTCAGACACAATTTGACGCTCTACTGAAACGCAAAGATGACTTGCAGGTGGATTTTGACTCAGTAACCAGAGAGCGAAACAACGTACAAAACAAACTGAACAATATGACTCGATCTAGAGAAGGAATACAGAAGAGCTACAACGACCTGGTTAAGGATGTTGAACATTTGCAAGGCAAATACAACTCGTCTGCCAGTGAGAAGGACGAGATCGCCAAGCGTCATCGGAACGCGACGATCGATATAGGCAACTTATCCGCTCGCTATGACATTGTAATGAAAGCAAGGGATGAGCTGGAAGCCTCGTACAACTCAGTGGTTCAAGAGAAGAGGGAACTGGAGATTAGCCTGAGGAACTTGACGCTGGAGCGAGATAAGCTGAGGGAGGCAAAAGACAACCTTACGGCTGAGATGGACCTGCTGATGCAAGGTATCCAAATATCAATCAGTTCAATATATCCAAGAGACACAAGAAAACAAACATTTGCAAATAGCACCACACATTATGTTGTTTGGGAGAAACTATATAAAAGATAGGGATTCAGGAACATAGAAATAATTTGCCAGGCTGGCTCTAACTGGCTACTAGAATTATCAAAGTTTTCAGAGCTCAACTACCGCTACTTTAAAAAAAAAAAATATTTAAAGTCAAAATATGTTTTTTTTTCTTTCCCAAAATTCTTCTAGTGATTTGATTAAATGCTGTTAAACTGTTTTCAATTAATGAATACTTCAACCAGAAGTATTCATTAACAAACAACATAACAGTTTTTTTCTTTGCTTTTCCACATTAGATCATTAGTGAACGACAAAATAAAGTAATACAATTTTCAGGACAATTCAAGATTATATTTGTTCTCTTTTCACTGAGGAACATGCATGAAAATGAACTTGAAGTCAAAATAAATAGATAATTGTCTTACGACTTACCGGGAAAATTCACTCTTGCAATATAACTTCATCTTGTCGATGAAACAATCTTCCTTTGAATTGAAATCATGTCATACTAGAAATGTTAAATGAAAGAATATGGGTTAAACAATTGAGTCGCAGTAGAACACGTGTTGAAGTTTTCGTTCGATATTAACAAAACAACAGTAACAACAGTTTCAATTACACATTTTTTTTCAACTGCTCTTGTAGGAACAGATCTTGACAAGTTGTTTTTAATTGATTCTCTCTGGTTACAGCTAAGACGTGTGCTGTGGGTTGGAAAAAGTTCAAGAACCATTGTTATTACCTTTCGAATGGCGATAAAACGTGGAAGAGCAGCAGAGAATACTGTAAATCCAAAAACGCAGATTTGGCAATAATCAGTAGTTCGGATGAAATGGTGAGTATATGACTATATTTAACTTCACTTAAAATGAATTTTATTCATAACATGCCCTTTCAAAATCATTTAATGCAATATACATGGTAATATAGATATTAAAGTGATAAAATATATTTCACTTGTGCTCAGTTGGTCATCACACCTTGAAACTTGAAAAAATCTGAATGCTATGTTTTTTGCCTGGAGTATTTGATATATTTTGTTTGTTTCAGAAATTCGTCAACACTTTGTTTACAAAAGACAACGAAGTCTGGATCGGACTGAGCGACGAGGGAATCGAAGGCAACTGGAAGTGGGTGGACGGAACACGCCTGGCAACAGCGTAAGAGCGACAACACATTTCTTATTTTATAACAGCATTATACGTAGTTCAAATTCTAAAAAAGGGGGATAGAATTGGATCTAAATGAGGGCGTCTTTTAAAAAAGAAATTACTTTAATGACTGCCAACTGATCTGGTCATCACCTCTTAAAATGGACTTAAAATGTGTGTACGCAGGTTCTGGGCCAGTGGTCAGCCCAACAGCTACAATGGTAAGAACCAGGACTGCGCTGAATTCTGGCACCATGGTACTGGAGTCGGCGAATGGAATGATGAAAACTGTAACCTGGAGCAGAAATGGCTCTGTGAAAACTAGATCCCAAGCAACCATTGTAGAATCCATACTTTTTTAAAGCACAATTAATCTGTAAAGTATTTGTTTCTGTGATTGTGATATCTCTGCCAGTTATCAATTATTATTATTACTAATACTATTATTGTGTGTTTTTTTTCCCTTGTCGAGCTAATGGAGCTCATTTAATTTCCATTCCTCCTTAAAAGAAGACAGAAAAACTTGACCTAACGAACCGTCACCCACACAAAATACATTGAAAGTGTTTCAAGGAGTTATGTAAGTGGATCATTAACAGCCTGAGTTCTGATGAAGAGTAAAACATTTAACTAAAGAGGTTTTTAATTCAATGTTGAAGAAAATAGTCAAAACAGAATATGTCGTTGCTATATAAAGCTCAAACCAATTCACTTTAATATTGTTTTGTTTTTTTAATCATAGTTAAACTCTACTGTAACTGGTGATGTCAAGAAATGAAAAAGATTAAGAGATAAAAGACAGTAATTATATTGTTATCTAATGTAATTAATCTCACCAAATAAATTGCTGACAAAAAAACATCAGCTTCAGTGTTCTTCATTTAAATTCAATATTGTGGCAGATTAAAAATTGCAGTTTACAGTTTACATGTTTCCGTATTTGTGAATCAAGTATTGCCTGCAACCTTAGTTTCCACCTGCAGGGCTGAATATTGAGTTCTAGATAATAAGTGAATTAGTATCTGGGGCCTAATGTACTAAGAAGCTCGCAGATCTTCTACTAAATATGTCCAGAAACTGAAATCCAGAAGATGGCGCAGCACCAAAATCTTTGTGTCTTTTGTTGACTTGAAGCATCAGACGTGAATCATTTTCTTTGTTATATTATAAAAAAAAAGCTCATAATTCATTTAATTTTTTTCTAAATAACGTAAAATAGCGGATTAAAATATTCATTTTAAAGTGATCGATGTTGTCTTAATAAATACAGATCATCATTTTGGTAAATGAGAACATATTAATACGTTTGTAATAATGTGAATAATTTAATATCCACTAGTGTAACTACAACTACAGTGTGTTAATTTATGATCAATATTAATCGTTAATGTAACTCTTACATCTCAATGTGACTAGTGAGGCTGACATGCATCTGAGCAGCTGACCCCGGAGTACGCCACCTACAGACCTTGTAGGAATTATTATTAATGAACTTTGTACCGCTGTTTTGAGTGTTGATACATATGGACTTTGACATAAAAGGTGGCTTAGTACATGAGGCCCCAGGTTCCTAAGTTGGATACAATCAGTGAGACTAAGTTAAAAATGATCAATTCACCAGATAGTTTAATGTCCACTTGGGGTGTGACTGTTTTTACGCTGACAACATAAGCTCAAGCAGACCTAGATTGTAAAAACAAGCTTAATGTGATTTAGAAAAAATAAACAAATTTTAATTCATCGCAATTGATCACATAATTTGATATTGTCTCGCCAACCCAGTGCAACCCCAAACAAAATTGTGATTCCCATCTGATCACGTGATCATTTCTCAATCGGCTCAAAGGAGAATTGTCATGTGCTCCATGGCCATCAGTTGAATTGCTCTTTGGCAAGACTCTCACAAATCTGTCTTGCCTTCAGCTCGTCCAAATCTCCACTGCTGCCAGGATTTTAATTGGTTGTCTGAAATGTGGTTCCTTCCAGATACAGCTACTAAAAGACATCAGATAGTGATGGGAAATCATTTAGCAGCTTCATACATACGACTCAAAGTGTTGCCTCGTTGATTCTTGTCTTGTCTGATAATTGGCTGGTTACTTGAAGGTCCTGGGGAGGCATATTAGATGTCTTTCTCTTGTATCAACTTGAAATAGGCCCCTTAACAGCATGAGCTGTAATGCCTGATCCAGAAGGGAGTGATGACATCCGCTGTCTATGATGTCACTTGTTACTGGGTGGTTTGTTGTTAACTGTAGGAGAGTTATGATTCGTTTCTTGATATAAACATAAAGTATATTAGCTTATAAGAAATTAAATTTGAACAATTCAATTAATACAAATCCAATAAAACATTTTTAAATATGTTATAAGTCTCTGTGGGACATTCTTCACATTTTAAAAACATATTGACAAAAACAAAAAGGTAAACCAGACACACATTTGTCATTAAACTGAGAGAATCAACTTCACAGTCTATCATATTGTTTATATACATTGCATAACAATTGTCTGACATGGTCGTCACTAGGATTAGATTTCCAAAAATAAATATTTGCAAGGGAAGGGAAAATTGCGTGAAAAGATCTGCTCCATGCTGACACTTTAGACTTGTTGAAACACGACCACTGAAACACACCAGAATACAATGAAACACTATGATTCCCATGAATTAATATACTATATATATATATATATATATATATATATATATATGTGTGTGTGTTTGTGTGAAGTCACCTTAGTATCAAAGCTGGATGCCACACTTATGTATAGATTTCATTGGTATCTTATCAATAAAACAAAAAAAACATAAATATTAAAATATTATATAATTATAACATAATTGATGGATGTAGACACTGTCACTAGATTCAAAATAACATCTTGATATGGTGCATCATTATGAGAGGTAACGATCACAATTCAGTGCAAGCACACTGTGCATAATCTCTTCTTCGAGGTCAATATACATTCGTACAACAGAAACTAAAGAAGGTTTTTTTTTTTCTTCATCACTTGAGTGCGGATGCGGGAGAGACAGGAACGAGACTTTTGTACATGAAGAAGAATTACAACATGAACTAAGAGCAGCTGCTTTAAGAGGTTTGGTCTGCAGGAGACACGTCAGCGAGACATCATTCGCACAAACTCTGTGAAGAGAGAGAAAAAAAAGATGGGACATTGGTGACGTAGATGTTAACTCTTTGTGGTCTTGAGGTGTGTTCAGGCATAAGCGCTCTCCTTCTATCGTTAGGACTTAAAACCTCTTAGAACATGAAAAATAAACATCTGAAGTTTTTCCTAAATACTCGAGTTACATTGATCCTTTTTGCTCTTAAGTTCTTGAATTCGTGTTTCATTCGACCGCCAAAGTCCTCACCCTCAAAGTCCACCTGACCATCACCGTTGAGGTCGACGTCACGCAGTATTTCATCAATCTCTCTGTGGTTCAGCTGCTCGCCCATCAACTTCTTCATGGCCTCCCTCAGCTCGCCCAGGCTTATCTGACCGTCTCCGTTGGAATCAAACTGTAACAAGTAACACGTTTGCTTTAGTGTTGAACATAGATGTGCCCCGAGGAAAACAGCTGAGCCAACCAACAAATACAGAAAACTAAATGGGACGAATTTTCTTTGAATGAAAAAACATTTTTTTTTTTTCTTATTCTTCTTTGATTTTGGGAACATTTACTTGAGTATTATATGTTGAAGCTCTCTAAAAATATAACACTTGTGTCATATAATTATCACCTTGGTGGGAGTACAACGTAATAAGTGACGTCAGAAAGGTGATTTCCAACAGTGTTGTGATGTTCCTGTTGTCAGAAGATATGATGGTGGAAATGCTATTAAGTAGCAGGTATTAGGTTAGTATTGAGGTTGTTTTGAGAGTTGAGAATTATACTATAATTATAGAATTCACTAGATAAAAAAAATGTGTAGTTATATTCAAATATGCGTGTATATATAGTGAAGAATGTGGTCCAAACCTCTTTAAAAGCGTCCCTCAACTCCTTGACTCCGATCATGTCTGCAGTCTCGGCGAGCATCTTTGGGCCCATCAGCTCCACGAAGTCTTCAAAATCAACTCTTCCGCCACCTAGTGGAAGATTATTTGTATTGACGAAAAATGCCATAACGTCCTACACATTTATTTTTGCATTCCACTCTCCGCCCTATTCGCTTATATTATATTCAATTGAATATTTGTATATATTTTGTTTTCAATTTAAAACGATTCAATTAAAGCATTTATTAATGATTTAAGCTATGATCTCATCCTTGTAGCTCAACAGTTTCAGCAAGTATATATAATACATCCTCAAATCCCCAAAAGCCATGATGGGAAAGGTTAGAGTTCCGAGCTTAAAGAGAAGAAAATGCACAATTGTCCTAAAACTGTTGTTATATAATGCTGATTCACGCGGATTTGCTTTCAATAATAGCCTCGAAAGAGGATTTGCTATCATCCAAGATAAATAAAATTGATAAGCGCATTGATTGGATGTTTTTTTTGTTTTTCAGAGCTATCAAGTGAGTAGAACTTTATTTTCAAAGGTGAACATTGCTCTCTACTGGTACGACATCTAATTGCAGAACGTTGTGTGGACTGGCAGAGTTGTGTATTTTCATGTTCACTCTCTCAGACTCACAGATCTGTTGGCTGAGCTCGATAAGCTCCATCTCGGTGGGCATGTATCCCATCGTCCTCATGCACTCGCCCAGGTCCTTGTAGCTGATGAAGCCGTCCTTGTCCTTGTCAAACTCCCTGAACGCCTCACGGAGCTCTGCAGTCAAATGGGACAAACAAATGTGCGTGCAAGTTAAGAAGAAGTATGTTTTCTTTTAGGACAGCAGCCCGTCAGTTCACTTTATGTGGCCTTTCGTATGGTCTTCTCAAAATAAAAGTAGATTACCTCATTCTGACCTATGGAGATGCCGGTGTTGAAATAAATGTTATTTGGTTTAATGCTAGTTTAAGGACAAAAATCTTATGATTATACGTGTTCTGTTTGTTTCTTCTGTCTCGACAGAATATGAACATTGAAACAAATGTAAACTATTTCTGTGGTTTTAATCGCAATTGAGTGGTTTGTAGGTTTTGCACCAGCTTTAAAAGGAATGGCAACTATCAATTTCAAACGTTTCCAAAAAAGATAAAATAATAATACTACTAATAATAGTTAATCATAATCATAATCATCATCATCCTCATATAATAAACGAGCCCGCCAAAACATAAATATAACATATTGAAACTTGTACCTTCCATCTCTTCTGGTCGCAGATCTCTGTCCTGCAAAGACGTGAAAAAAAAGAAGTTACAATACACACTCATATGTATCCCCTCTGTTCATCATGTGATGATTTCATTTGTACTTCTTTGTACTATTTTTTCGATTTGTATCTAATGCCTTGTCTTCTGCTATGACAAACCTTCAAAAAAAAATGTTTCTGAATGTCAAAGGGACCCAAACACACAACACTGGGGGATCCATGTTGCACAGATGCAGATGTACTCCGAGCAGCAGCAGCAGGAATAAAACAGGGCTGGATTAAAAGGCTGCCTGGCCAGGGACAGTGACAGGAGATTACAACGCAAAAATTGTAATACAATCAGTTCTTCATTGCGCTCTGCCTGTTTTTTTCTCTCTTTTTTAGCTGTTGTTTGCCTCCAGAATGGCACATGGGTAATATAATTTGATAAGCATCAACACTCTCTGGTCACACCCTGCACACGTTGTGCTCATTGAGACGTTTGTGATTGACAAGGGTGACAGCGCCAGAGAGTGGCTTATTTGCATTGAGGTTATTCCAATGAAATATTCCATGTGAAAAAAGGGTACGAGGGCAAAATCGAGGTGATGCAGGAGAAGAAAAAGGCTTTTTTTAACAGACACATAAATCTTAGTTCAAGTAACCAAACGTTTTTTTTTTTACAAAGTGATTTCTCCTCTGGGGCTGTTACGTGTACTAAAAGCATAATCCTCACCCTGCTGTGGTTGCCGGCATCCTTGATCAGCTTTATATTGGGTTCACTGAACTTTGAGCAAGTGCAGAGCGAACGAGTTGCTCAAAATGAATTTGTCAGAGACCTTAAAATGTGGGAATTTTGAGCTTAATTACTGCAGGTTAGTGCGTTAAAACTAGAGCAACGTTCCCTGAGGTCAGGGGAGCGTCGAAAGGCAAGTACGCTCTGCTCCTCTCGTTTTTCAGAACCTGATGAGTTCCAAGCTCTTCTCTATTGGGACCAATTTCAAGGTGACGGTGCTAAAGTTGCAAGTTGTTGTTTTTTTTAACTCTTACTTCTTTTATATTTGGCTGTAATGAGCTGGAAAAAAATATGGCAAACCGAAACTGTGACAACCGGGTAGACTAGGTCCGGGATCCCTAACAATACTTTGCACCACCTTTGAATTATATTCTCAGATTTACACTTCGATAAAAACACTAAAAAAATAAATCAAGTTGGTGTTTTAATCCATTTTCAATTGTTTACAGGTTTCTTTTCTTTTGAGTAAACTTTACCGAAGCGTCTTGATGTGACAAGCCTCACATAATAATATTAAATATAAAGAAAATACCATCTTTTGTTTCTAAAACTTAACACCTTAAAGGCAGAAATGATCAATAATAACTTAAAATATATATACTGTATATATTTTTTTTTTGTGAGGCCCAGTAACACATGGGGACCATTGGGGAACATCTACTTGAAATGTTCACGCTCATGGCCCGAAACATGGATCGCCTGCTGCACACAATTGGACATGGACATTATTAATATATTCCACGTGAAGAGTATTGTAGCTAGTGAAAGGTTGATGAGCCTTTTTTTTCAGGCCTTTGGGTCACCTTGAACCCGAGATAACGCAAGGGTTAAGCACCTTCTTCTGTATATCTATTGCTTTGAACAGCTATATGTTAAAGAATTTACGTTGCTTATAGTTTTATCACAATAAACAGGTAGTCATGCTTGCTGCGGCTCAAAATAAGCTGGGAGAAATGTGCCCAGTTAGAGTTTTGTTTCTCGAGAAATGACAGTTTGTGCATTAAGACAGTGACCTTCAGCAAGATAAGAGTTGGTCTCCCCGTGCAGACTATTATGCCGCGCTCACTGAGTCAACAAGAAAACAGTTTTTTGCTGGCTGCGTCCAGCAACAAATGAACAAACTGTTTGTATTCAAGTGTGTCATCATCTGAGCTATGGAATAAAAAGCCAGCAAGGAGAGAGGAACATCAGTGGTTTGGGACGAGCCGTGAGTAGCGCCTCCACACCTTGCTGATGGTAAATCTGGATTCTGACTCTGTTTGTTATTCTAACAGTTGTCTCTGTTCTCATTCCGATTGTCCGGGAGAAAATCCCTGACACTATACTATTAGGACCGAAAAAAAAAAAAAATTAACTGAGGGCGCCACCTACTGACCTCTAGAATTATAGGTTACAGGTTCATGAAGCTTCATTAGCGCATCACTTACTACAGCTTTAAACCAAATAGACTTTTCAACGTGTTTTTAATGCATATTCTTCACTGATCCGCTGGAAAGTTACTTTTATACACGTGTGCAACATTAACAAGGAAAAGAACATAATCAGAATTAAATCTGTTCTAAAAAAAAATATTCAAAATACGTGAAAAAACGTTGCAATGATAAGAATATGAGAACTTATATGACTGTTCATGCAATTCAGCAATAATAACAAGTGTGTCTTGAAAGGAACCTCTAACTCTGTTGCCTCATATGACCCTCCATCCATCCACCTTCCTACTGCTACTTCTAACTGATCTCTTATCAGCACGTGTCTCCGGTATCGATCTCGTACGAGACGTAACTCTGGAAAGAGCGGTGACTTTGAGGTCACCCGTGGATTTATGATCCTCGTCACATTTAAGAGCCATTGTGCGTTTCACTTTCATCACGGCCTCATGTTGTGTGTCATGCTGCTAATGTTGTCGATGAAGAACAGAGTGAGGAGAGAAAGTATGGTGCAGTTGAGAGTTGTACATACAAGTTGGCTCTGTGCGAAGCCCTGTCTTAGGAAGATGCATGCCGGTCCCACTATGTTGTGCAGCATGTTGCAGTTCTTAACCAGCGCACACACTGGATCAATGAACTCGTCCTGGTCGTCGTCTGAGTCCACCTCACCTACGTCATCTCCCAGGTGTGCTGACATGGCCGCTTCCAGGGGCGAGCCGTCGCTCCGATCTGCTGGGGTCGCCCCCTTTTTCCAGGTGCGGCAGAGCAACCAGTCAGCATCTTCACATTTCAAGTTTTCTCAGTGTGGTCACCTTACCTTGTTCTTTTGTCTCCTCTTTTTAGACGCCTTGTTGACATTTCCCATCACCCTCTCACGCCCCCCTTGCTTCTCAAAATGTCTTGTTCAGAAGTCGCATAAAAGTCAGAAAGGCATTCCACCTCAGTCCATCTTCCATCTGAAGCACCGTTTCTCTTCTCATCACATCTGGCAGAAGTTTTAGCACAATCCTAATTTCTCAGAGATGTTCCCTGTGATGTCCCAGATGACGGTCCAGGTTGGTGTGGTGGAATAGCGGGGGTGTGGCCGGTGGTCATGTCAGATGGAACCTGACTGAGCATTTTCTTTTTTTTTTTCAACCTCTCTCTCTCGCTCACACACATTTCCTCTCGCCACAAGTGATCTCTTGAATTTGTACCAACTTAATCTAATCCATCCCTCCCACCTTCCCTGCTCTGGCCTGTCAAACATGCTACTTTTCTGGTCTAAAAGGGACGAGCCTGGCATAAGGAGGGGAGAGAGAGGGAACGCGAGGAAGGGGGAGGGGATAAGAAGAATTATAGAGAGTTGGCGGCCTAGTTAATCCCTGACATTTCAGATTAGAGAACAGTTTTGTGTATTGGAGTCTGGGTTAAATTTGCGAAATGCATGTGCAGTGCTTGGATGCATAGAATCTTCTCATGCTTAAACGTCTGTAAATTCCATAGATTCTAGAAGTGCCTCTTATTTTTATAAATACACTAAAACATCACACATTCTTCTGTCGCAAAATATAAAAATAATTGATGTGTTTTAGGTACATTTTTAACTCTTCTTGCATCTCAGAAATTTTAAACATTATTTATTTATGATATTAAGACCTACCTATTTTCTTTAAATACTGTATGTGACAAATGTTTTCGTGTTTCATGGAGGCAAGGCATTATTTTAGCAGATAAATAATAAATAAACGTCTTAAAGTTAAAAAAAAAACAAAAAAAAACATGTATTTTGACTCTTATAGCTAGAAAAGAAGAAAAATAATTACTGAATTAACGTATTTAACATTGCACTCATGCACATTATCCAACTCATCGACCTCTATCATATATGTGCGTATGTTCGGATTGAATTCTTGGATGATACAGTTTTAATAATTGTCCAGCAGAGGGCAGCAAATATCATTGTTTCCTGTTGCTCCAAAAGGGTGTCATATTCTCCTCTCTCCGCTAGATGTCAGTCGATCACGCCGCCACCCAAGCCTTTCTCTTTATTGATGCTGTTTTCTACTCTTTGGAACATTATTTCAGTTAACTGAAAATATTTTATAGTATATATATATAATACATAGTTAGTTTAAGATGAACTGACGTGCTAAAAGGCCTGATTTTATTGACCAAACCTATATTTCGAATTCTCTTTAGATAACTTGTAACAATACAAGCCACAATGTTTTAGTTATATAATTGTAGGGGATAAAATTGGATGCCATAAAGATTAGCGGGGGAAAAAAACCTAATGAGATTTTTCTCCAACATTGCACCTTTTTACACGATTAAACGTCTTTTGACAACAGATTAAAAATGATTTTAAATCTAATTTACCAAGGTGCATAATTGTTAATTTTATGTTTTAATGTATATATACGTATATATATGAATATTTGCAGATTATGATTTTAACAAAAGTACAAAAATTGTGTTCTTTTGATTTTAGTTTTTTTGTGTTCCTTGATCAGATATTACTTTATTTATCCCTCCAGAAAATTAATTTGGGAAATTGGGGTTGAAGCACACAGCAGCTGACAGAAGAACAAGAAGTGCAAAAGTAAGTAAAAACTACAAATAAGAACAAAAGGCAAAGAACAATCAGGAAACAAGGACAAGCATGGACTTTCTGCCCTGAAGTGTGCAGGGAACAGCTGGCATCATCCATCATAGATCTTGCTTCTGAAACTATTACCAGGAAGTTCAGCTACTAGCCAAGAACCACAGAGCCAACCCTCCGATCAACCTATCCAACCTGTTTGAGTCACACTTGCACATTCCCACCCTGACACACGGCAGCAAAAACAAGAACATTGCCAGATTCTTAAACCCGCGCTGCAGGAAGGAGAGATTCTGCTGCTGCCAGACTTTTTAATAAAAATGTTGATAACCACATGATTATGTTGAATTATTCTCTTAATTCGTATTATTTTATTTTATTTTTTATAATTATATTTCGTTACTGTATGTCTTCATATAATGTGTATACCCCACCATAACAAATCACTTAAAAATAACACACATTGACCAATAAGTGCTGTTCAAAATGAGATAAAACGTACAATTGAACAGACACAGGTAGTGATGGTATGATGAAGCTTCATGAAGCAGTGAGTCCACTAGATGGCGGTATCTGCACTATTTTCCTTTGTTTTGAAAAACTGTTGATGAAACATCATTTTTAAACTGATGGCACCACCTACTGACCTCTAAACAACATGACACTGCTCCATGAAGCTTCATCAGGCCATCACAACACATGAGAAATAATGGGGAAAAAATAAAAATAAAATATATACAACCATTAAAGGTAGTAGGTAGGATCTATGTCTATGTTTTTGTCTGTGAACTGCTGTCTCTGCTCAAATGTTTGAAGAATAACGTTGTATCAATCAAACAAATCACACACTGATAAAAATATGTTGTGAAAGGATCGAAGCCTCCTCAAAAAGTTCAATTACACTGAACGTTCTTGTACAGGTGGTCTGTGATGGGAAGGCACAAGTCCAGTTGACTGTCCAGCCACAATCTGAGGTAATTATAGTCAAGACCAGTTCTTTGAGGTATTCTGCTGCTGGTGGTTCTTTCCACCTTCCACAAAGACACCCTATCAGGCTTGTGTACTTATCCTCTTGATCCCTGATGCATCCTGAAATGGCAGTTTGATCAGCAAACTTCTAAAGAGAGCTGTGACTGAAGTCTGATGTGTAAACAGTGAAGAGAGGAGGGGCCAAGTTATATCTAATTTAACTTTTTGTTTACCGTTTCAGAGTTGTATTGGTTTTTATTATTCTCCTGCTTCCTGTTGTTTACTTCCTACACTTAGGTTCCTCGTTTGTTAAATCTACGCTTAATTATTTGTACTTCAAAATCCATATCTATGATATTGGTGACATTTTACAGTGTACTTTGAAGTAACTCCTCAAAATCATATCACCGACAAATGCACATGTGTGCTACTACTATGTTGTGCAGAGTAATAACACGGCGGTTGGATGAAAACACAAGTTCTTCCATTTAACAACAAACACACCAGATGCCCAAGAGAAAATCCACAAGACCCAATGGTGGCTAGAATCCAAAAATCTGGATTTTGCATGCCACCAGCGTTGGTTTGTTTGAGGTCAAACATTTTTGGCGTTGGCTGCGTACAGTCGTGTTTTTACAATGACATACAAACACACATTAACTTGGGAAAGCGAAATCAGATCTGGCGCCGATCTGGCAACCAAAAGAAAATCTTTAAAATGAGTCAGGCATGTCATCAGTGTGTGGGATTCCGTGTTTAACATACATACATACATCTCACTGTGTAAAACGGTAAACCGTTGTGTGGATTTCAAACGTGCTCCACACGCAACAAAAGAATGCCACATAAATTTGAAAGTGACATAATCTTCAGGTTAATATCCGAGATGACGTTGGTCAGACACATTACAGGGAGAATGATCAGGCCGTTTGCAAATCCAGCTGAAGAGTGATGTCGATTTAAGTCGAGCTCGAGCTGACCATCTGTAACACAATGACACAGGCTTTCATGTCATGAGCAGTCATGAGCGCCATTGAGACCAGTAACAATATTTTTGGACGTTTTCATTTGTATTATTTAGATGATAGTGATACTGTAATTGTCATTTCAATTGAATTGGAGAAAAAAACAAGATAATTAAAACAATTCTTAGAGAAAACTATAAGTTAAAGATTGGTAACCTTTTGAAAACTAGCATGCATTTTAAATTTTCTTCTGTGGGTAAGATGGCAGCATATCCTAAATGTATCCCTTTTGTATATTCTGTGATGCTTAGACCAAAGAGAAGTTTTAGGGAAGATAAAACAGAAAAGCAAAGCCACAAGATCCTTTGTATCATTTGGTACTGGTAGTAAGCGCAAATGCGGATTGTGGCAACGAAGATGGATATTTTTGACACCGCAATTACATTGTTTTAAGACTAGGAACAAATAAATTCAATCTTATGTAGTGAAGTTTTAAGTCAACATTTAAAAAAAAAATTAGGTCTCTATATAGGACTATTTAGTTGTTTATACTTCCATAGACTCAAGTATCTTCACAAGGTGTTGACAAAGTTTATCTCTTTTTATTTTTGGCTTCTGCTATGCTTTTCACAGTGTGTAATAAGGTAGTGTCAAAAATTAAAATTAAATTTATGAGATATGGTTGGGAATATACCAGAAACCTCTATCTGACCGAACATCAGTGTTCAAAATTGCAAATGATGCCAGTAACTGATATTAATCTGCCTTCATTTTACATATGAACATATGATTGTCAGAACTGTCCCAGTTTGCCATGTCTGCGCTCCTTTCTGTAAATCCAGCCCGGAAATTAATGCTGGGTCCACCTGTTCAGATCTTATTATACAGAATGGTTTGACCTAAAAATTCATTTTTTTTAAGTTGAACCTGACACAGGCAGGATACTTGAAAAGGTATTGTTTTCCCTTTGAAAAAGTTGTATTTAGCAAACAGTAGGGAAATCATTTGGATCATCAGAGAAACAGGTTCATGTTCAGTTAGATTCCAAGGGTAGCTTTGTAGTCAGGCCTCATCACTCAGATGAAGGCCTAGTGCAGTTTGGATGGTTGTCTTCCTCACTTTGTATATATTATGTTTTCATGTGCTTTTTTAAAATAATTGGTCCAATGTATGTAGAAAAGTGTTTACCCAGCAGAATTAGCACTTGTTCAATGCAACATATGATAAAGAAGAGAAAGACACTTCGACAACTTCTTCATTGTCCCGAATTCAGAATCTAACTGCGCAAAGCAAACATCTGTCGAGCAATATTGTATGAGGGATCTGTATCAATCCTGTGCCCTGGCCTTTCTCTTGCCTAATCTTTATTGCTCCACCAATCCAGACGCTCCACTCATTGTCTTAGCATTCCGTCCATCTGTTGTATCAATGAGTCCTCAGCAACAACTGTGATCTCAAATGAAGCAGCTGCTCATGGATCAGTAGCCTATACCGGTGTTAGGGCCACAGGCTGGATACATTCTGGACAGGTCCCTATGTTATCGTATGGCACACAGACACAAATAACCACTTACACATACAAATCCTTAACTAAAAACAATTATTGCACAACTGGAGAATCCAACGTCCATTCTGTTAAAATCACAGGAAATAAAAGGTACAAAAGCCTTACAGAAAATAAGTGTACACGTGGTGGAAGTGAACCAGCAGCCGGGGATTTGGGATGTGCTCATGAACTTGGCTATGTGGGACTGGAAATCCTGTAGACCCCACTTACAACCAGGGCTACAAAAAACGATTTATAATTAGCGTTATATGCAACAATCTCCTTCTGAGTTGGCGATGGAGAACTAGTCAGGCAACACCAAAAACTTCGGAAGATCGATTACAAGATAATTCGTCTGGTAGTTCTGAACTTGTGTCACCATTTGCTTTGCTGATAGATATTGGGGCGTGAAAAAAACGGATCTTATTCCAATTTTCAGATGTTCGAAACTGATTGCTAGGACTAAGTCAATGGACGTTGCTATTTGTAGGCGAGGATCATGTCGCAGTTCTCCAGAGGGACTTGTAGAATCCATACTAGGCTTATAAATTCACGGGGGAAATTCAGCGCCACCTACTGAAGATTAAATGACTTTACCCCCTAAATAAGTTGACTGCATGTATTTGGAGACAGGATCAAACAATTTGTCCACATCTCGTTTGTTTTTTTTCAATCTATGGAAACATAGCCAAAGACGAAGATGGCAGGGCTTATATTCCGTTCGATTTTGGAGGACAAAAATGGCTGACCGCAATCTATACTAACTTTATACTATACAAATGTATTTTTGCAAGTAAAAAAGTTCCTACCTGCCCAAAGACAGAGTCGACAATGGGCCGGAGCTTCCTTCGTTCACCCTCCTGCAGCCACAAGTCCTCAGGGTCTTCAATTGGGGATGAGAGACTCAAAGTTTTAGACTTTGTCTTAGGGGGTCTCTTAATACTAGCAGAGCTCCAACGCCGAAGTGACTCAATCTTCTTTTTAATGGAACCCTTGAGGGAAAAATAAACCACAATATTCAATTATATTCTAGCAAACAGTGAGCACCAGGTTGCTCTTTATCTCCATCTATCTTTATTGTTCCATCTATTCTCTTACCCTAATGAGCTGTGAAGTTCAAGCTAAATCAACTGACCTTCTTTACAATCTTCCCTTCTTGCACCTCCATGGACGAAACACTCTTCACATCAGTCATCTTTGCAGCCCAGCTTGCATGCACACAAACGCGTTTGCTTGCCTTCACGCACTCCTTTCCACTTCACCTCTTTATCTGGCTGCAGAGTGGCGGACACCGGTTGATAATCTGAGTCTCATCATTGCTCCTCCTTCCCTCATCCGGCTCTCTCATCCCCTCTTTCCTGTATCACTGTCTATTATGAGGTTTCCACTAATATCCGTTTAAATAGTACTGAATCATATGACCACAGAAACATCCGTCCTTTATGAGGCAAAAGTAAACATATCATCTTAATTTGTATTTGTTGTGTTTTCATCCAACATTTTATGTGATAAAAGTGTGTCAGTTGCCTCTATTTCCTGCTCGTGCGCAGGGATCTCCAATAATCCTCTATTTATTTTCACTCTCTCACTCTCTCTCCATTTCTCTTTCTGATCTTGTTTACTTTCATGAACTACATTTTTTTGTCCTCAATCTCTCTTTGTTTTTGCTCATTATCCTAAAAATGTGGGTCAGTTTCTGTATTTTGAGTATAAAGTGCATCTTTTAGAGCCTGGTCAGTGAGATTGAAAGAAACTTGTTGATTTTATTAATTTATTCAAATCTTCTATCCACATTTTCCTTCCCTAAAGCACTTGTGGTTTGAATGAGGGAATCCCAGACATTCCAATACAAGTGTGCAGTGCACATGACGGACACATTTAACTTAGTAATCATTTTTTAAAGAGGAATTTGAGGATTTTAGGGGGTTGGGAAAAGGTTATCGGATTAAACGAGACTGGTAACAGAAAAGGCAACACATGGGCTAGAAACATAAACATAATTTACTTTTTTGGTATTTTTAAGAAAGAGGTAGGTCGATCGCCAAATTGAGTCTAATTGACGGCTGTAAACGGACCTGAGTGCCATACTTTGGACATACAAACACAGTGCATGTTCTTCTAAGATTCACTATGCTTCTCTCTGAAGGCAAACAATGCATGTACAGTAGATTTCTTCATTATTATTTCTACAATGGTCTATCTTAAATTGACAACTGGTGGCCTTCTAGGACTATTTAATCAGAATCAGAATAATGTATGCGTTGTAGCGTCAGTTCAGAATAAAAGAATGGAATAAGATAACACACAAAATAAGCAATAAGATCAGAACCGAACACCAAGGCGCCATTACACTCATCTATGTGCAAAAATTATTCTTAGCAATCTTAAAACTGATGGATTAAGGTAAGTGACAATTTACTAATTCCAAAGATCAAAATATAAAGTGACTATTTCAGAATCAGAATCAGAATAATGTATGCGTTGTGGCATCAGTACAGAATAAAAAGATATTAGGGACCACGGGATGCAAAAAATCGACTTAAGGGCAGCAAATGGCCCTTGGGCTAGACTTTACACATGCTTGTCTTAACTTCTATGTTGTTTCTGGGTCAAGGTGACCCCATGGCCCGAAAACAAATGTGATTTTGGTATCCCTTGTGTGGTATTTACTTAGACGGACGGTTTGACGTCATCACCGGAAGTGTGTTTGTTGTGGTTCTGGTTAGTAGAATAAAAGAGTGGATGACTGAATGTTACTCTTGTCCGTGCGTTTTTTATAAACATAACGACGAGGATGTGATACCGATCTCACCTCTACTGAAGTTCCTCACCCTGCTTGGCGAACCTCCGATCTGTAAGTTTGGAACTTTGGAATATGAAATGATACGTGACCAGCTAGTAGAATTGAATATTGAAAACTGACTCTGTGATAAATTGCTAACATCTCCCGATGACTTTCCACTCTCAAAAGCTGTGGATTTAGCTTTTCAACTAGTGTCTGCTGCAGTTAACATCACGGCTAGCGCCCCCCAGCATGCAACTGACAACTTCAACACCACTCGCACCGACCGTGTCCCCAGCTTCTCAGTCCACCGACCCCACTTATCATCACAAAGACATGGAGGTAAGCGTTGCAGGTAGAGGGTGGGCTACAGCACGCCAGACATGTGGAAATTGTGGTTCTTCTTCCCATTGCACATGCACAGCAACTTGACATCAAACAAAAGCGCCAATGCTGCGATAAACTTAACCACTTTTCCAGAGTGTGTCCCTCAGCTCAAGCGTCCATAAATGCATCACAGAGACTGTCTTCATCATCAAGTCCAACTACAATATTACTCTGTGGGTTCCTGCACCAAGCCATTTAAGTGGTGCACAGTGGAGCTGGATGGAGTTTTCCTGCCCTTGATGCTTGACACTGCAGTGTCAAGGTCCCTGCTCAGCGAGTTAACGGTACTGAAACTCCTGTCACACACTTCAGCCTGATGCAGAGTATTTGTATGGATATGGACACAATAAAAGGAGCTATGGCACCAGAATCCTCCAAAGTTTACCTTTCAGATGTCTCGCCATGGTGCCAACATCCTGGGCTTCAACCTGTTCTGCTCTCTGGTCTTCTCCGTTATGGACAACACAGGCTCCACCATTCTAACACTGTCCACTCCATGGCAGCAACGATGGCCTTCACTGTTCACTGGACTAGGTTGTCTCACAGCCTTCTCGTTGATCCAGCTGTGTCCCCAGTTTTCAACCACTGTGCCGGCTGCCACTCGCCCTACGCAATGACAGCTGAACTGCAGAAGTTGCTGGATGCAGGTATTATACAGCAGGTCGACATGTCTCCCTGGATTTCTAACCTGGTGGTGGTGAAATAGAAGTGTGGAGGCCTGCATCCCTGTGTTGACCTCAGGCAGGTTAACAAAG
The DNA here is from genome assembly GCF_982586985.1 of Callionymus lyra. Lineage (NCBI taxonomy): Eukaryota > Metazoa > Chordata > Actinopteri > Syngnathiformes > Callionymidae > Callionymus > Callionymus lyra. The sequence continues at coordinate 33,179,281 of NC_141818.1, forward strand.
CAGTGATTCAAGATAAACTCGACCTCCACCAGGGTTATTGGCAGGTTCTTCTACACCCAGTCAGTCACAACCTCACTGCTTTTGTGACCCACGTGGGAGTGTTCTATTACACCCGCATGCCTCGTGGCCTTAGCTCTGCCCCCAGTTGTTTACAAAAGATAATGACCACCATCTTTGCTGGCATCCTGGGTGTGGTGGTGTACCTGGACGACACTCTGGTTCACAGGGCGATACAAGCACTGCACGATGAATGCCTCAGCAGGGTGTTTGATGTCCTCTTCCGTCACAACATCTAAATCCATTAAATCCCAGCTAACTTCTCCACCTTTGCTGGCCCACTTTGACCTGCAGAGTCCCACATTTGTGAACTGTAATGCTTTCAACACAGCTGTGGGTGCAGTCCTCTCCCCGCTCTAACAAGGGACCAATGCGTCCAGTGGCTTTTACTTCACTAACATTTGCTGAGCAGAAATATTCAGTCGTCTATAGGCATGTGGTGGCACATGGATGTCTATGGACGACATTTCACCCTGAGGACGGACCATCAAGCACTGACTGCTCTACTAGCCACGACAGGGTCAGGACACAACCCGCTGCCACTCTACCATTTGTCTGAACGGCTGCAATTCTACAACTTCACCCCACACTTAACTCCTGGAAGGTAGAACACTGTAGCTGACTTACTCTCCAGGGCCACACCAACTTCATTGTTGGAAACTAGCCAGGACACATCTGAGCCAGAGCTTGTACTAATGCTGCACACCCCTCAAAGCAGCAGTCTCTCCCAGGGAGCTGGAGGCAATATCAACACAGGACCCTGTGCTCACCTAGCTCTGAACTTTCATCCGTGAGGGCTGGCCTGCAAAGTTTCTGGCTGAACTAACACCTTTCGACCGTCTCAGACATAACCTCTCCTGCTGGAACAATTACTGTGTGGCAAGGGGAATGTGCACATTGATTCCAGGTACATTGAGGGCACAGGTCCTGCATATGAATGACACCTGGGCATTGTGAAAGTCAAGCAGCACTGCAGAAGTTTGTGAAAGACTGTGCAGCTTGCCTAACTAGTGGGAAAACTGGCCCGCCCAAACCTCCGCCTTTGCAGCCCTTGTCATGGCCACCATTGCTGTAGTCTCACATCCAGCTATACATCTACGAGGAGCTTCATTGTGCTCCTCACCGTGGCTCCTGCTGGTAGTGTATGACCTCCACTCAAAGTGGCCTTGGCATGCCAGTGGCCTGAGACGGGTGTCTCCACCATCTACCCCAGAAGCAGCTGAGACTAATTACTCCCATGCTGATGGAGACTGGGACATTCCTGATGTCCGGCCAGTGACTCCTGAGCTGCGTCCACCTGAGCCAGTCGCACATGCGGACCCTCTGCAGCCTGGGCCCTGCCCTGTTCGGGCCAATCAGAGACCACTAAACCTCAAAGACTTTATAATTGATATTTAAATGTTTAAGTTACAGCATAACCTGGTACATGGCAGAATAATCCACGAGGTCATGACCCAGCTTGTTCCAATGTTCATTTTTAATTGCACTTTATGTTCTTGCCTTGATTCTTTTGGTCTGTTGGTTCTCAGGGACGGGGAGATGAATGTGGTATTTACTTAGATGGACAGTTTGACGTTAACGCCGGAAGTGTGTTTGTTGTGGTTCCAGTTAGTAGAATAAAAGAGTGGATGACTGACTGTTACTCCTGTTTGTGCGTTATTTATAAACATAAAACCTTGTTTTCTCTGGGTCAAGGTGAACGACCTCCCTGACTTACAGAAATACATATGCAGTGGTGGAGATGACCTTCATCTTGATCCAAGAGACAAAAACCTCAATAATGTTCATGTTTATATCTTGACCTATAAATATACTAGCTAATGATTTATGGGACTTCGGTTCTGTTAAAAGCAGTTTGCTAAATATAAAACTTGCTCAGCCTGTGTGATTGAGTTTGACACCCCTGGTGTAGTATGATCAGTTTAGAACGTTTAGAATGATCAACAAGGCTGAGAAGGATTCCTGGTCTTGTTTATAGTGCCTTGATAAGTTCATAGTCATAGGTGTTAGTTAATATGCATAAATGCTCTCTCTTGATATAATTATTGCTAATCTCAGTCTTAAAAGCATTGTGATGCAATTGCTGATTTTTTTTTTCAACTTTCAAATGTTACTTTAAGCATGCACTTGCTTAAAACAGGGACGACCTCATCTGCAGTAGGGTTAAAGAACTTTACCGTCATGCATCATGATTTTAATTCTCTCGTCAGCATCTGTCAACTACAACTACGGCATGATGCATTAAACCCTTCTTTTCTCTCTCCTGCTGACTCAATCCCTCTCTTTCCCACGTACTTCCTTCATTATCTTTAATCTGTGCCTTTTTTGATGTGATGTGGTTGGAATTCAACATCTCTTTCTCCGATGCATGTTTGCAGAATAAGTAAGGAGATAATCTGGAGGTGGGAGGACATGTCAGTGTTCGTCTGACCTTTGAGAGTAAATCCTTCTTTGTCATTACATTCTGGCTCTTCACTTCGCAATACTCTTTTCAAATGACAACTACCTCTTTGATAATCCTATGTTACACCTCACCCCATCTGTGTCAGTGAGCACTCTTAATGTGATGAAGCCTCACAGATGAGGAAGTGTTTGGAATTGATATCCGACTTGCTCCAGGTCCAATCATTGGGAAAGGTGGTTGAGCGTTAAACAATTGCGATTTAAAGCCTCTCCGGATTACATGAGCCAACAACATAATCCTTTGTAATGGTACTTTTATCCTTCAAATTACAACTGTGCTACCCTCTGGTGACTAGTTGGTGTAAAGCAGGGAGGTTGAACTTGACCAGTGGGTTTGACATTGCCATACAAAATGGAGATGTTATTGATTGAATGTAAATCAGTATTTAAAATAAACAATCTTGGACAAGCAAAAAAAAAAGGGATAGTGAAGCCAGACTTTTCTTTAATAAACAAAAACATGAGAGGTTGTGAGACAAAAATGCTTACTCTCGCGATAGAGTAAGATGCAGATACTTTTAAGTGGATGACACTTCATGAATCAGTAACTTTATCTTCAGAGTCCACTAGATGGCACTCGCTGCTCAGCTATTTAATCAGTGAGCGTCACCTACTGTCAGTGAGAGCGAAAAAAATATGAGACTTTATCAACCCATACTGACAAGTTTAAAGAAGGAACAATTAAGAAAACATAATTTTCTTTTAACACTTGTACAAGTACATTTAAGTTGGAGTGGCTTTCTTACAAATCCAACAAGTCATTTACTTCTTCTTCAAGGAAATGCTAAAAACCCATACAAGATCAGATTACAGGAAAAAGTGTATTTGACATCTGAAACCCTGAAGATGAGTATTAACAAAGAACTCAACAAAGTTCCAAGTCAAGATGTTCAGTGCTTTGTCGTTCTTGTGATTCCTCCTTGTGGCCATTTTTGTATTCATCTAGCAGTTTAGGACCAGGCGATGTCTGAGGGGAGGGCGAGCGCCTCGGTGAGCGTGGAGTTGCAAGACTGACATCTCTGCTGCTCTTTCGCCGAATGTGATGGCTTATACTCTTCCCTGATGTTAACGGAATGATCCCTCGCTCCTCCACTAGCCCGTCAAAAACTGCTCCAAGACTTTGTCGGATTCTCACGCAGAAGTCCGGGCAGCTGAAGGCGTACAGAATTGGATTCAACACTGGATTTAAGAAAGCGAACGATGTAGCATACGGAAGACCGACCTCCACTATTTTGAGTTTGTCGGTCTGGTAATGAGCCAACATTTCGATCATGCATAGGACGTGATAGGGCGCCCAACAGAGAACAAATGCTGCAATCACAAAAGCCACCATCTTGGTGAAGCTCTGGGAAAGCTGAGTAGTAGCAGATCTTAGGGACGAGGGAGAACCTGAAAAAGGTGACGGTGAACTAGGGGTTGGAGGTTTGAGGAAGATTTTTTTCATTGTACTGGTTGTTGCTGTCTTTGTTTCGTTAGCCTTTTGCCTTTGTTTCCTTCTATTTCGGAGTCCGAGGTAAATTTGGATGTAGCTTCCTGCTATTACCGCCAAGGGAACCAAAAAGGCCAGCAAGAACTTAGAGACAGCTGTGGTCGTCTGTCTCACTGCACACTCAGTCTCAAGCGAAGATTCGGGGGATAAATACAAGGCAAAATTATGATAACACAACTTCCTCTTGTGCTTTGTTTCAATAACCGAGCGGAACAGGGTATATGGGAACATGTTAACTGAGGCCCAGAACCAAGCTAAGGCACACACCTTCCATGCTCCTGCCGCTGACCGATGGTTCTGGCACCACACAGGTTTCATCACCAGCATACAGCGGTCTAAAGAAATGGCCGCCAGCAAGAACGCGGACACAAACATGTTTAAGAAAAAGATGGATGCCTGAGTTTTGCAGAGTGGATTTCCTAGCTCCCAGCTGTGAGAAGAGCTGAGATAATAAGTGAACAGGGGGAGAGTCAGAGTGGCCAAAAAGTCCGACATAGCCAGGTTCAAAACCCATACGGAGGCAACAGTCCGTCGTCGTAGACGGAATCCCACCACCCAAAGAATTAGGGCATTCTCTAAAATCCCAATGCAGGAGACCAGCCCGTGGAAGCAAACCACTGCCCGGTTGGCTTCTTTGCTGTTGTTGAGGGAGTGCTCCTGCATGAGCTGCAGCAGGGGGCAGAACAGCTGTCCGTAAGACGTTTGGTGGGTTGTCCTGTTAGACATGGCTCCTCTGAAACACAAGGATAAAGTCAAACATTAGATTAGAACCTCTTGGGCACTTTTACACAGCAGTTTATCTGAGATGTGTACATTTGAATATGGATGGATGGATGGATGGATGGATGGATGGATGGATGGATGGATGGATGGATGGATGGATGGATGGATGGATGGATGGATGGATGGATGGATGGATGGATGGATGGATGGATGGCTGGATGGATGGATGGATGGATGGATGGATGGATGGATGGATGGATGGATGGATGGATGGATGGATGGACGGACGGACGGACGGACGGATGGATGGATTGATGGATTAATGGATTCAATTCAATTCAATTCAATTTTATTGAAAGTGTCTTAACAAATTTATCTCAAGACACTTTACAGTTGAAGTAAGACTATAGTGGAGAAAGGTCCCAAAACAGATCCCAGCAGTTCAACATTGATGGATGGATGGATGGATGGATGGAATTCTACAACAGAAAACTTTAGTCATACAGATGAAGATGAACGACCGTCTGCAGTGATTCGTCACCAACAACATGCACACACATGATGAATCCGGACATGGTTGTCTCTTTTCCTATTTTCCTCATTTTAAACTAATTATACCGGTGAGACTTTATCTATCCAGAAAATCACTGTTATTATGCTCTAATTATGACAATTGCACACTTGTCTGATGCATGAGTCAATGTGGTCCTTCAACTCGTAATACTTTTCTTACAATACGAACCGTTTCAAAAGCACACATTGTCTTAACATTCAACATATAGTCTTCAAATGTATAGTTTGTACTGTATGGCAGCGTTTATGAGTCAATAGCACCATACAAGGAAGACATTCTTGGAAATCTTCTGTGTCACTGTGAACTATGTGACATGTCAAGTCCTGTTTGCGTGGAAGGATACACAGCACCAGGTATTGGGTAATTTCTTTAGTAATGTGAGTTTTCTGTGGAACAAAAAGTTCCTTTACAAATCTTTAAACACTATTTTAGATTAGTTTCTTATTTCATAATAATAGGTTTTAATAAAGTGGGGTAATTAAAAAATATTTGTATGCTAAGTAATTTCTTTTTTTCCACAACAGTTTCCTTTAAATGTAATTACTATTAATGATGTATAATTATCAGTTTTACTTGTGCCCTAGAGACAATTGGTGTATATATTATTTCATCACATTTCCTCGTGTACGTGAGCAAATGAGGAATTTTTTGACAGATGTTTTAAAAATGCAGAAAATGTGACGCTGAAAGAAAAGACCATACAATGGTAATAAAAATAAAGAATAATAAATAATAATACATGTTAATAAAAATAAAATAATTTTCTCATTTCTTTATATACTTTACTTTTGCTATTATAATGTTAATTCATACGAAGATAAACATTGAACTTAAAAAAAAACAACACTAATACTGAATAATAAATACAATTATAATTTTAAGGTAATGTAAATTATTGTAATAAATAATGCTATCAAACATGTATTTAATTATTCCATATAACTCACCTTAGCGTCAGAATTGAAATGGAAAATCCGAGTAATTCATTTCAGATGTCTGTCCTCAGGTCTTCTCTCTTTTGCTGTCAACCAACACTCCTCCCTCCGGTTCTGTCACTTTTCTACCATCTTCCAGGGGTAACAAAAAAAATAAATCAGGCACGAACACACGCCCGGATGCAACTCCTGACTTAGTATAAGAAACAACTGAAATAAACAACGGAATCCTGGTGACTAATAAGATAGACGTTCTGTAATAACAATGTCTGAAATGGGCGGATATACCTGCTTGAACAAGCTTCACCGCACGTTTTTCCACCTTATTTACAAAATAATGAGACATTCTTACACAGTCTATTGGAAAACATGACGTCATGCTGACGCAAGTAAGGGAAAGAATGTGTCTCTCGCCATCTACTGGTGACAAAGACACAGTTTACACTAGTTTTGCTGGGATTTCTCGTTAAAATATATTTTATGTCTCAAATCAAAAAAAAAGGGGGAAATTGTCCATAGGTATGAGAGTGTGTGTGAATGGTTGTCTGTCTTTGTGTGCCCTGTGACAGATTCCCCTGCCTCTCCCCTTATGATACTGGGATAGGCTCCAGTCTCCCCACGACCCCGGTAAGGGATAAAGAATGAATGAATGAATGGACTAAAGATTTTTTTCTCTTACCTTAACTTTGCTAAATAAATAAAAAATGTTTTTTTCTATTATTTCTTATTAAATTGATTGCAGCAGATCAAAAGATCAATGTATCAAAAGTGTCTTTATAAAATAATGTATTGCTTAAACAAACCTACACATGTTGATTTTTGACATTGCTTATTTATAGTATTGATTAAACCCTGCTGAATTAATATATTTTAGTTAAATACAGAGTTAAAGGAATGGCGTTGATAATTAAGTCGAATTAAAATTAATGACAAACAGCATAAAGTCTGAGAATGTTTTACGCTAGAACCAGGATGTTGTTTGGCTGATAATGACCGTTTTCGCACAGATACCTAAGAATGAATTAGCGAAGTTAAGCAAACTCATTGTCTGTATCCTTTTTTGTCCCACCTTTTTTCTTATATAAAGCAACTTTATTTTCCACCACTGACGTCCCGGAAAGTTATCTATAGAACGTAGTTAATCTACAATGGTGTTTCCTAGGTATGAGTCACAATTTCTAAAGATGTGATTGGTTGATCCTAAAAACTAGATTGAAAATATACTTTTAGTGATAATAGGCAAGGATTCTCAAATCACTAAACTTAAACATATGATCTAATCTTATCTATTCATTTTTCCAATAAAATTAAATATATGTTTAATCAATATTAAGCTTAACTTTAACTTATCATTTATTATTACAGAATTTGTATTTGTCACATAACAAAGTTCAAGAGAAGAATCAAACACGTGCCCATTGAGGCAGGATTCCTTATAAGATAAAGGAATGATCATATAAGTCGATTCATCGTCATTTATTGATTTTTATTGATTTATTAACACGATTTAAAGTTTACATCAAAGCACTGATAAACATCTTTTTTACATCTGCTTGCATATTATTGTCATTTAATGCTTTTTCCCTTTGTTTTATTGCATAGAAATATATGTTTTTCCTAAATTGTCTTTTATGGCCCATGGTAATACATAAGTGAACTGATAAGATTCAATCTGTGGCCCGATGATGCACACAAGAAAACTGGACTCCACCCAGTTCTAAAGCACAAGTCCACTATAAAAAAAAAGGGTTTTCTTCTACTGAAAACCTGGAGGTCAGAAGAACTTGTATACGTTCAAGGTATGAATTACTTTATTATCTAAAAATTGATTATATTGAATTTTTTTATTTTGTGTGCTTTTATGTAAAAGCTGACCTAGGAATCTTAATAATTACCAAACATAACATAAATTGACTACAATAGATAATTAAATTAAAGTCTCTTAAAAATCACATTATTAAAAAGGCAATTGTTCAAAATTTACCAAGATGCTGTATGTTATGTCGCATGTTCATTAAGCAAAGTTTCTACTAAAACTTTACATTTTAGCAGAGCTTTCTTTTATTAAATTTTATCAGATATATTTCAAGACAAATGAGAATTATGTTAATACTAATACAGGTTTTTTTTTAAAACAGCGTGTGATTGATGAAACTTTTATTGAAGTGTTTGCATAATAACTTTTGTTGAAAACTAAGCAAAGAGCAAATAATTGAACACAATCACAGCTCAGTTTTGGGTTGTGACATACAGTATAAAGGTGTAACATCGTTTCTGACTTCTAGTGGACATTTTCACGTAAGTATTATTGACTTAAGTTAACCATTATCTTTTCCCGTCTGCAGACCCAGCATGGCTTCATTTTGGGGTTTTGCACTTTTGTCGTTAACACTCGCTTCACCTGCGTCAGCCTTCGTTCCTATTGGTGGAGGGGCTTCAACGCACGTTAGCATTACAGGCTCGGCTTTGTTGCAGAAAGTGACGGAAACATGCCGGGCTGTGGCTGAGGCTGCAGGTCACGAGTTCAAACCCACGGTAAGATAAGAGATGGATTCGTGGAGAACCTTTTACTTTACAACGCATTTTGACGATTTAAAAATAAGTATACATCACTTTTTCTCAATCGTTTTACAGACAAAAAGTAGCCGAAAGTTATAAAAGTTATAAAAGTTATAACAGTTATAAAAGTTATAAAAGTTATATTTACAATTGTGTTTAAACCAGTTGGTCCTGGGTCAGAAAAAAGGTCCTCCCCAACTACGGCCCTTCATACCAGAGAAGCATATTAATATTTTTTATATACAGTGCGTGACCAAAATATAGGACTTCCCATTTTTTTGCTTATTTTGGAGACCCCTGTCTTGCACTTTAAAACTGGGTGGTCATAAAGCTTCAGCTTGATGTAAATCTCATTTTAAGCATAATGTCAACCAATGCTCCCTTTGACCAAGGATTCACTAACGGGAAATTCCGTGTACAGGGCACATCTCCTGAAGAACTGGTCCAAGCCTGCCTTGGTCCAACTGCGACGGGGGAGGTTTCCGGTGCCAAGTTCCATGCTGCCCTTCAAGAGATCTATGTTCAGAACGGACTTGTAGACCGAGACTTTGTCAACAGGTGATTGGCATCAACCATTGTATCCTATAAATTTCAGCATGTGTCGGGGAAAGGTGGCTCGGGGCAAAATGGTACTGATACTGTTGTGACTCTCTCTTCTCCTCTTAGTGCCCCACATCACTTTAACTCAGAGGCCTTTTTAGAAGGTCGTGGTTTGCTCATGGAGGGCGTGGCATCGATCAAAGCCAACGTCGGCAGTGGGAATTACAAAGCTGCAAGAGAAACTCTGGGCAGAGTCCTTCACACGCTGCAGGTGGAAAACACTTAACATGTTGAATGTGTCCTGAGACTTCATTTCTCTTTTTTTTTTTTTTGTTTGGCTAGGACTTCTACAGCCATAGCAATTGGGTGGAGCTGGGAAACACGGAGCCATATGAGGCCTTGCTACGACTAGATCTCCCCTTGGACAATGTAGCAGGTGTGTGTTTTAGTTGTGTACATCTTTGTCAATGACTGGATGTAACATCATGTTAAAGAGCTGACATTTCTTTCACTGGAAGATGTCAACACTGCCACCTGCAAAGATTGTGCCAGTGGGACATGCTCCAATCCTTTGCTTCCTGAAATCCTGAAGGAGAAGAAACTAACATCTGGATACATGGGAATCGTCTCCCCTGACAAGCCAAAAGGTATCATTCATACAGGATTTTCGTTTTTAAACCAGTATTTCTAAGAGGCGATAAAAAATGCTAGTTAACCAGAATATCTAGCTCTTGCCAGACGTCAAGTTCAATATTGTATCCAAAGTAGACTCACAATTGATTCACCGTAACAGGCAAATGTAGCCATGGAGGTGCAGGAGACCTAACCAGTAGCGTCGTTCCCCGAGGAGGTCTGAGTAAAGACGAGCGCCGCGCTGACAATACAGCCTTCCACAATACTGCTGTGAGTGTGGCAACTGATGCCAGCCTGAAGCTGCTGGAGGACGTACGTCTTGCCGCTGGGAACAACAAATTCCTGAGGTAAATGTATCCGTATTACCTAGAGAAGAAAACCATTTAATAAAGAACTTTTTTTTTTTTTACTGCAGGATGATGGGGATTGCACGTTCGTCTGTTGTGTGCTTTGTAATCGACACCACCGGCAGTATGTCAGACGACATTGAAGAGGCTCGCTCAGTCGTGTATGATATCATAGACAGCAAGAAAGGCACCCAGGATGAACCATCAGAGTACATTCTTGTGCCTTTCAATGATCCCTGTAAGTAATGATTGCAACCAGACCGAGAGGGTCTCATGTTGTCTTACAATTTTGAATACAAGATAATCTAATATTGGTTTTGTCAAAATGCAGCATTTGGGCCTTTAATACAGACATCAAACCCAGATGTGATGAAAAAGGAGATTTCTAAGTTGAAGGCAAATGGAGGCGGCGATTTACCAGAGATGTGTCTTTCAGGTCTACAGGTAAAACTACAGCAGTGTCCGTCTAAATCATGATATACTTATCTACAGTATTTGTTTCTTTTGTTATCCAGATGGCGCTCACTGGCGCACCATCGTCCTCCCACATTTACGTTTTCACCGACGCTAATGCCAAAGACATCCGGCTCAAGGACACAATTGTTGCTCTCATCCGAAGCTCCAAGTCTACGGTAAATGCTTTCTCTAACATCTAATATGAAGCTGTTGGGACTCATTTGAATTCTTCTCCCAGGTCTCTTTCTTCATGACCCCTCCCAAAAGGAGTCGCCGCAGTACGGTCAATTCTTCTTTTAATGACTACAAGGACCTTGCTTTGGCTTCAGGAGGACAAGCCATTGAGGTGTCTAAGAAAGACCTGCCCCAAGCAACAGATGTCATCCTTGATACTTCCACTTCAGCATTGGTAAAACCTGCAGATTGTATTAATAATGAGGGCGATTGATTAAATAGTGACCCTTGTTCTCCTCCCCTTCAGGTCACAGTGCTGCAAAGAGCTAGAAATCCAGGAAAACCGGAGATGTTTTCTTTCATGTTGGATGGTTCCCTGAGCAAGGTCATCATCTACATCACCGGGTCGTCCATCACTTTCACGCTGACTAACCCAGCAGGTAAACACAACTAATAAAATAACTTCAAACTCATGTGTTACTAATGATTCAATGAACCCTAGGTGTGAGCCAGGCCCACAATGAGGTCAGTGGAACGTTAGGAACTATTAAGTCTACTGGGAATCTGAGGAGAATCAATCTCAAATCCGACAAAGCTTCAGGAAACTGGAAACTCGACATCAACACAAATCAACCGTACACACTCAAAGTCACAGGTGATTCTTTATTTTACCTACTTCGTCCTCCACATATATGCCCAAAACCCCTCTATGAGGGCAGCAGTAACCCTGCTAGCCACCAGGTAACTAGCATATAATGAAGGGAAATACCAATCAAATGCTCTTTTCATCCATTTACCTGATAACATCTTTGCGAGTGTTTTTTGCACTTTTGAGTATATTTAATTTGGTTAAAATATCATTATCGCAACAGCCTGAATATGGGCGATATCTAAGTGAGTCTGACCCAGGAAATCCCAAGAAACGTGTGTCCCCTGTCAATCTTTATGAGAAGTAAGTAGATAAGTAACTGTATTTTTTTTGGGTGTGGTCCAGGTCAGAGTACAATCACCTTTATCTATGACTTCGTGGAGAAATTCGCTGGCCCCCACCCTGGTTATGCAGTTATCAGCGGTCGCCCTCGTGCAGGTAAAGTATGATAAGAAATGTGTTGTCGTGTTATCAAATTGACATGATGAAAGGGCAGTTATGGATTAGCTTTATGATACATGAATTATCTGAGAGCTCATCAATTCTTTCCATGTATCACCTAGTAATGAAGACAAAACAGGTATAAACTCTGAAACAAACTGAAATCAACTGTTGTAGGTCAGCCTGCCGACATCATGCTCTCTGTGATGGGTAAAAAAGGCCCGTCTTCGCTGACAATCGGAAAGGTCGGATTAGTCCCCATGTCCGTTTCTGAGAATGCCGTCTTTGGTGAAACCACCGACATGGGCAATGGAGACATCCTGGCTAGTGTGAAAGCTGTCCCATCTGGGGAGTTTGTCATTGTTCTCAGTGGTACAGACAAAGTCTCCAACAGTGAGTTCCAGAGACAATCAACGACACAGATGTCTGTTTCTAAAGTGAACATTCAGGTATGCGTTTCAAGACTTGCTAGATTTCTATCCAAACACAATTGGAATAAAAATGTCTTCTTTAGGCCTCTGTGATGAGCAATATGGAACCAGGAAAGCTCTTCACACTCCCATTTAGTGTGATGACTCAGGGTCTTGGTGGCGAATTCGAAATTAACATCCAAAATGACAAAAACTATCCAATGACGAAGCCAAACAAGTAACGGTTATACTTATTTCCCAGGAACATTTTCTTAAGAAAAGCTTTAATCACTGTCTATATTCTCTCAACAGGCTCAGCTTGACCACTGGAAAATACACCAATTCTAGTTTTACCATCACTCCAGACAAAAACACAGTTTCGGGCAGTGATGTTACGATAACTATTGATGCCAAATCCAAAAGTGGTGCCGACTCCAACTATGCTGTGATGAGATTCACTGTTATAACCAAGGTAACCAAAATACAAAGACTGGGCTGTTGCTGCAGAAAGAGAAATTGCCCTTGTTACTTTTCATTACTTCTCGTTCGGAAAATGAGAACTTAAATCTACAGTATGTTATTGTACTCTGCATGATGCTTGTGGGTCTTTAAGAGGATCCTCTAAAAAACGAGTGTGCTTAAATATCCAATATCAATCAAATCCCTTTAATCTAATACATACTATTTAATCTTTCTATTTTTTTTTTATTTTAGTAAGATAATTGTTATTTTCAACTTCATACTTAAGTAACTTGTACTTTTAGACAAAACAGTTTTGATGGGAAATAATTGTTAGGCCAAGACGGATGAAGAGCAGCAGTATGGTTTCCTTCTGAGAACTAGCACCACAGATCTGATGATGAGATCTGGAGATGACAGTCAGGCGACATGTGGGATAGAAAGATTTTACAAATGGATGTACCAGGTGAAAGAAAAAGAGTGGTAGGAAGTCAAACAATTAGGATCATCAATGTGGTAAACATTAAGAGGAGAGGAGAGACTAGTAAGGGTGTACAAGAGGTGATGATGGGGATTGAAGCGTGTTGGTGGTCACTTTAAACTAAATACATTGCTGCAATAAACCAATTTGAATATCATCCAAACAGGATCAAATATTGTATCGTAAATGCCACTATGTTTATGACTGAGGAGGCTCAGCAATGATACGACTATAACATGTTTTTTTTCTACCCAGATCACAGATTTCTTTCCACCAATGTGTGAGGCGTTCAACATAGACGCCGACGACTGTCCTAAAGATCAGTCGCAGTGTCAACCATATCGTTGGGGACTGTCGGCCAATTTGACTGATGGAAACGGCACAGGGATACAACAGATGTACCTGGCAACGGGCAACGGAAGTTTAAGTCACAGTGGACTCAACAAACCTTACATTCAGGCCAAATATAATGCTTCCTGCTGCTCCCCGGTTTTGGAGTTAGTCGCTGTCGACAAAGTGGGGAACGTGGGCAAATGCTATCACTCCATCCTTTCCAGTGGGGCTCGCATGATGTCTCTACCACTGCCGCTTTGGTTGTGCCTGTTGGTATTACTTTTTATAATGAGACCTTGAATGCAAACTGAGGATGTCTGCCAACTAAAGTCTCCTTGACTGGGTTTTTGACAATGAATGTTTTTTTCTATTTAAAAGCTTAATTAATAAAGATGGTAGAGAATAATGGGTAAAATACGTGAAATGGTGTCCTGATTTAATTTCAAATTTTCTTTGCTGATACGGAAACATGTTATGGAGCAAGACAGGAAAAGGTTTCTCAGGAACACCTTTGATTATTTGAGGTAAGCACATGCATTCTATGTCTTTAACATTCAAACCATGTGATCCAAATGATCTGCTGAAAAGATCAAAGAGACAGAAATTATTTTCCACATTTATTCCATGGGTGTAACTTCTCTCCTCAATCCAACATATCATGACAAATGTTTTAACAAAGCATTCAAAATGAAAATAAAAACACATCTAACGTGTCCAAATAAGACCAATGCCTCAATTTTAACAAATGGTTCTTAGAATTAAATAACTGAAACATTTACAAATTACAAAAAAAAATCCTCAGATCAGTAGTATGCTGAACCAAATTTTTGTGTATACTGAAATGGGTCTTTTAATTGTAAACAATACTTTTTAACACAAACAAAAGTAAAGCGGATCAAACAAATGAGAAAATTAAATCCTGCATGGTTTGAGTATTAAATCAATAAATAGAAAGATTACCAAATTATAATATGTACAGAAAAGACATTTGAAGTCTAAACAAAATCCAGTTCAAGCAGATCAATAATACTTGATATCAATTTCTCGGCTAATTTTGAAGCATCTCTAGAGAAAGGGAACTTATATGTAAAAATAAAACATATTTATACATTTATGGGCATTTTATGAACATTTCTGATGTGTTTTTTTACATGGCTGGACTGTATAAAGCGTTTCTGGCAGTATTGGCATACGTGTGGTCTCTCTCCTGTGTGAATATACTTGTGTCTTTTTAAGTTATTATAATCCAGAAATCCTTTCCCACAATATGGGCACCAGTGTCTCTTCTCGCCATTGTGCCACCTCATGTGCACGATCAGCTCGACTTTTTTGGCAAACCTTTTGTCACATTGATCGCAGGGGAATGGTTTCTCCCCGGTGTGGCGGCGAATGTGGGCCTCAACTTCCTGCTTCGTGAAGAACGCCTTGTTGCATATCTGGCAGACAAAGGGTTTGAATCTGGTGTGGACCATTTTGATGTGTTTGGTAAGGCCGAACTGGTAGACAAAACCTTTCCCACATTCGATGCACACATAAGTCCTGTTGTTGTGGTGCACCCGCTCGTGGCGTTTCAGACCCCGGGAATCTAGAAAGGTTTTACTACACACTGTACAGGAGAAGGGTCGCTGGCCAATATGGAGATTGGCATGACTTTGCAGGGATATCTTGCTACAGAGAACACGGCCACACTCCATGCACTGGAACCTTGAGCCGCTTGAGGGCGAACTGCCTGAAACTACTGCTTCGGAAGTCTTGTCACCTTTGTCCTCGGGAGAAGTCGTTTTGTCCTGTGGGGGGGTCCTGGTAGTCGCCCTGGTAGTCGCTCTCTCAAGTGACTTCCTCTCACTTCTAGCATTTTTTGGAGGAGTCCATGCCTCGGCTGATTTGTTTTTCTTATGAGTTTGACGACTGGTTCTCGTTTTTCCTTCTCTGTGCAGCTTGGATTTATCTGAACATTTCTTTTTATCTCCCGTCTTTGCGGCCTTGGTCAACTTCCTGGCAACATCCACTTTCAAGCTGACTTTTGACTTCTTTTTATTTGCCTTCTTAACTGCTTCGTCGTTATTAGTCAACTTAGTCCATAGAACACCGTTTGTTTTGAGGTCCTCGAAGTCGGTTGTTTTACCAAGTACAAAAGTCTTGGATGCCCCGTCACTGAAAGAGACTTTCTTAGTGCTGACATTTGTGAATCCACCTGCAGATGTTTCTGAATTAGTCAAATGAGTAACAGAAGAACCTGTTTTGGTAGAACTATTGTAAGATCTGGGTTTTTTAAAGCTCAGCAATGTGGGTTTTGTCATTTGAGCCAAATGGTCGTCTCTGTCCGTTCTATTTGTCGTTCTTCTCAGAGTTACAGGCTCCATCTTTGCTTTTACCGTAACATCTGTGGAAACATCGGGACTTTCACTTTGAGTACAAAACTGCTTTATCTTTTGAGGCGATTTATCTTTTCGGGATCTTTTTGCCATATTCGCAACTGTGCTCTTTTTTGGAATTGCGTTCTCCTTAGATGAACTACACCGACTCAGAGGAGTTGCATCCAATTTTGGTGCACACTGAGAACTAGTTGGAGATTTTACCAAGCTGGGCTTTTTAGGTACAGCAGTGCCTTTTTGAGAACCATCTTTCGAGACCTTCCCGACGCTTACAGGTGGGGATTTTTCAATTGAAATCTTCTCATCTTCTTCAGTGTCACCAGCATTTTGTGATAATGTCAATGTTCTCCAAGTGAATTTTACCGCAGGGCTTTTGTTTTTCAGATGACGCGAAGTAGTGCTTTTTGAAGAAGCACCTTCTTTAGCCATCTTTTTTGCACCATCTGGCTCGGTAGCGTTGCTAACCTCCTTCACATCGTCACTCTCAAGTCTGGCTTTCTTTGGACTCACAGGAAGATCCTCGGTTTCTGTTGCAACATCTGGACTTGTTTTAATCCTTCTTTCTTGCAAATGACTCTTGATGTGACTTCGGAGCTTTGCAACGAAGGCGGAATTCTGTAACTTTCTTTTTCTGCCGGTCTCTGGGGTTGACGCCTCGACTGGATGCTGAAACACAAAATAAAATGTATGAAAATTAGGCTTTTTATAAGATCATGGTTTCAATTGTTTATCATATGAAAAAAAAAAGGAACACGTTTGCAATGTTGGAGCTTTTTTTTACCTCTTCATCGGGTTGACTTGAAGGTCCAACAGCAAGATTGGCCAGAAACTGAGTTTTCGTCATGTGCAGTTGTGGGACGTGAAGGTCCTTGTGTGAAATGGGTGCAAGATTTATCTCGGCAATTTGCTCTTCTTCATCTTCCTCTTCTTTCACAGGTGGATTGAACCCACATGTTAAATTGTGGGATTCTTCCAATTCTGTGGAACCCATTTGATGATGAGGCTCAGCCGCTACTAAGGGTTCATCAATGTCCTCCATTTCATCCAATAGTTCTTCCGATAGGGGTGCTGTAATACTGGACGGAGTCATCTCAGAGTCTTCAGACATTGATAATGAAAGTCTTCCAGGTGAACCCGTCTCTTCACTTGAGGTACGAGAAGAGCTGAGACCAGTTGTATTTATTTTCCAGAGCCCACTGTCTGCTGTGGATGCCTGGAGTCTTGGTATTCTGATGACAACAACAGGCTGCATCTTGGCAAAATTAGAGCCTTTTGTTGACCGTGTAGACACCTCTTTGACCTGTTCTCTACAGAGTCTAGATACAAGATAAGCTTTCCGGGGTGTAGAAGGTGTTTTAGGAGAGGTTATGTTGGCCTGTCCTTCACCTGTACATGGTGTTGCTTGACTGCTTGCTTCATCATTTGTCTCCTTGTCTGTGCATTGAAGAGTTTTTTGTGTTTCAAGACATTTGGGCACGACCAACACCTTCTGCGTACATGTGTTTTGCGCCGTGTTAGTGTCAGTGGCTTCTTCACTTGGAGGCCGATCCAATTCTCTCTCTTTTGCCACTTTAGCCCACTTTGGCATAGAAGGATTTGCATCAAAACGTATCTTAATAATTTTGTTTTGAATTGGTTTAGCATTCAAAATCACAGGTTGTGACTCATACGATTCATTGTTCTTAAGGGAACTTTTCGGGACCTCTGCAGGCGGCATACTTTTAACTTCTGAAGCGGTACAGCGGAACGTTTCTGATTCGACTGCTTGGCCGGACAAAGACGACTGTTGATTCATGGCTTCAACCAGCAGCATGGCGTCCTGAAGAGGGACGCCGTTGTGTTCAACCACTGAGGAGGACGTCGTTACCAGAGTGTCCCCTGACGAAACATTTAAATGGCTCGTCTTGGACAAGCTTTCTCCTTCACACGTCGGCTTAATGCATTTTTTGACGATGTAACGCTTCTTATTCATGGTGTACTTGGGGCTTAATGACTCGAAAGAGACAACTCGGGGTCCGTCAGGGTCCATCTCAGTTTCAGGGTCAAGATCAATGATCTCTTGAATAGTGGTAGAAGAAGCAACACGGCCTTCGTTAGCCATGCATTCTCTGTCAGTGTGGTATCCAGGTCCTGAAAAACAAGCATAATGCACAAACATGCATTGGTTATCAATCTTACAGTATACACATTTTACTGCAGATATCATTTCATGTTTAATACAGTCAGTTTTCTTGGTGTTAAATTAACATACATATATTGTATGATTCCAAATAAGATAAACCATTAAATTACATTTTTAACCTTACCTGTATCGACATGAACCGATTCCTGTGGCACTGGTAAGGAACGGCAGTCTTCCTGTGGTAACAAATAGTATTAATGAGATGGTTTACTCAGAAAAGGTGGAGAAAAAAAAGTAGATTTCACTTGTGCACACACCTCTTGTTTAACATGTTTTGACGGAGAATACGCTTCTCCACAGTACTGGTGGTCCTGCAGGAAATACATGGGTTCATCAACCCCATACTGCTGGCGGGGCTGCTCAGAGTTTTTGAAAGGTTGGCAGTGCTCCACGGACAAGACGTAAAAGGGAACATCGTCTGAAATGTGAAATATATACTCAAGTGAGATGATATATAGAGGTCGACTCAAAGCAGCGCGGCTTAAACCATGCCATGAATTCAGCGTTTTGTATTGCTGTGACCAAGATTAAGGAAACCCAGTTCTTACCTTCAGCATTTCTAATGAGATGCTTGCTGACTAAAACGGGTTCACTATCCTCCTGTAATGAAAGAATGTGTTACAAACCAGAAGGTGATGTTTGACTTGAAATGGAAAAAACAAAGCTCGCTCACCTCTTTTACTACAAATGTATCCGTCATCAGAGCTTCCTCCCCAGTGGACTCTCTTTGAAGCTGCTCATTTTGACATGCGTTTGCATTGCTAGAGTTCTTCTGCTGGTTCACAACCAAAGGTTGTGGTTGCTCCACAATTGAGGGATGGACAAGATCTGTTAAGAGACATAAATACATATGACCCATTTAATTGTTTTGTAATTATCATCGTCTTTCTTTACTTAAGAGATTCAAAGGCAATGGAATCCCCATGATGTGATAACATCTTCACATTGCATGTCGATAATCAACAAGAGAAACCACACAGCATTAACTCTGGTGTAGCAGCTGCCTAGTCTCTCGCAGCGGATCATTCAGGCTGTGTCTGCCGTCTTTATCTGCTGTACCCTTATTTATAAGTAGTGATCCGACAAACAGAAGAAGGGGACATTTGGCACCACTTTCAAAGCATGATTCCATATAGTTTTCGCTTTTGACAGGGTTTAATATTTAATGTTGGTGTAAGCATGAGTGAATGCCGAAGGCTTTTAAGGGGCCGACAACAATGGCATGCAGTGTTTATTGTGGACTGAAATCCTTACCTAATAGTCCCATGTTCATCATCTGATATTTAAAAACATACCTTAATGAAATTAAAGTACTACCCAAACTGGTTTCTCATCGGGATTTTTTCAAAACGCCAAAGGCTGTAGGGGGGTCCGGGGAAATTTGGAACGTTACAAATTTGGAATTTGCTTCAAAGCAAAGCAAATAATTTTTGAGGAGAGAGCGCCATCTAGTGGAATAAAAATAATAGAACACTGAGTTAGGAAGCCTCATCAGCCAATGACCTCATTAATGCTAAGTTAATATATATATATATATATATATATATATATATATAAAACAAAAAATATTAACAGATCAGAGAAAGCGAAGACGAAGCAGTTAACTTTGCTGTTCTGTAGAGACGGGAGAAACCATCAGTTGCCTGCATGAAAGTCAACAATAACAAACGTTCTTGTTAATGTCTACTTCATCACTGGAATCTGCCTCAATCCAATTAATAGAGAGTTTGTGTTCAATTGTTTAAGAAAAGACTGACAGTGCAGGGTTTCTTGTGTGTTTTTTTTTCTTCAAATTATAGCAAATACAGCAATTTTTCATAAAAAATAATCAAAATAAAATAAGAACAAGAACAAAGATAAATAAAGAGAAAGAACAAGATGATACAATCTAAGTCTAAAGATTAAGAACATAGATCAAAGAAAAATAACAAAGATTAGTATTTTGTTTCGCCAACTTGTCAACTTAACAGAACATACTTTTCAGGTTATAGGAACACAAAGTTTACAATTTAACTTTTTTCTATTGTTCTCAAAATGCTGAAAAACACCAAAATATTTATTTGAATAAATACTAACTTTATAAAGTAAACTATTTTAAGTTATTATAGTGGTGATATCTTTAGTAGTATGTTGTGTGGGTGTGATGACTAGTACATTGAAACATTTGGTTGATAAACTTCTAGTTGTAGTAAAACAAGGGAGAGGGGGATGAAAGACCAGGAACGATAACCCTGAAATTAAAATAAGAGCGAGAGAATAAAGAGTTGCAGTAATATTGTGGGTTACAAAGCTATGATGTAAATGTAGGCATACTTAGGTTGAAAAGGTTGTAGTATGGTTTGTGTATTTGCAGAACTTTTTTTTTTGACTTCCTGCAAAATGTCACAACACTGAAAAAAAGTATTTCTACCACTGATAAAGTGAATCATGTACCTATAAATATGATTAAACATGTTATTTTAAGTTAAAGTAAGATCTATGTTGTCGTTAGTTGAGGTTAATGTGGAACAGAATCGTCTTCGCCACCATTTGAGCGCATTGACTGGTTTCTCCTCCATTTTAGAAACCAGTGCATTGTACTGGACCAGTCGAAGCGACAAATGTTAAACTAGACGTGTGTTAAACAACAAAAGTATCATCATCTGAGGCCATATGACAAGTAAAAATCTTTAAAGGTTTTTATATTTACTGTAAAACACAACACAAGTTCCCTCCATATGAGCTCAGTGACTGGTTTCTCCTCCACTTTAGAGACCAGCACCTTGTACTAGAGCGACCGCTGAGAATCATTCCATAATGTTTTCAACAACTAAACCGGGAGTATTTGTCGACAAATACTGTCTTTTATAAAATCGTGGCCATATATACCGAGAAACCCGTCCGTACTCACCACATTGTGCGGCCTGGTCACGTGTTTCCAACGCGTCTGTTTGCACACAAACCGTGGCTTTTTCGAGCCGCGACACTTTGAGCTGCTCGTTCTCCACCTCGACCTGCTGACATCTTGTTTTTATCTCGTCGTTTTCCTTCTTGACCTTTGATAATTCCTCCTTTAGCTCGTCGATTATAGTTTCGAAAAGTTTCGTGGTCTCGCTGATGGCACTCCGAACCATACCCTCCACGAAGGAGGAATATTTGGTCTGAAAATCCACCAACGACATGGTTGTGAGTTGAGCGCGAAGAGGAAAACAAGTAAAGACGCACGCCTTCAAAGCATAACCATCATGGCGACTTTCCTCGTCCACAGGAGAGCTTTGTTTGCGTGACACACCGGAAGTAGAGGCGGGACATCCGGTAAGAGAACCAATCCTCTGATTTACATTTGTTTGGCCATAAAACATTTTTTTAAAAACATATCACTTGTTTATATTTAACATAAACGTCGTTACTGTTCTTACTTCTGTCTGCTGTCATTCAAATTAGAGGAGAAACACACATGACACATCTTTTGAGACTTTTCCTAAACAAATATTCAGAAAAGACCATAAAAAATAATCAGAGAAAAACAAAAGCTCCACCCAATTCAAATCTATTAGAAAAAATAAATAAAATGACTGCTTGAATAAATGCGAATGATACAGGGAGAAGATAGATGTGAAATATGAGCAAGTAATAATATAATAAAATGATCTAATGTCTCAATTAGAAATGCCTGTGTCCTATGATTTATGTCTACAGGGAAAAAAACAAGTTTAATATGGCTTTTTTTGTTTGTATTTAACTGCGACTGGATCCGTCACCGTGACGCGCAACTCTAAAGTTGTCCCACTACGGAACCCGTAGTTCCTTTGTTTACGGAAACGAGTCAAGCGATTAATTTTTGATTTCGCTAGGTTTTCATACCGTAGAATGTTCGATCTGTTTAAACATGACTTATCGTAACGTGGGAATGTGTGGGTGGAAGGTATATTAAATCGCTGGTCATTCTTGCGGTGGTTACTGGGGCGAGCTAACTTGGTAATGCTAACTGTGAGGAGCAGCTGCGATAAACCCGCTGTTGTCGGCGATCAAAATAAACCATATTGATAGATACTACTAGAAAAAACGTTTCTATAAACCTGTACGCTCATTGTAATATAGAATACATTATAGAGATGGCGGAGACTATCGTGGCGTTTCAGACTCAACTTTCCGGGGTCATGGAAACGGTGTTCAAGGCCGCAATGTTTGAAATAACCCGTTTAGTGGAGGAGAGTTTTCTGGAAGAAGTTACGCGATGCAGAGAGCAGGTGGATGCTCTCAAGAGGAAACTGACGGTGTCAGAGAGCCGACGTGAAGACGAACTAGATCATAAGGTCAGGTGTTCGGACTGTGGAAGAGTTTCCTTTGAGGAGACGGTTACGAAACAAACAGGTGAATGTCCTTTTCTGTTTATGACGCACTTGAGATGCATTTAAAACGAATTAAACAAAAACTGCAACGACCCTTGAACCTGATAGATTTCTGGTAACCCCCTTTTAATTACAATAGTGTGGGTCTTAGTGCATCCGTCTGTTTTTTTCTATCGCTTTTTTTGTGTGTTATCTTGTTTTTATTTTTTTATTTTGTAATGCCAACATAAAAAAACAAACTCTTTTGTCAGTAAAATTTTTTGATCTTAATGGTACCAAGGTGTGATTTGAATGATTGAACTGACGTCTAAACAGTGCAATGTTTATTTTATTTTTTATAGATAAGCCTTTGAAACAAGAGTGTGATCTGGGGCAAGATGAAATAATTACCTCCAGCAAAGATTCAGAGCTTTCTGCAGGCCTGGAAGCCAGTGTTAACATGACGACATCACAGGTAACAAGCTACACATGAAGCCACGTTTACCAGAGTTAAATTGTTTAGATGTAAATATAATTATGTCCTTAAAAGATATTACAACAAGGTTAAGTTGATAATTTCTTCGTTTCATTTGACTTTTTGTCTGTCTCAATTAAAAAGTCCCGACTTTACCCAATTTACCCAGATGCGAAATTGGTTGACTTCTTAACTTGCTACAGTCATATTATATTAGATAGATAGATAGAACTTAATTGATCCCTCAGGTGGTCTCCTCCAGGAAATTGTTTTTCCACTTAGAACACAGCAATACAGACGATTATGCATAAAAACAAAAAGAAAGAACAAGATGACACGATATAAGTCTAAAGATAAAGAACCTTGCTCAAAGAAAAAGGATACAAAGGTTAACATAGAATAGAATGTCAAGGTACTTTCGCTCCACTCCTACTGCCCCCAAACTCAGAATTGTTGGATCTGGGAAGGAGCATTCATGCACTCCATCTGCTTCTCTGCTCACTGATGACAGTGTTCGGAGATATTTATAAACTTCATACATTGATAATAACAATATCTAAATCTCACCTGTTTTAGTGCAGTCATTCGTCTTTTATTTTTCCAGTGCCTAAATGAAAAGCAGTTTGAAGAGGAAAACCTTCACAATTACAAAACTGAAGAGCAATGGGCTGACTGTTCAAATGGTATGTCTCTTCACATTCTTTAAAACAACGGTGTCTATTAGCCATTCAACCTCAATTCTTCCATTTTCTCTCCCATATACAGAGAGTGAGACCAATGATGTGACGGGTAAACGCAGAATCAACGAGAAGTGTCGTGTCGACTGGGAGGCAAACTTTAGCTCAAGCACTGAATCAAACCAAAACATCAACACATCAGAAGATCTTTTTCCGAACAAGTATACTGTTGAGGACTTGGCGGGGTATGATAAGAAAATATATGGAGTCGCCATGGAGAACCTGCAAGGCTCGCCGACTCATCTGGCGGAGGAACTGAGTTTCATTCACCAGTATGATGACGCGTTGGAAGCAGAGAGGATGGGTCAACAAGCTTTCCAAACTGTGGCTGAGAGAAACCGAAGTTCCTCGCTAGGAACCCTCTCAAAGGCGGATGCAAGCAGAGCGTTCAATTGTTTGTTAATCGACGAGGAAGGCTTTCCACAGGACCACAGTTGCATGCAAGTCACACAGTCATCCAATCAACCCAATGTGAAATTAAGAGGCCAGAACCAGGGAGCCCACTTGGATGCAACTGTGCGAGATATTTACAGCTGTTCAGAAACCTACCAAACAAGAGGGGCAAGTAGACAAATCTCTGATCAATCAATTGCCTTTAGTGGTGTAAGTTCTGTTAAAGCACACAAACAAACTGACAAAAGCTCTGGACAGGGAATGATCTATCCCTGCCCAGATTGTGGAAAAACCTTCACCCAGGCATGTAATCTCAAAGTACACCAGAAAATTCACAGTAACCACTGCAGCCACTGCGGGAAAACCTTCAGCTCTTTCTTTGAGTTAAAAAAGCACAAATGTGGCCAAATGATCAACAAGCCGTACTGTTGTTCAATCTGTGGAAACAAATTCAGTCGCTTGTGGAACTTGAAGCTGCACCAGAGGATCCACACTCAGGAGAAACCTCACCAGTGCAGCATGTGTGACAAGAGCTTCACACGGGCAGACATTCTCAAAGTCCACCACCGAACACATACAGGGGAGAGGCCGTACAGCTGCATGGTGTGTGGACTCAGTTTTAAAAGACTTGATCATCTGAAATCACACCAGCGTAAACACTTGACCAGCTAGTGGAAATAGGTTTGTCAGAGAAATGCCTTTTAAAACATTGCTAAGATCTGGGAAAACATTTGTAATTACACTAGGTTTCAACACCAGTCTGTGTGTCAATCTTTCAACATATCTACTAAGAAAAATATATAAAAAAAAATATTTAGTAAAGGAAAACTTTAATGTCTATTTCGATTACATGTATTTTTTTATTATTTTTATTGTGTCTTTTAATTTGAAATGTCAAAAATAAAAGGGTATATAGACTTAATTCTACTAACAGCCCATCCCAGTTATGGTATAATTTGTAATGTATTCAAACTGTTTGTGAAACTGTACACATTCCAGTTATGTTTTATATTGTATTGTTTGTTTTTAATACTCAACTTTTTGTGATAATGCATTAAACACATTTTACGTATCATGATTCATTCATTTTCTTTATTTCCATTAACCGGATCACATTATTAAAATAATTACAACTTGTCTGAATTGCAGTTTCTTGAGTTCATGTAAGTAAGTAAGTAAGTAAGTAAGTAATATTTATTTATATAGCGCTTTTCGAGACCAGGGTCACAAAGCGCTTAAACAATCAAAACAATACTCAAAAAAGTACATACTTTAAAGATCAAGATAATAGTGAGAACAACACAAGAGTTCGAGAAATTCAAGGAAAAGCCTAAACAAATAGAAACGTAGAAGGTTAAGATGTTTCTTAAAGGACTCAGTAGATCCATCAAGCGCAAAGAGAGAGGAAGATCGTTTCAAAGCTTAGGAGCAACAGCCTGAAAAGATTTCTCTCCTCTGGTCCTGAGCCGTGTGCGTGGAACCATAAGTAGATTTTGATCCACAGACCTCAGAGCCCGAGCTGGGGTGTAAGGCTGGATCAGATCAGTGATGTAAGTAGGAGCCTGACCATGAATAGCTCTGAAAGTAAGAACCAGAATTTTAAAGTTGATCCTGAAAGAAACTGGAAGCCAGTGAAGAGTTTTAAGGACCGGAGAGATGTGAGTTCTTCTACTTGAGCGGGTCAGAATTCTCGCTGCAGAGTTCTGAATCAACTGCAGACGAGACAGCTCCTTCTTGTTAAGACATGAAAACAAACTGTTGCAATAGTCCAGACGAGAAGAAACAAACGCATGGATTACAAGCTCCAGATCATGTTCTGACAACATTTTCCTAAGTTTAGAGATTTTTCTCAGTTGAAGGAAACAGTTTCTGGTCAGTTTTCTGCAATGTCGAACAAGAGACATGTCTTTATCAAATACAACACCCAGGTTTCTCAGGCTCAGTTTGACAGACTGACCTAAGTCACCCAAGTACTGACTCAACCCTGGAATCTTATCATCAGGAGCAATCACCAGTGTTTCAGTTTTGTCCACATTTAGCTGTAGAGTGTTTTCACTCAGCCATTGTTTGATTTCTAGCAAACAATTGACTAAGCTGTTCAGCCTCTGGGGCTCAGTTGGATCAAAAGAGCAGTAGAGCTGGATGTCATCAGCAAAAATGTAATAATAAACATCTGGAAATCTCTGAATGATTTTACCGAGGGGAATCAGGTACAGCAAAAACAATAAAGGACCCAGAACAGAACCTTGAGGGACTCCACACAACAGATCTGCCGATTCAGACCTCATTTGATTGGCAGATACACTAAAACTGCGCCCAGAAAGGTAAGATGAGAACCATTCTAACACAGACCCAGACAGTCCCACTTCATCCCTCAGTCTTCTCAGCAGGATCTGGTGATCAACTGTGTCAAAGGCTGAGGACAGATCCAAGAGAACCAGAACAGTGAATTTACCAGAGTCAGCCGACATCATGATGTCACTGGACACTTTCAATAAAGCTGTCTCCGTAGAGTGATGTTTACGGAAGCCAGACTGAAACTTCTCATGGATGTCGCTCTGATCCAGGAACAAAGACAGCTGCTCAGACACCACCTTCTCCAAGATCTTGGACAAGAAAGGGAGCTTAGAAATAGGCCTGAAATTACTGAGGTCAGTTGGGTCTAAGTCTGGTTTTTTGAGCAGAGGCTCCACAATGGCATGTTTAAATGCATTGGGAAAAACCCCTGTGGAAAGGGAGAGGTTCACCATATTGGTAACCCAGGGGCCAATTACATCAAATACTTTGATAAAAAGCCTACACGGAAGGACGTCATCTGAGCAAGAGGAGGGTTTCATCTTGTTCACTAGTGCCGAAATATCACCCAAAGATACAGCAGTGAAGGAGGACCAAGAGGAGGAGTGGGGCTCAGAGACAGTAGGGGTTCCAAACAAAGGGGGAGAGATTTTCTCTTTGATCAATTTAATTTTGTCAATGAAAAATCTCAACAATGCATTGCTGTCAGCTTCACAGAAGACAGGCGTGATTTGAGGAGCAGGAGACACGAGAGAATTAATCGTGTCAAACAAAACTTTGGGGTTTTTCCTATTTGCTGCTACCAGTTTTCTGACGTAATCAGATCTAGCAGTTTCTACCATCTCATTGTAAGAAGTAATCAGATCCCTGAGGTGAAGTCTATGCACCTCAAGTTTAGTGGACTTCCAGAGACGCTCAGTCTTTCGACAAAGTCTCTTCAGACTCAGGAGATCTTCATTTGTCCAAGGGCACCGTTTTTTCTGAATTTTCAAGTTCGATTTAACAGGTGCCACTTGACCCAGTATTTCAACACAATGATCAGTGAAACAGTGAATCAAACTGTCCACGTCTGGGCAGTCATCAAAGGAAAGACGGTCAAACATAGCGGAAAAACTGTCTGCAGTATCGGCTGAGATGACACGCCTCTGAGACCTAACTTTCAAAGGCTTAGGTTCAGGGATGAAGTCCAGGTTAAACAATACAAGAGAATGATCACTCAGATGGACATCATGTACAGATACATTAGAAATGTCCAGGCCAAGAGTAAAAACTAAGTCTAAAATGTGGCCTTTTTGATGAGTGGGTTCAGAAACATGTTGCTCAAAATTAAAGGCTTCTGTTAAAGTTAAAAGTTCTTTAGCAGAACAAGATGTGACGTCATCAACATGAAGATTAAAGTCTCCCAAGAATAAGGACAGATTCCATTTGAATAATGGAAGATAAGAAGTCACTAAAGTCTTTCAAGAACATCGCCGCAGGACCAGGCGGACGGTAGATTGACACACAATAGAAAGGTCTTGTAGAACCAACCAAGATCATCTGAGATTCAAAAGAAGTGAATTCCTGTGTCTGAATCACTTTGCAAGAACAACTCTCCCTAAAAACAGTAGCAAGACCTCCTCCACGACCAGAGAGGCGAGGCTTCCCCAGGACAGCGCTCCCTTCTGGACAGAGTTCGTTCAGATGAATAAACTCTTCCTCTCTCTGCCAAGTCTCAGAAAGACATAATAAATCCAAATTAACTCTTGTGAAAACATCATTAAGAATAAAGAAGAGTATAGATTTATTAGTAATCGAGCGAACATTAAGAAGTCCCACATTCAGCACCGATGACGTCACTGACGACGCCGCGTCGCTGACAGGCGCGCAGAGCGGGATCTTTTGAAGCGAACAGCGGTCACGTGGGTACCAGCCTTCACTGAAGTTCAACTCGGTAGTAAAAGCCGAATTAAAAAGAGGAAATGAAAAAATCGTACCACCTTTTGTTGAGGTCTGGACAGACGGCAGCGCTGATGTGTCGTCATACTCTGCCGCGAGAGGAATGTCGATCAAACATCGATGACGTCAGAGTTGTTCCAGCGATCGCGACTGCGCATCTCATCCTGACCTGAACTCCAGACCGACTCGATATAAGTGTTAACTAAAGCAGTCTTGAAGTATCTTGTGAGGAAGTGTACTGTACCTTTTTAAGAATTTTATTGCAAACCTTTAAGAGAAGTATTTACCGAAATATACATATTTATTAAGATTAACTAAGTTGCAGAACACTAGATAATGGCACATTTTCGAAAAGATGAGTCATATAAAATCATATCTGTTAAAAAAGTTAAAAAAAACAACAAAGGAAAACTTTTAAATATTTACCAGTAGTAAAGTAAGTAAGTAAGTAATTTTCATTTGTATAGCGCTTTTCCAGACCAGGGTCGCAAAGCGCTTAAACAATCAAAACGATATTCAATAAAGTATATAGTTTAAAGGGCAAGATAAAACTGATAACACAACAGGAGTTCCAGAAAATCAAGGAAAAGCCTGAACAAATAGAAACGTCTTAAGATGTTTCTTAAAGGAGTCAGTAGACTCCATCAAGCGCAAAGAGAGAGGAAGATTGTTCCAAAGCTTAAAGAAATTTTGTGTTTATTACTATTAAGGTAGAATTGTGCAACATTCTGTTTAAGTTTATTTATTAAAATTAAACTATATGTTGAGTAACTTGATCTACTTAGCATGATGAATTGGGAATATAAATGTTCTATTACTTGGTTTAAAATGTCCTTCTAAAATATTCAGATTATACTACAAGGGTTTGATCCAAATAATATATGACTAATATTTCAGGAGTTACAAGATGACGATTGTGACATGATAAGTTCATTACGTTATAATAATATTCTTAAATAGGCTTCCAGTTTCTTTCAGGATCAACTTTAAAATTCTGGTTCTTACTTTCAGAGCTATTCATGGTCAGGCTCCTCCTTACATCACTGATCTGATCCAGCCTTACACCCCAGCTCGGGCTCTGAGGTCTGTGGATCAGAATCTACTTATGGTTCCACGCACACGGCTCAGGACCAGAGGAGAGAAATCTTTTCAGGCTGTTGCTCCTAAGCTTTGGAATGATCTTCCTCTCTCTTTTCGCTTGATGGAGTCTACTGACTCCTTTAAGAAACATCTTAAGACGTTTCTATTTGTTCAGGCTTTTCCTTGAATTTCTCAAATCCTGTGTTGTTCTCAGTATTATCTTGATCTTTAAAGTATGTACTTTTTTTGAGTATTGTTTTGATTGTTTAAGCGCTTTGTGACCCTGGTCTCGAAAAGCGCTATATAAATAAATATTACTTACTTACTTACTTAAAAGGGTTATCTTTCATGTCTGGTTCCAAGCAGCCAATGGGTTTCCCTTTTCCGATCGCGTTTCGTTCTTCTGCAAAGCGGCTACCGTACTCGCTTTTCAATGACGTCACAAACAATCGTTTGAGAAACAGGAACTATGGAAAACTAATGCCCCAATGACGTTCGTTTGTTTGAATCAGAAAACAATTCGGTCTGCATTATAGTTTGAACCCGAGCGTGAAATAATGTTAACGATTTGAAGAATGGCGCTGTTGTTGTGTCTTCGCTTCATGCTAAGCTAACAGTTTCAATAGCCTTTACACGCTAGTATCAAGTAATGCAGTCCGATTTCGTTTCCAGCGTGCGTCTAGGTGTCGCTATAGCAACACTAAAACTGTGTTAATGGTTTTATGTTCGAGGAGAAGTAGCCCCGAATGCTGTGCATCCAGGTAATCCGCGAGTCTGTCAACCCTTGAACCCATCTTCATCATCTCCCTGTAGCATCAGATAAGAACACCATGTCAGACCCGGACAGTCTGATCGTGACGTTCCAGAGGCAGCTGTCAGATGTGTTGGACACTGTGGTCAAGACGGCAATGTTCGAGGTCACCAGGCTGGTGGAGATCAATTTCCTGGAGGAGGTGAAACGCAGAACCCAGCAGGTGGACAGCTTGAGGAGACAGCTGGAGGAAGCCTGGAGGAGAGAGGAGTTGGTGGCCACAGGTAAGTGTGTCCTATGAAACCCTTTTAAAAAAGGATTTTTTACCACATGTCTTGTTTTTGCTTTGTGTTTGTCGTTTACTCAGAGATGTTGAAGACTGACATCGATGAAGATGGTGCTCCCAAAGAAGAAGAGATGTGTGGCCAAAGATCTAAAACAAAGTCAACACAAGCAGATACGATTGCAACTCCCTGCTTTAAGGTAATGACATATACTTAAGTATAGATAGATAGATGGATAGAACTTGTTTTTCCAATTGGAACACAGCAATACAGATGATAATTCATGAAAATAAAAATAATAAAAAGAAAAAAGAGTCTATAAAAAGAAAGTGCAAGATGACACAATCTAAAAATAAAGAACCTAGATAAAAGAAAATAACAAAGACAAAGGATACAAAGATAAACCTAGAATAGAATGTCATGATACTTTCTCTCCACTCCTGCCCCCGAACTCAGAATTAAACAATTGAATATCCCAAGGAATGATGAGTCCCTGAGTCTATTAGTGTTGCATCTGGGGAGGAGCATTCTTGCTCCATCTGCTTCTCTGCTCACTTTTTTATCAAAATATATACAGTATATTTTTTAATATATTATTTAATTATATATTATATTTTTATTATATTTTTAAATCTTTTTTATTTATTTCTGTTCTCTGTTTACAAGAATATTGACATTTTTCTGATTGGTCACGTACACACGCCACACATCTCTGACAACTTTTAATTTAATTTGACAAAACTACCTTGTGGAACATAATAGCTGAACACCTCAAAGACCAAGGAGCTGGTCTTGGACTTCAGGACGTCCTGGACAAAGCCACGTCCAGTGTCCATCAGAGGCGACGAGGTGGAGATAGTTGACAACTATAAGTACCTCGGCGTGTGGCTGGACAGTAAACTGGTCCTGCAACACAGACCATGTATATAAGAAAGTTCAGAGTAGACTGTATTTTCTGAGGAGGCTTTGATCATTTAACATCTGCAAGAAGCTCCTCTGCATGTTCTACCAGTCTGTGGTGGCCAGTGTTCTATGCTGTGGTGTGTTGGGGTGGGAATGTGTCCAAGAGGAGTGTCAACAGATTGGACAGATTGATCAGAAGGGCTGGCTCTGTGGTTGGCATGAAGCTGGACTCACTGGTGACAGTTGCTGAGAGGAGATCATTGAACAAACTACTGTCCATCATGGATGATTACAGTCATCCTCTGAACACTGTCATCAGTGAGCAGAGAAGCAGAATGAGTGCACGAATGCTCCTACCCAGGTGCAAAACAAATAGACTCAAGGATTCATTCATTCCTCGGGCTATTCATTTGTACGATTCTGAGTTCGGGGGCAGGAGTGGAGTGAAAGTATCTGGATGTTCTGTTCTATGTTGGTCTTTGTATCCTTTGTCTTTGTTGTTTTTCTTTGACCTATGTTCTTTGTCTTTATCTTTAGACTTAGATTGTGTCATTTTGTTCTTTCTCTTTATGTTCTTCTTCTTATTTTATTTTTATTCATCTTTTATTGTTTATGAAAAATTGCTGGCTATTGGAAAAAAACAATTTCCCGAAGGAGACCTCCTAAGGGATCAATAAAGTTTTACCTCACCTTACCTTACCTTACTTTCTGAGGAGGCTTCGATCATTTAACATCTGCAAGAAGCTCCTCTTCATGTTCTACCAGTCTGTGGTGGCCAGTGTCCTGTTTTATGCTGTGGTGTGTTGGGGTTGAAATGTGTCCAAGAGGAGTGTCAACAGGTTGGACAGATTGATCAGAAGGACTGGCTCTGTGTTTGAAGCTGTACTCACTGGTGACAGTTGATGAGAGGAGATCACTGGACAAACTACTGTCCATCGTGTTCTATGTGTCACTGTTCTATGTTAATCTTTGTATCCTTTGTCTTTGTTATTTTTCTTTGATCTATGTTCTTTATCTTTATCTTTAGACTTAGATTGTATCATCTTGTTCTTTCTCTTTATTTTTATGAATAATTGCTGTATTGTTGTGGCTAATTGAAAAAAAAAACAATTTTATAAAGCGTTTTTAAAACGATTAATAAAGCTCTACCTACCTACCTATCTACCTACCATAATAATATGTGTTATACTTTTATCTGTTAGTCTGTCAAATATCCTTTAAATAGATTGACCAAAGTCTAGTCCGTCTAGACATGTTTACTGAACATTTTAGCATTTTAACACTTTAGCTTATTTCATGAATTTAATCAATAACACACAGTAACTGCGTTTTTTTCTATTACGGTATATTTAAACAACCTTTCATGCTTTTCCAATCTGGAATACTTATTAGATTTTTTCTATGGATATTTTGAGAAAAACATTTTCTTATTTAATATTAATTTATTTATAATAAAAAAAAGGATTAACATCATTATAACACAATTAACCTCTTTTTCCAACTATGTTTTGCAAGCTTCCAGTAATATAAGTAGGGTCAATCAATTCATTTTCAAAAGTTAACTCACATACCTATATAAGGGGACAGTTGATTCAGAAAATCTTGATTGAGGCCAGGGGGTTTGAATACTTGGACAAATGTTGACTATAGGTGGGTATCGACCAAGTTTTTGCTACTTCCAAAATGTTTGCAGCCCAAAAAAGGTTTCCTGTTGTCCAAAAAATGTTTGTTGCTCTCTTTAAGAATTATTTTGGGGCTAAATTCTGGGGCTTAGTAATTAGAGCATTATGGTATATGGATGTGGTGTCCACATTTTAATGTTCAACAGTTCCATGAATCATTTCTTATGAGCGATGTCTTGTTGTACAGGAGGGAGGTGATTCCACTGTTGCTATGAATGTGAAGACAGAGGAGGAGGATGAACAATGTAGTGATGGCCGTCATGGTGAGTGTTTGGTTCCCTATTCTTCATATAACTAATAACATAGCAGGTTTTGTCAGTGTGCTGCTTCTGTGCAGTGTAAAAGAGTGAACCTCAGGTTTGGAAGTTTGTCAAATGAAAGCAATCACATCGAAACAAATTTTCAAGACAGAAGTGAAAGAAGAGAAAAATGAAAAATAAAAATAATAACAGGGTTAAACATCTAAACCATAATACATTATGTCACCCAAGTAAAGGAAATAATCACAGTATTCTAAAAGTTAATTCAAAACATAATTTTAATTCAATATTTTTTTCCAAATGTTAAGATAGTTGAGAGTTAGTAGGTGAAATGTGAATGATGTTTTTTTCATAGAAATATCTTTGATTGTTTCAATGCATTCTTCTTAAATGTTGCCAATGTTGCACTTGCAGGTGAAACTAGTTCCTGTGATTCCAGAGTCTTGATGGAAAGAAATCCAGAAATGCCCGTCAGATGCGAGAATTCAAGCAGCAGTCCTTTCGACCTAAACCCAAAAATCTTGTCCATCATGTCTTCAATCCAGGATGAAACGAGAGACCTTTGTGTTTCGGAGGGTTCCCCTGCAGAAGTGAAGGTTCACATCAGCGAGAATGAGCCCAAATCTTTGGACACCAGACTGCAGAACACTGACGCAGCATATGTGCGAATCAAACAGGAGGTGATCGAGGACAAAGATGACAGTGAAGACCGACCGATTGATTTGCAAAATACTGAAACCAAATCAGATATTTCCTCTTTTTCACGTTTAGTAAATCAGATCAGAGGAAGTCTTGACGAACCAAAGAGGAGCCACACTGTGCAGGAAAGGATAAGGCTGCTTTCTAAGGTTAGGAATCTAAATCCTGGGAAGACGATCTTCAACTTTGCCGCCTTGTCTTCGTCTCAGAGCAGTGGCAGAACCCTCAGTCCGCCGAGGGCTGCCGGAACTTTCATACCAACATCGACTTCTGCTCTCTCAGACCAGCAAGTTCATCCTCATGAGAAACAAAGTGCGACACGGAATCTAACTGCTGTGCCCTGGGCCCACAACAAAACCCAAAGTACAAACTTTTTGCTTCACGCCGACTCCCACCAGATCCAGAGACACGCCCACCGCTGTGGCCAATGCGGCAAATGTTTCCCCCACCCTAGCAACCTGAAGGCCCACCTTCAAATCCACTCGGGCGAGAGACCATTTAGCTGCTCACTCTGTGGCCGCGGCTTCACGAAGCTGAGCAACCTCAAAGCTCACCGGCGCGTCCACACGGGAGAGAAACCCTTCTGCTGCCTGAGGTGTGGCAAACGCTTCACGCAGAACTGCAACCTCAAACGTCACCAGAGGGCTTGTGACATGGGTCGTGAAGGGAATGCTTAGATGTTTCTTTGATTTTTTTTTTTTTTAATGCTAATAGCACTCAAATGTTCATGATGGTAAGTGTTATCTTCAGTGTTTCTTAAAGCTTCCTTTGGTGATCCTGCCGTTTAAAAGTTGGTTGACCTTCATTTAAATGCCAAGTTATACAGTCAAGACAAGTCATGTATCAATTGGCTTCATGAAGTCGTGTCCTTTATCCAGATCCCACTGATCAGTGGTGGGTGATTTCATTTCCTACGAGGACACATTTTATACATTAGGTGTTGTGAGGGCCCATCAAGCAAAATTAAGTAATGAAAAGTTTTAAATTCTATAATAAATCAAGCTAAATATGCTTTTAGATATACCTTTTTATCTGATATAAAGGCACCTTTTCTTCCAAATGTATCTTTATATTCACGTGATCCCACTGTTCTCTCAGGGTGGAGTTGACCCGAACGCCCTGAAAACAAATTTGTTTGGTGTTATCCCTTGTGTTACTCGACCCTGAAACTACACAACAGTCAAATCCTTTTGTGGGGCAATAAATACTTATGACAATAGCTTAAAACAAAAACCTTCCGTCACATTTGGAGACTGAAGGTAATGATTAATAGAAATAATAAAAATGAAGAGTTTCAACAGAATCTTTGACACCATGAAGACACAAAGTGTGTGGTCCTTGGGTCGGGAGGTCTGCCATAGGTACCACCCTGCTGTATGATCTACTGCTCAACATCATTGCTAAACTGAGTGCGCCACCTGCTGACCTCCACAAATACGAGTAATGGTAATATCGTCTCAGTAGATTCAGGAAATGGAGCCATGCAGGTACTTTCGTCATGATTGTTCATGGCGTGATCTTTTGGACATTAAAATGTAGTCAAAGGTTCCAGTAAAGTCATGGATGAGCACATATTTCTCCCCTGTATGCCATTTTTTCTGTCTTTCTCTGTGTAACATCTGATGTTCTTAACATTGTGACTTGAATAAATGTTTTACATGAAACCACTTGCTTATACTGCACCGAATCATCCTCGTCGATACTTTAAACCTTGTTCTTCTAACCCAAGTTTTTTAAATTAGCAAAAAAGTATTTTAATTAGAAATTACAGACCTGATAAAATGGTAGGATTAACTTTAAATTACAGACCTGATTAAATGGTCAGATTAACTTTATTTCAGCAAATAAAACCATAAAATAAGGAACAGGGGGGATGTAAAAAAGTTGTTCTTTCTTTAATTACGTTTAGTCGTTTTTCCAACACTAGCAGCAGCAATTAAGTCTATTTAAGTCATAACATGTTGGTTTATTTTACACTACATGCACTTTGATTTTATCCTAATGAAATGGTTATAAAATGTTGAATCTAGAAAGATTTGTCCTAAATTCGATTAAAGTGAACTTGGTGTTTTAGATTTCTTGCATTCAAACCTGTGAGTGGAGTTTTCAATGTATCAAGATGATCTTTAAATATTTATTTCTGAGGATATAGGAAGCGGAAACAAGCGGGAGGGCTGACTGGTGAGCCATCACATCTCGCCCGAGGTTGGCTGTAGGCGTCATAATAGCTGAGCTGGACTCTTCCTTCTGCCAGTCTCACAGTGAGGGACCTGTTTGTCCTTCAGATTTGGCAAAGGCTGCCGGAGATCATATAACGGGTCTTGTGGTGAAGATTGCAGCTCTTGCAGTTGTTACACTTAATTGAAGACACTAGAGACAGAGTTCATTTTTTTTTTAAAGCAACAAAGTTTGCTCAATTTAAAAGTTTCTGGTCAAAGTTCCAGAGACAATGAAAAATATCTTCTGGTCAATTAAAGGACATCTTTGTTCATTACGTTTGCCAAATTACTGTTGACGCTTCATGAAACTGTTATTTTGTTTAGAGGTCAGTTTAAAAATGATGTTTCATTAGAACAGTTAAAAACAAAGGAAAATAGTGCAGAGACTGACATCTAGTGGACTCTGAAAGTAATGACATTGCTTCATGAAGCTTTAGACCAGGGGTGGGTAAACTCGGTCCTCAAGGGCCGCAGGGTGTGCAGGTTTTTGTTCCAACAGATTTTAACCAATGAGGTTTCAGATGAAACAAGCAACACCTGACTGACAATCAACAGATTCAACTCCTAAGACACCTGATTGGTCAAAATGTGTCTTCTTGATCGGTTGGAACAAAAACCTGCACACCCTGCGGCCCTTGAGGACCAAGTTTGCCCACCCCTGCTTTAGACCACCACTACTTACTTTTTATTTCTAAATACATTTATTTTTATATCTTAACTCTGCTGTTGTGGAAAGATGAATACTTTTTAATTTGAATATATCGACCAGTTGTTGCTGGATGTGCTTTAGCTGTTATTTTGATTCATTTTGTTTTGTAGATTTGGGCAACCAGTGAATGTTATTTTGTTGGCTTTCAGACTACAGGCCAGTGTAAGGGTTTTCTTAACCCTTGAGGGGAAGGGAATATGTCTCTTACAGCACCCAGGGTGTCTTTGAAACATACTTATTTGCATTTTGCATGCTTTTATGCTCTAAAAGGGGGAAAAAAACGACCCAACTGCAAATATATCTGCAAACAATAGTAGTGATTACTGCATATCAGGGGTTGAAATAAACATTTTTAGACCATCTCTGTAAAAATACATGCCAAGAGGCCTGTGGTTAAGGGAAGCACACGATTGTTTTGGAACATGAGGACCAAATAAATGTCAACAAGTAATGTAGACACTTTGGAGAATGTAAAAATAATCCAGATAAAAATGTAATGCAAAGAAACATATCGTATTTTCCTCACCATAGGGCGCACTTAAAAGCCTTTAAATTTCTCAAAAACGTCAGTGCGCCTTAAAATCCGGAGCGCCTTATATATAAACATTACCTGGTGGGTGACTTGTTTACAAACACTTTCATGACTCTGCACCGACTGAGCTGACACGCCATGGGCGAGATTACATCATTGCGTTGTCACGGGAGGATTAACGACGCACGTCACATCATGGCGGTAGTTAATGGAGTAAGATTACTGCCACCGTTTTGAGCGAGTGTGTCTTGGTTGTTGTATACTCAAAATCACTCTGCTGCGAGCT
The DNA here is from genome assembly GCF_982586985.1 of Callionymus lyra. NCBI lineage: Eukaryota > Metazoa > Chordata > Actinopteri > Syngnathiformes > Callionymidae > Callionymus > Callionymus lyra. The sequence continues at coordinate 33,217,114 of NC_141818.1, forward strand.
CAACCAGTCATACACGTGCATTCAACATGTCATACACTCGCTCAACTTCACTGCTGCTTGCTCAACATTTGTCTGCTCACAACACCAGTCTCGCGCGCTGCTGCTTGAAGCCTTTTAAACATCATTTGAACATCGTTACTATGGGAGTGAACGGAGTTGTCAGAACACTTAATAAAGTTAGACTTTATCTGACTGTTTGGTTGACATTCCCTTTAGCACAGCTTTATCTAGTGGATGCATAACACAACCCCAGTCGAACGTTTGACTGTATCTTTTATTCTATGCACCTTATAATCTCGTGCACCCTATTTATGAAAACAGTTCTGAAATAAGCCATTCATTGAAGGTGTGCCTTATAACCTGGTGCGCCTAATAGTGTGGAAAATACGGTAAAAAAAAACGCTTAGTTTAAAAAAGTTTAGTTAAAACAATTATTTGAGTTTTCAACACCTTAGTTGTTGAAATCAATAGTTTTACCGACAGAGAGTGCCATCTAGAGGGCTCTGAAGATTAGGGTACTGTTTTTGCAGCAGAATTCCCTAAAGAAAAATCAATGGATTGAAATTATGATCATAACCTTTAAGTATCAAGCATAAAGTGCAGTTTTTGCAGTGATAAATGATGAAGAAGAAAAAGAAAAATGGAGATCCCGGCCCATGATGTATCTTTAATATAGAAAGATTCCACACAAAAATAAGGGAGATAGTTCAACTGCCATCTCGACATATCGTTTGCCTGCATGTTGCTGTTGGCAAATACACGCCCACATTCCCAGAACATTGACGCACCTGTCAACCCTGTCACCAGGCAGCAGCTTTTTAGATTCTGATTTGCCACTTTGTCTGTCTTCTTGTGAAAGATAAAATAAAATGGGTGGGTGTGATGGTTGAGTACTCTTTCTGTGATTACATGTGCATGATGCATTTCTCACCACTGTTTTTATGTGTAAGTGCCATTATGTGTTCAATTGCATGGTATATTCTGTATATGTGTGTGTGTAAAAAAAAAAGTCTGACTATAGCAGCACATTATGGGCACAATGTGTTTGCAGCTTACTTTAACAAAATACAATCATTATTTTGATGGGAGCAGCCACCGTAGGGAAATTCAAGGTTTTATATTTATGTAGCTTAGGAACGCTGAAGTAGATGTTCACCCTTGGAGAAAATCAATATGCTCATCCTAAAAAAATATTATTCTATGATACAATTACGAACAATTGCTGCTTAACTTTGCTTTTATCATCCAGAGGCTCAAGTGCAGAACCACTACATACATAAGGGGGCAGTGTTGCTCCATGCTGCTCCTGACAAGAAGCGACTTTGTGCGCGTGTGTGTGTGTGTGTGCATATGTGTGTGCGTGCATGTGTGTGTACGTGTGAGACTTGGAGCAAAGCGTTGATATAAATTGTCATTGGCACCTGAGCTACAAACAAACCCTGACTCAGGACTCTTCTGTTGGTCTGATTAGTGCTCGATACAAACAAGAGAGACGCTAATAAAGACACAACATTTAAACAAAACTAAAGTTCGATTCCTTATTTTTTTATACCATAAACACGATGAACACCTACAGAAGTCAAACTGAGCTGAATCATACCTCATCTTCGAGTCAAACCCCCAAATCCTTAGCCTTACATACCAGCCAAGTCATGACATTTACATACAAACCTAAATGGCTCCTTCATGTGGCAACATTCCTCCTTCTAGAAATAAGATTATAAAGTGCATTGACCAAGTAAAAAAAAAAAAAAAGAAAAAGAAAAATCCGTGGCTACATTTCCTCCACTGGCTAAGCCGACTTCCCATATCTGGACCAACTATTGATGTCCTGCTCGCAGCCGACCGTGCACTCTTTCCCAATGAACTGAGAGAGTGCGATAGAGAGACTGAGTCTTGGAATGGAGACAGATAAACTTATTCTATTACCGCACAGCCACACACACACACACAGTTCCTCACATTTCCAACACAGACTGCCATTTCTTCCCCTAGTTGGGAATAAACGAAAGAGAGTAAAAAGAGGATGGAATGAGAAACTTGATTGAGGAGGAATTATTTTAATTGCATTCCAGATATAAGTAGCTGTGAATTCCGTATCCAGGGGTTGTCATCTGACAATCTAGGGAGTAGCTGAGCAGATTTTTTTTTTCTTTTCCTTACCCCTGAATAAACACCTATAGGAATTGCTGGATAAATAATTTAAATGTATTAATTATTTACTCCTGATTCACTTCACTGCTCTGACAGCTCTGTGAACTGATGCTGGTCGGTTAGGACAAGCCTGTAGTACTGATTTCCCGTCTCATAGTGGTGCTGTGGCAATATGATAGAATATAAACCCCCCCACAACCTCCCCCCCAAAAAAGAAAAAACGAAAACTCCAAAAAACAAAAACCACATCCAGAAGGAATGCCTCTAAGAACGCATTGTAACCCTCTATTAAAAGTGTAGTTTTGAGAGGAATACTTTTGTTATCAGCTCCGTTTTTCAGGGATGTTGTCGGTAAAGCTCACGCTCTGCTGTTTCGACAAGTCCCGATGCATGGATAGACGCCGGGGTCCGGTCGTGATCTCTCTCTCTCTCTTCGACATCGGTTCATGCGCCGTCTTCATTCCTCCTTCTTCCTCCAGCTGCAATTAACAACCGTTTGCTAATGAGAACGAGTAGTGGCTCATTGTTCATTATATCATTAGCATTTCATTGCTCTGTGCCACATTTAATAACCGTCTTGTGGGTATAATTGCTCGTCACTTTTTGGGCACTTCAATAATTTCACAGCTTCAGCAAAACCCTGCCGCGGTTAGGTCAGATGTGATGATCATTTTAACAGAAAAATTAAGACTTTTCTTTGGGGGGGGGGGGGGGGGGCGGAAATGATCATCAGCGGAGCTTTGTCTGAGGTTGTGGTTCTCAGTGCTGATGGGTTCATAAAGCTTTCTTAAAGTGACTCATTTTCTACTCAACCTCATCATGTCGACTGAGGGTTGGGATTCATTTCAGAGTAATCAGTTTCTTTTTTAAGGTCATAGACAAACATTTAAGTCAATTTCAACGTAGCGGCTGGAGCTCAGTTTTCTTTTTTGTCCAAAAAGACGCACTTACCAACATCCTACAATGGGTAAATATACCTAAAATAAATATTCCAGTCTACTTTCTACACAGGAAACGCTTGCAATATTAACCTGGAGTATTTCCTGTCTTTGTCGGTCGTTGGCCTGGAAGTAGCCTAGCAGCTAGCCTAGCAGCTAGTCTAGCAGCATCCACTAAAACTAACTTAATATATGAGTAGTTTAAGTTATACTGGAACAATTCCTCTTGTTGAGGCTTCAATACAAGAAGGACGTTACAGACGAGCAGTATTTGGATGTTTTTTGGACAAAGAAGAAATTATTTTTGGAAGATATACCCCTTTGAGTTTTTTTTTTTTAAAGCCCACTAGTTAATACTGCTTTGAACAATTGTTGAAAACTACCTTTTTGAATTAAAGGCTCCACCTGATTTTTCACCTGAAGAAGGTTTTAAACTAAATTCAAGCTCCGTGTCATATATAAAAATCTGTCACGATCGGCGGCAAATTGACACCGGCCCCCTTTAAAAGTCCTTGCAAGCATATTAAAGGGACTATAACATATTTTAAACTAAATAACTTGGTCTTTTTTTTATTTATTATGAATTACATTAAACCATTGGTTGTGCAAATAATACATAGTAAAAATAGTGTATTTCTAGTAGTTTTGTCGACTGACAAAGCTTCATGACACAGTTTACATATTCACTCTGGTGAATAACCTATGACTATAATCTGCCATCTACTGAGCTCTGAACACAAGAGGACATTGCTTCATTAGGATGCATCATCCCATCTTCCATTTTTAGACTGAGGGGGAGAAGACTGACTTCCTCTTGCTCAGTGTAATCGCTCAGCTGATTGGAGAAGAAAAAATTGCACCTTAAGATGTTTTTTTATGTGTTCAGCTTGATTTCAATGGGAAAACTCAGGATCAAGGTAAGACCTTAACTTTACATTTCACATCAATGCATGGTGGTCAGCAGACACTATTTGATTTCCAGTGAAGCACACGGAGACACAGCTGAATGACACGTCTATCAATATCAAAGCACTGGGAGGTCAGTGGTAATTACGAAAGATGGCAATATATAAAAGTACAAAGGAACTGCCATAGTAATGTCTCCCAAAAAACCTCTTGATCAAACATCTCACCTATCATTTTGTGCTGCGATCTGGCACCCGGCACACATGTGCTTTTATTCAAAAACAGCAACAGATTAGGTAAGCGAGGCAATGAGGGATTGTTTCCTTTGCACATGCTGATCATTGTTAGTGTCAAAGTGCGGCTCCATTTATCAGTGCAATCCTTTCCCTCTCCTGTTCTCCATTTATTTTCCCTTTTATTCATCTCTCTGCATGCCCCCCCTCCTCTTTCTATCCACTCAGCCTTAATGTGTCCCACTGTGGTTTCATAAATTGTTGAGGGCCAAAACTGTGGGGGACGAGCTGGATGCTGACACTGAGCAGCAAAAAAAAAAAAAGGAAAGAGGAAGCAATGCAGATCTTTCCGACATCGTTCAGCTGGTCGGAGAGATAGGAGGATTTGGTCACAGATGTGAATGCAGGAAAGGTTGAGAGATTGAGGTGGGTATAAGGACGGGTGTGGAAAAAAAAAGAATAAGAGTGAGAGCAGTCACCCAATGAAGTCATCAACTCCCCTCCATCCATCATCTGTCTCAGCCCAAAAAGCTGCGTTTGCTTCATCAGCGTCAGCTCATCCTGCAGTCAGTGTGTACATCCCTGCATGTGTGTATGTGTCATGAGCTCATTCTTTTCACCTCGTATATAGACTTCAACTGTACTGTAACTTATATTTCACACAAATGTTCTGAAAAATGCATTTTAAAGCGTGTTGGGTTGACTACAATAAATACTATATACTACTTTTTGTCATTTTTACTCATCATTATCTTAACTTATCTTTGATTTGTAACTGATCAGATGCACTTCTGTCTATCTTATTACACAACTGAGCAACATAAAAATGTTTGAGAGTGTGTACTACAGAATGATTAGTTTTATTTGAAATGTTTTGGCGTAATCTACTTACAACACACTTGAAATCAACTCCAGATTTACCGAATAATCCTATAGACGAGTGATTCCCAAGTAGGCTGCAAAATCGTTTCCAAAATGGTATCATTTTTTGTGGGAGGGTGGATGTAATTATATAAAAATAAAAATACACATAATAATGTTTTAAACTCGTTAAGTTTAAAAGGTCGTTAAACATCTACAAATTTCCTTCGACTATTATACATGTGACAAGGAAACGAGAACGCATTATAATGCCTTCGTATTTATGAGGTCGGAGGTGGACCGCAAAGGTTTTTAAGACTTAAATGTGGGCCCTGAGTTGGAAAAGATTGGGGACCACTGCTATAGAACCTTACCTTCAGACTGTTACTATGATGAAGCTCCCTGAAACCTGTTTTTTTAGAGGTGAGTCGGCCTGAGTTAATAAATGATATTTGAATTTAATATCTGTATAAATAAATTGATTGCAAAGAGTGGCATCTGTTGAGCTCTATAAATATAGGTCACTTGGAAACTTGGAAATGTAAAAGAGAGTCTATGGAAAAGGGGTGTTCCGACTCATGGCTCAATGGTTAGTGAGTTTTGGCTAATTTATAAAAGCACTCAACCCTTCAATGGCTTTTACTCTCCTTGCCACTTCACTGTCCCTCCATGGTTGCAGACTGGAAAGTTTTCTTAATGCAGGAACCGATACCTAATGCTTCCATCACGTCCTTGTGTCGCCAGCAGATATCTTAAGTCTTCAAGTGTTTTTATTTCAGTTTCATGATCCATCATCAGTACAAAACCTTTGCGTTAAGTAAAAACATTTAGGATTTGTATTATTAAAAAAACTTCACCAAACACTTTTCTGCATAATCATGTCTGTTGAGGAAATGAAGTTCGCTCTTTCAGCAACACAAAGTTCCCGTCTAACTTCTCAACCTGATTCATCTCCTTTCCTTCTGCCTCAGAGGAAGGGCGAATGGATGATTTTCAGTGTATTGATAGAAACTCTCTCACTTTGCTAATGAGCAATGCCGAGTCTATTGACCTACTTGCGGACTTAACGGAAATCCAATCACAATGCTTCAGGTCGCTTTCTTCTCACTTTGTGAGATTAAAACATTCAATCCTCCCGCCTATCCAAACTCATCATTTCTCCTTGCTTCACTTTTGTCTGCCTGCTCCTCATCGGGCCTAAACCCTCTCACTCGACTCTGCCGAACTGAGTTCCAAGGCTCTCACGGACGCCTGCTTCGTCTTCAATCACAAACAGGACTTGAGATCGTTCGTAATTATCGGCGCGAGTGGAACACGGTTGAGCGACCGTTGGACATGATAATCTGCATGTCGTGATTTACCTGTTAATGACTTTGACCCTGAACACTTCTCGTTGTCTCTTCTTTAATGTATAGCTGAACTTTTGTGGCACTAGTCTCATTACTGTATGTGTTGCTTAGGCTTGTTATGACATGGAATATTATTTCCTAGACATAATACTTAAAGGGCAACTAATGTGTTGATTCAAGTGTCTTAAATTGATCTTGGACCTCTATTGTATCATCAGTATGTGTCTGTTTGTATGAAACTCTCTTTTCATTGAAATATTTACATTAGAAAATGGGCTTAAGCCCCGCCCACTGAAAACGCTTGTTTTTTCTCAAACTGCAATCTTGTTCACCATAACCAGGCTCACACAGCGGTGATTGGTCAAACGTCGAGGTTTGTCACGCAGCGTTCAATCAATCCACAGAGTGTCCAACTCCAGGGGACTCATTGTATAAACAAAGCAGTGGCGTGATTGCAACTGAATGGAGGAGCAGTGAAGCCATTATTACGTCATAATTGACTCCGCTCTCGTAACCTCTAATTCGCCGGGATTTCAAACGGGGGAGAACTTGATAAAGTAATAACTTCAAAACATGGTCACGATGAAAAAGACTTCAACATTTGAAACATTTGAGTGAGTCAGAGAGGCAGAGTTGGGTTTTCACAGTAGTTGCCCTTTAAGGAAAATAAAAAAGCTTGTGAAATAATGCCGCACAGGGAGGCAGCAAGCGTCTTAAGAAAGAGGGCTCGGCTTTTAAATTCAAAATGTCACTTTCTCAAAAATCTTTAAAAAAAAAGAACAAACAGAGCTGGATTGATAAAAATGTAACCGGTCATGGTGCAAGAATTTCATAAAGAATAATATTCCACAAATTACCATAATATAATATCTTATTCTAAAAATGTCCACATACGGTCCATTAGACAGGGGAGCGGAAATAAGGGTGCAAAAACTAGGTTAAAATAGAACAAGGATATGACACAAGACTTTTATAATATATTTTCTACAGACTGAATGGGCAGAAAATTGGTTTGTGACCTCACTTAAACTCACTTACCACTGTCCAAGCAAGGACACGATATGGAACTGGTGCGTGGCGGAAAACCCTCGCCTTACTTACAGAAATACCATTCCCTTTTTTTTTTCAGCACCTCCAGAGCATGCTTCTAGATCCAGGATGTCCTTCACTATACAATGTTTTTCCTCCCAGTAGTCTGGTTCTGCTCAAGGTTTCTTTCTTTGTTAAAGGAAGTGTTATTTAAATTGTAAAGTGTCTTTAGTTGTGTCTATGATTCATGATTTAAATTAAAATTAAATTAAATATCAAGAAATCAAAGGTGTCAAACTCAATCAAACAAGGGACCTTAAAGTCACGGCTGGAGAAAACATTTTCTCCCAACAGGATGTAAGAGTCATGTAATTTTTTTTTCATTCTTTGAGGCTAGATTCATCCCAAATATTTGTTGTCACCTTCCCTTATCTTATTAATCAATTATACGTTACCTGGGTTCCATCAGTAGCAGAAAAATATTTAAATTAAAGTCCAAGTTCCTCAGTTTGTAAACCAAAACATGAAAGCAAATTTCAAAAAGGGAGTAACAGTGATGTACTTTGTTGATTTTTTTTGTATGTCCATTATTGGTACCATGTACCATGTGTACCAGTGACAAAGAGCGTAAAAAAAGGAAATCTAAGAGTGAGTTAAACATTGTCCAATACGCCTTGATAATTTCTGTACCAGCACCGACAATATGCTAAAAGGAATGTCCAGAGTTAGATTTCCAATTATTCCCCCCCCATTGTTCCTATTAATTAATGTGTCGGCAGATGTCAGTATTAAATCTTCATTTTACTCAAAGAATGACTTCATTTCCCGGCTTCAGGCTTTGAGCCTAATTCCAACTTTCTTAAAAAATATAATCTATTTTAACTGAAGGCAAAGACAAAACAGTCAGACAGTGGTTAACTGGAAAAAAGAGAGTAGGTTAATGAAGGGCAGAGGAAAAGATTAGTATCGTGCTGAGAGTCTGTTACAGTTTTTACACCCAGTTTCCAACAAATTTAAAACCAGATGAAAAAAGAGAGAAAACTTACTCAGATGAATAACCACTGTCTCCAAGTTTCATTGATTGATAGCTATTATAGTAATACTTATTATTATTATTGAGACTCATAGTTACTCCAGTTATAACCTTCTGATCTAAGCAAAAACACCAATTATGAAATTAGTTTTTTAAAGTGTCAGCTAGTCTGCGTATCTTCCGATGACCCTGTGCTCATGAGCTCACAAGGGGTCTCCCTTTTTTTTGCAAACTCTTCACTTAATTACTTTCACCCCTGTCCAAATGCACTGCGAACTTGTTTCAGTGTCAAAGTCCAAAAACGAACTGCCCTGTGTTAGAGGAAAAAATTACCAATTTTTACAACATGGTATAAGATGCCTTCGTTCAGCACAATCGACACACACAATCTGAATAAGATCTAGACAACAGACATTTGCTTAAAATACAGATGTGATTTTCACTCAATTATATTGCATAAGCCCAGTGGGAGCTGGCCCATAGAGGGTGCTCTAACTGATTGGGCTGTTTTTTTAAATTTCTTTATCTGTTCCATTTAATTTTTTTTATTATTATTTTTTTGGAGTTTGGAAATAATATATAGATATATAGATACACTTTATTAATCCCCCTGGAATAAACAAGAACAAGAACAAAGTGCAATAAAAACAGCAAAATGACAACAGACAAAATCTAAGTATAAAGAAAAATAACGCAAAGAAAAGGAAACAAAGAATAAAATAGAATAACATATTTTCACTTCACTAAGGCCTCCAAAGTCAGAATCATACAATCTAATAGCACAAGGAATTAATGAGTCCCTGAGTCTATTAGTGTTGCATCATGGACAGAGATGCTTTCATATGCTTATAGATTCACTCACACTGATAAACTATTATTTTTTCTGATTATAATCTTAGTTAGTGTCGTCCTTCGTCAGATCCGGGCTATCTAATTAATATTGTCTAAGTTTAAACTATTTTCGACAGATCCTTTCAATGGTTCAGGAAATTGACTGGAAAACAGCCCCGTCTAGAATATTTTCACTTGATGGATTCGGACAAGTTGAAACCAGCTATTATAGATGTTGACAAATAGGCGAAATGGGTTGTGGGTATTATCACTATTGTTAAGTGATGGTCTGATGAAGCTTCATGAAGCAGATTCATTATTTTCAGAGTCCACTAGATGGCGGTGTCTGTACTATTTTCCTTTGTTTTGAACAACTGTTCTAATGATACATCACATCATTTTTAAACAGATGGCGCCACCTGCTGACCTCTGAACAACATGACACTGTTAAATGAAGCTTCATCAGCCCAGCATTACTATTATTGTATTTTCTGCACCATTTTTTTCTCTGTTGCTTTCAATGAAATACTACACTTGTACAGTAGTTCCTAGGTTCACCGAGATATTGCCAGGAACATAGCGAAGGAGGCTTATCAAAGATGAGGGATATTAAATATTGTTTTTGATTAGTCACGTTGCGAATGGAATCTTGACAATTTTGCTTTAGAAAACTATTTGGATTTTGGCATTGTTAGCTCTTTTGTAATTTTTTGATTTTGACCTGCTAAGCTTTCCCCTTTTTTTTTCTTCTGGAACTCCTGTGTTGTTTTTAGTATTATCTTGACCTTTAAAGTATATACTTTATTGAATTTTGTTTGGATTGTTTGAGCGCTTTGTGACGCTGGTCTGGAAAAGCACTATATAAATACAAATTACTTACTTACTTACTTACATAATGCAGCCTCTGCACTTTGGAATGCCATCATGACACCCCCAAAAAACAAGAGTAGAGACTTAACAGTTCATCACACATTTTCACTTTTTAAATAACCAGGTATTATCATCATATCAAGTTTTACTGTTAAGGTCAGTAACTAAGAGGTTCGACATGACGAGGATCCCTTTTTTCGTATATACTAGTACTGCTGTAATGCTTTTTTTTACCTTTTTCAAAAAGATTGTTGAAGAGCCCAGGGTAATTTGTGATTGCAGTGTGAAGAGCAGCCAAATGGACCATGAAAATATTGATCAGTTCTCAGCCAAAGTGTAGACATGCCCTTCAGATTGGAGACCAGGAGGACGACTAATTAAAAAAAAAGAGGATTAGAAACTCATAAAAACGTCTTAGTATATATTTTTTTTACATTTAAAAAAATAACACAAAAAATATAATTTCAGATAAACATAATTTCAACCGTGTAAATGTCTGGATATTTTATTAGTTTTGATCAAATTTGCACTTCCATCGTAGCGAATATATTTAAATATCAATTAGAAATCACTGGTTTGTCGTACATCAAAGATCATGTGATTTGAAGAACAACTGCACAGAGAGAGATCAGTACTTTTTGAATCACTAAAGAAATTCAAGATTGCAGATGTGGGAAGCTCTTAACCATCTGTGGAAATGATTTTTAAATAAAATAATTTATTTAAAAGAATGACATAAAAGGACAAAATGATTAAGGGGAATTTAAAAACATTTGGGTTTCTGCAAACAAAAACATCCCATCCATCAACCCCAAAATGATGAGGCAGCAAGGTTTGACAACAGGTAAGCTGTTGGCAACAGAGACAGTCTAGGGCATGGAGTTGAAAATGTGGCAAAGACTCAAAAGCTGTGGCAGAAGGCCGGGTGAAAACGGGGAAACACACAGCGTGGATCTGGCTCTAATTCTGGGCAGCAGAATGTCTGTAATGGCTGGAGGGCGGAAATTTGAAATGAGAGAAAAATAATATCAGATCTGAGAGCAAAGAAGCAGAAAATCAGAAGAACGGGATAACCCGCTGCTCCAAAGAAGAGCTTCTGTTTCAGCGATGGTGCCATACATCCTCAATTGACCATGTGAATGTCAAAACAATCCCAAAATTTCAGCCAGTGCTATAAATAAACTGCACGGCATAGAAAGGAAGTCACATTTGCATCCATCCCACTGTTCTGTTTTCCTCTACCTCAACCTTTGCAGGTGAAAGATTTACTATTAAAATGATTTAAATAGGATCTCAAAATCAATAACAAAGATAAATAATTAGAAAATTTGCTCTTTTTCTGCCTCCCCTCAAACAAGTAAATCTCTTTGCTCAGACTTTGGCAATGGTTTTGGCAGAAAAGTCTTCTCTTGCCATAGTTGTCATTGAGCAACTTTGTCTAGCTGTTAGTCTAGTGTTGGCTTTGAATGTGAGACACTGTAAAAACATTTAAAAGTAGACTTTAATAGTGTTAGAGCCACTCAAATAGTTTTTATTTTATTTTATCATGAGGTTAAAGTTGTATTAAATACATTTATTACAAGATTAAAGCTGTAGGAACATCATTCATTACAAGATTGTCAGATCATGTTCTTCCAGTAGGAGACCACAAGGCAGACCCAGGACAAACTTCTGAGACTATATCTCTCAGCTGGCCCGGGAATGCCTCAGGGTACTCTGGGAATAGCTATACGATGTAAGTGGAGGAGAGGATAGTCTGAGCCTTTCCACCGAAGCCTCTGCCCCTACAACCCGACCCCAAATAAAAAGACAAAATTATTGAATGAGAACTGATTAGTATTTGACAAAGCACCGGGATCATGCTAAAGGCAAGATTTATGTCAGGGAACTAAAAGTACTCTAAGGAAGCTAGAAATCCAACAGAATTTTGGAGGAGGGATCGATATAGAAGTTTTCGAGGTCGACCCCTACAGAGTTGTATGTGAACTGGGCTTATAATGTACAGATGATACACGGAGATCATTCATAATACAGATGGAACCAGTGAACCAGGCTGGTGCCTCAGATGGCCAGGAGCATGTCGTTCCATTTAAAATTCTCTCACACCAGAGTGTGAAGAAGAATTTAGACTGTGAAATCACTGACGTGCGAGACGAGGCAAAGTAGCATAGATTCATTATCACCCCCACGAAAAAAAAAAAAATCTGAAAGAAAATCCTACTTATACTTACCCAGTATTCTTTGATAAAAAAAAACCCAACTACTATTACAATAGGGAAACTTGCTTCTCATGAAACATTTAGGAGGAATTCAGGAAATGGTGAAAATGTTCAAATCACAGAGGAGAACAAAAGTCTGCAGATGCTCAGCAAAGTCGGAGAGTGAAGAGGACACGAGAAGAAAGCTGTGAGAGATCTGGGGGATTCTCAGATGTAAGTTTATTTATAGCACAGGCGCACACACTCATAGACTAGAGGCAATCTAAGACCTGCTGTTAAATAATGCAACCGCTGTGAGATCTAAGGGACTCCTATAATATTAGAGGTGTGTTTCCAGCGGGTTGAGAAGTTTATACATGCGTCATTAGTCTATACAAACTCTTCAGCTCCCATTGTTTTGGTTTTCCTTGCTCTAGAAAAAAATCTGACATGTGTCATTACATTCAACTATTTCACAAGTTTTGACACTCATTTGCATTTGCTGGTGTGTGTTTGCTGTCTTGGGTATTTCACTGACACCCTTTCATGTCTCTGTCCCTGCTTTATTTATCGTAGAAAAGTGTTTCAGAAGTGTACCGCCACCCAAAAGTACTCTCTTTTGTCCAATCGCAGAAGTTTGTTGGAGTCCCGCTATTGGCATCATTCAATACTCCTTTTCATCCGCCCACCCAGAAGTCCGAGGACCTGGAGGGGACTACAAATGGGTCCTGATCCTTCTTGACAGGCCTGTGGGAACCTCACTTTTTGATTTGAAAAAATGATTACATTTCTATTATCTATTGCAGTTGTATTGTTAAAGTCATATTCTCTACACTTTTTTCATGACTCTTGATTGGTCAAACTAAAGTTTATTTTTAAATATCAATGGTGGGGGGTACACAGTGGGTGGGTGTGTACTTCTTGTCCCACAGCTACGAAGCCTCCAGCCTATGCAACGCCTACAAAGGATGCTAAATAAATAGTGTAAAATGATTGTGTGGAAAGGGGGAGACCGAACAGAAAGAACACACCGACGCCCTGGGTCAGACTTTGTAGACCTCAGATATAATCAGTAACAATGATCGGTTTTATTTGGAACAAGTAATAGATCTTTCTAGTAGATGTCATTTTGTTTTAATAAATGTCCATGAAGAAAACTGGCAATGGAAAAAAAGGATATCGCAGTTACACTTCAGAAACACTAGGGGGTGTAAGGAATAATATTTTCAATCTTATATACTGAGCCTTAAGAGAAGCCTGTTTGATGCAACTGTGTTCAAAATAGTCCATATAGTATATATATACTGTTGTGTTCAGTTTTTCGAGGATGGTCACTTGTATTTGAGGATCAAAACCAACATTTTAATTTGGAAAATCACATTTTCTACACATCGTGTAAGAAAATACGAACACAGATACACACAAAATAGGCTTTCATCTGTGTTCTATTTTTTTCTTGTCACAGCAGCACAAATTGAGCTCTCTTGTTGCTCTGAGATTGCTACTGACCTTTGTTAGTCCACTTCTCTAAAGAGGGAACACAAATGAAGATTGGACACAGAGAAACCACCTGCTCTCATTCTCAGTCGAAACTGGTCTCCTTCACCAGAGAGTAATCCTTCAAGTTAGTTTTATTCTCCTGTCCATAAATTAAGAAAGGAAAATTAAACGAATCAAAGTCCCATGTATCTCTTTTTCTGTATCTCTTACAACTTTTGATGAAGTGTCATTAAGTAGCGTCACTCTGGGTTAAAAGTGTTCTGAGATTTGGGGGTGACGTAGCTCAGATGGTAGAGTGGTTGCCTGCAGTCCAAAAGGTTGCAGGTTCAATCCCAGCTCTAGACATGCTTGTGTCATTGTGTCCCTGAGCAAGACACTTCACCCTGATTGCTCCTGATGGTGAACTTGGTGCAAGTGTGCATGCCTACTCACATCAGTATGTGTGAATGGTTGAATAATAAGGGATTCTAAAAAAAAAAAATTTTTTTCCAAAAGAAAAGATTATAAAGGAAAGAGTCTGTAGTTGCCTTGAAAAGTGAAGACCTAGCTTCATGACCATACATCACATTTTTAAATCTGTTAGAATGGAAAGAAAACATCTCTAGTTCCACGCTGAGAATGGAGGAAACCATTTCAATCGTAACATTTACGTGTCAAGTGTAGCACTACTGAAGCTAACCTCTGCTCCCATGGACTGAAATATTATTCTTTCAAAAAAGGAAGATACAATTCTTTCAGTTCATTAACTGTTTCAGAATCAAAAGAGGCCACAGAACACCAGACTAACAAGAAGGCCAACATTCTATCGACAGGTTTCTAAAAAGAAATGTTCTAATAAATTTCATCCTGCAATACAATCATACATTATGATTAAATTGATGCAGTTATAAATCAAACTGGTTTTCCATTTCATCTATGTGCACATAAAGGCACTCTAATTTAATCTGATGGATTAAACACACGTGGCCACAGCACGTATTTGGTCATAACAGGTCGGAAAATATATAGTAAACATTTTAAAATGTTTTTTCAAGCTCGATTAAACCAAACGTTGTGATATATGAGAGGATTTATCCATAGCGGACCTTTGTTAAACAAAAACAAAAAACACACTTATTCTAATACAGTTCATAATACACAACTCCACCAGTGCATTCATTGGTAAATATATCTTCCATCTGCAATGAAAACACTTCAGTGGAGCTAAAGTTATGCCTTTTTCTTTCTTATTTATAATGATTCATGGTACTTGTTTCATTTGTAAACACCATTTGCGTTGTATCCGGGCCACTGAATTTATTTTTACGAAGGAACTCTAGTTCAGAAGTTGTTTACAGACAGATTTGCACAACTTGTTTTTATTTTTATTTTTTACATTTGACCAGTTAGCTGTATCTTTATGTTTACAGTCACATCTGAACCGAGCTCAATGTAGTGTGACGTGCGTGTAGCTCATTAAAAGTGACAACATATTAGGTCGTGTTGACTCATCACGGTTGTTGCCGCCAATTAGAGGTGCAGGGAGGGAAGCTAGAAAGAACCAGGAACAAGTTGATCCCTAACGGGTTTGAAAAACGGGAAACAATAAAAAACCTTTCTTTCCGCGGCCTTTTGGCTTCTTCTTGAGCAACTTCTTTTGTTTCTTTGTTGCTTTTCTACTTTTTAAATGCTTCCCAAGGTGATCGGTTGGAGAAGAACTCCACTTATCCAAGCGAACAGCCTGGCAGGTGAGTGTTCAAGCAACAAACAAAGAACCTATAACATCTTTGAAACTTTGGAAGAGAAGATTTGAGTGTGTCTTAAATTGATCTTGGACCCCTATTGTACTTCTGTTTCTGTTTCCAATAATAACTCTTTTAATTGAAAATGTACTTCAGCCCTGCCCACTAAAAATACATTGTAATCTTGTTTACTATAACCACACCCACTCTGCCGTGATGAGTCAAGCATTGAGGGTCGTCAATCCCGAAAGTCTCCACCTCCAAGGGACATGTTGTAAAACAAAGCCATTATTACATGATAATGGACCCTGCTCTCGTATCCTCTCTTTCGCCCAGATTTCAGACGGAGGAGAACTCTTCAAAGTAATAAGTTCAAAACATCATCATGATTGCATCTTGTAGAGGAAGAAATGAATTGCGTTTTGGGTTAAGACATTTCTTTGTAAACTATATTATTAACTGTTCACGACATCACATTAACCACCTTTCGGGTATTGAAGTCAAATGCATCAAACATTTTTCCGCACATTTGCACAAGATAAGCAAAACTTAATTTGTCACCATCCACTCCTTTAATGTCATCAAGTCCTTTTAACCAATGAAGGCGTTTAATAAATTTGCTATTTGTTAACATAACACCACAGTTTATTTGATACAATCCACCTCTTAATCTAACACGTTGGACACACACACACAACTCAACTTTAAATAATTAGTATTCACAAATAAATGAATGAATCAAATGTATGTCCATGTCTTGCAATGCAAAGTATTTCGTTTCCCCTCACACTAGACATTATTTTTCATCCCGAGACCATGAATGTCAACGTAATCCTTCAAATAGTGTCCAGTTAGTCTAGAATGATATATTGACTCACCGGGCTATTAAACAAGGTGACATTATCATACAGTCCTTACAGCACACATTGTGACTGAGTGACACCATTTGCACACTGAAAGTTTACCTGGACATGAGAATGTATGACTAAAACAGACGATTTATACTCACTATACTCTACCTTTTTACTTAATAATAATCACATATAATCTGCTAAAGTTGAGTAAGAACCAAAAGCAAAAATAAATCTCCATTTTTAAATTTCTTTCAATGGTGGTGAATGAATGTAATTTTCTTTTATCCTGTGATTCTCGTATCTTGAGATATTTGTATCTATTTTTAGTACCAGTACCTTTTTAGTCTAGCGAGGAGAAGGTCGAGATTATGGGCCAGGAGCGTTTTAGCAGCATTTCCTTAATAATAATTAACTCATTAAGAGATTATTTCCATTTTAACCAGAAATAGTATTTTTAGTATTATATATTAAAGCATAGTTCATTTTTGGAAAGAGAAACCTAATCGGGATCCTTAAAGCACCGTCGACGATGTTCTGACATAGAGGGAGTGACGAGCAGTTAACAAGCCTTCGTTACAGGTGGATGTCAGGAAAATGTTACTTTCACAGCTTGATCCTGTGGGTATCCTCTGAGACGGAGGCAGTACTTGAAGTCATTCTTTCTCATCGTTCAATAATTCTTCATGCTCCTTATTCTTCATCTCTCAATCGATCACTTCATCAATGAATTCGATAATAATACACAAATAACTGATTTATGATCAACCAAACATCTTTGTTAACGCATGAAGTGATAATATTTCTTACTTCTGTTCTTTTATTATTCATTTACAGCTTACGCTAATCGTTAATACTGTATTCTGATTCCTAAACAAAAAGTACACGGGATGTAAACAAACATGATTAAACAATGAAAGCCTTCATCTACGGTAGTGGCTTACTTAATAACTACAGGCACTACGTAACGAGATGTGAATGTAATGTGAATAAAATCTCCCCCTCATGTCGACTAAGGGTTGTGATTATTTCCAGAGTAATTTGTTCCTTTTTATAGAAAAAAATGTGTGTTGATGCTAACGCGACTGGAGTTCATCTGTCTTCATCCTTGTCCAAACAGATACTTAGGAACATCCAAATACCTCCATACTGCTCGCCTGTAATGTCCGTCTTGTATTGAAGCCTGGACAAGAGGACTTGCTCTGGAAAAACTTTGACAAATCTATATTTTATGGTGGTTTGGAGCTGAACCTTAAAGGCTAACATGCTACACAAAGAAGAAAACAGGAAGTACTCCGGGTAAACATCGCGAACGCTTCCAGTCTACTGTATACACTACAGTCTGAATCGGGAAAGTACACTGTTCTGGGTCTCTTGGATCTGTCCTCAGCCTTTGACACAGTTGGTCACCACAATCTAATTGATCGAGTGCTAGGTTTAGCTAGCGAATCAGTGAAGGACAATAAACCGCAAGTGACGATAGTAAACACTAGATAACCAGCGACGGCATGGATGATTCCACACAATCGAAAACTTTTGTTTTGGCCGTGTGATGTTCTAGTGGACTGAAACCGTTGAGGAGGAGCTGAACATCGTAGATAAAAGCTACTCCAACTGAGAAGTGAAGGCGGACTGCTGTAGGCGGATTGGCTAAAAGCTAAATATCCTGGGTAAGATTTTCCGTTCTATCAAATTTGTGTTTACATAAAACCTGTGTAATGTTTATGACAAATGGTAGACGACAATGTTTTTACGATCGATTGGGTTGCTATGCTGTAAATTAATAGAATTTAGGACTTAGAACCTTAGGACTCAGTGCACAGGCTATATGAGGCAGCGCCCGTCCTGGTGTTCTGGAATAGAGGAGAAGTGTCGCCAACCTCACCCCCACGTTATGACTTGAATGAATGATCTAATTTTTGGAAATTAAGATCTAGCTTTTCTTGTGATTGCAGCGATTCCACAATATAAATCCTATCTTGTGATTTATTTGGGAAAAGCTTGTTCCCTTGGAGAACCCCTCTTTTGTTGCTGGATCCATGGAGAGGATGCAGCAGGAGATGCAGGACAAGACTGCATTTAGACCACAAGCCAAATCCACAATTGAGCCAGTGATGGACTGTGCGTCCACGTCATCTGGAAGTCCGTCTGCTCCTGCCAAACTCAGCAGGATAACAAGGAATGCAGTGTCGGAGAAATCTGTGGACCTGATGGACAAAATGAACAAGACATTGGACAAGATAAACACAACTGAAGGGACTGAGAAACTGGAGATTGTCGATCCAGTGGATACAGAGAAAGTATACTGAGGTGACTGACCATCTGAGGCCTCGCTTGGAGCTTGACAACGAACTTGACAACGACCTTGGCAACCCTGATAAGAAATTATGGTATAAAGGTTTTGTTTTTTAAAAAGGAAGTGTCCCTTTTTTTACTATACTTGCCTTATACGAGCTAAACAATAAGTTGTTATGTGATGCCAACATCGAATAACTTAGAATAAAAGTAATGGAAATATAAGTAATTGTAAACATCACTGCTTTCAGTCCGTAGAAAGTTTTGCAGAGCACATTTTTTATTTGTTCAGGCTTTTCCTTGATTTTCTGGAACTCCTGTTGTGTTATTGTTTTACAGTTTTATCTTGCCCTTTAAAGTATATACTTTATTGAATATTGTTTTGATTGTTTAAGCGCTTTGTGACCCTGGTCTAGAAAAGCGCTATACAAATAAAAATGACTTACTTACTTACTTACTTACTTACTTACAACAAGCAAGTACAATCTTCTCCACTGTGGTAGTATTTCGGATATTGATCGTGCTAAGCAAGACACAAAAGCGGTTGGCCATGATCCAGAATGCATTTTCCACAACCGCTGTTGAGTCTGCGGTTTGTGTACGGCTTCAACAGATACTCCGTCAAAGGAAAGGCCTCATCCGCCACAATGCAGTACGGAGGTCGTCGGTCAGTTCCTGGGAATGGTGTAGGGGCAGAAATGTTGGTGGTTCTGTTTAACAGAGCCTGTCTGAGTGTGCATCCATGAAACACCCCACCATCAAAATTTATTCCATTACAACCAACATCCACAAACAGAAACTTGTACGAGCTGTCAACCAGTGCCATGAACACAATGGAAAAGGTGTGTTTGTAATTGTAATACATCGATCCGGTTCCCAGATATATTATATATTTGTTTTCCATCCAGAGCCCCCAGGCAATTTGGGAGGTTCCACTGAGCCCCGGAACCACTTGATACCTGCTGCCAGTCATTCACTGTGTCTGGGCACTGAAAAAAGAAAAGTCAGTGATTTCCTGATCTTTCTTACCCCATTTTTGCTGATGACATCCAGCTCTACTGCCCGTTTGTTCGAAATCTAACAATGACTGAGTGAAAACACTTTGTAGTTAAATACGGACAAAACTTTGTTTTTTGTGTGCTGTAAGGAGTGTATGATAATGTCACCTTGTTGAGTCAGTACTTGGGCGACTTAGGTCAATCTGTCAAACAGCCGCTCTAGTAGAAGAACTCACATTTCTCAGATTCCTTAAAACTCTTCACTGGCTGCCAGTTTCTTTCAGGATCAACTTTCAAATTCTGGTTCTTACTTTCAGAGGTATTCATGGTCAGGCTCCTCCTCACATCACTGATCTGATCCAGACTTACACCCCAGCTCGGGCTCTGAGGTCTGTGGATCAGAATCTACAGATTATTCCCCGCACACGGTTATGGACCAGAGGACAGAAATCCTTCCAGGCTGTTGCTCCTAAGCTTTGGAACGATCTTACTTTCTCTCTGTGTTTGATGGATCTACTGACTCCTTTTAGAAACATCTTAAGACATTTTTATTTGTGCTTTTCCCTGATTTTCTGGGACTTTTGTGTTTGTCTTATGTGTCTTGATGCTTTAAAATAGAATAGAAATAGAAATAACCATTACTTTCTTACTTACTTACTGAAAGCGTTGCGATATTTACCCAGAGTTATTTTGGTTTATATGTCTTTATATTCATTAAATGTAAACAAGCGTAATTATAAACTTTTTTTTTTTTTATCCGGATCAATTCTTCTAGTCAGGACTTCAATACAAGATGGATGTAACAGTCGATCAGTATGGAGGTATTTGGATGTTTTTAACCGTCTTTTTGAAGGAAGATGAACCTGAGCTCCAGTCCTACATTCAAACGAACATACATTTTTGTCTTTAACTCCAAAAAGGTACAGATCACTCTGAAAATAATCCTAACACTTAGTCGACAGGAGGATGAAAATGATGTGTTTTCATGAATTACGTAAGATATATTGTAAACAAGACATTTCTAACCACAGCTGAGATTTTACATCGGAATTTTTGACAGTACGACAGAGTTGTTAAATGTTTTATAAATGTTTTTGAAGAAGGGATACAATCTGAAAATGAGATCCATGGCACAGCGAGCATGAGGGAATCAAGCAAACTGCTTCGGCATGACCAAATTCATAAACGTAACCTGACTCAGGCGCCAACTGCTGTCACACTCTGTTAGGCCGGGAGGACTCACCACCACCGTTTATTTCAGCCTCCATCTCTCCTGAAAGTGTTTGCTAAATAAGCGATGGCCAAATTTTGTAACTTGTCACCCCTGATTGTGAACTACTTTTTAAATGATCATCAAGGTGTCACATTTTTCAACAAAATCCGTCTTAAAATGAATTAATGAAAAACATGTCAAGATTTTTTTTATTTTTTTTATGTCTCTACCTATCTTTGCTTTGGAAAATAACCCCTTGGACTCACCTGTCCAGTCCAGCATAAATCCTGTTGCAACTGCCACAGTTATTACGTGGATCGGGGGGGACAGCTGCTGTCACATCTAATTGAAAAGAGAGATACAACGTGAGCGTCCGTGTGTAGCAGCCTTTGAAACAAACATTTTCAGGTTTGGTCACATTTATTCCTCCGCTTGTTTACAGAAACTCATCTTTGACTTTCTTTCCCTCCCGATCCATTCATTCCTTGTTTTCCAGCGTACGGTCGCAGCTATTTTAAGGTTGAGACCCCCCTCTGGGTGAGTGCAAAAAACGCCACCAAAGGGCAAACTTCGTTGGTCATCTCTTTTCTGAGTGACATGGCTTTTTAAAAATGTCTACAACTGCCATTTTCCACACTCTATATCCACAAATTTCTTAACGTATAACATGAATAATGTTACATAAACAACAAGAAACTTTAAAGGCCTAATTAGAAGTATTTAAATTAATGTTTCTGGCTCCCCCTAGTGGCAGATTAATATAACCATTAAAACTCCAAAAGTCTTCATTTGTTATCGTCAATTTTTAACCACATTTATGAATTATTTTCTCCTGAAAAAGCAACAGTGTTCCTTATATACCCATTACAAAAAAACTACAGTAAACCCGAGTGCATTATATTCTGGTGCACCTTATATGTTAGAATTGACCCCGTTCATTGATGTTGCGTCTTATTTCCCGAAAAAATACAGTACTTAATTTTCAAAACGAGAGAAAGGCTATAGCGTCAGTGTCTCATTAAAAACTTCCTTGAAACTCAAAAAACTCTGCTTAGTACTTAAGCCATATGTAAAACAGATGTTTGGAGTGTGTCGTTCTGTCACGTAACGAAAAAGCATTTTAGCGATGGGTTGATGAAGCTTGTCATGAAACAGTGTAATGTGGTTTAGAGGTCAGTAGGTGGCGCCATCAGTTTGAAAATGAAGTGTCATTAGAACAGTTGCTCAAGATAAAGGAAAATAGTACAGAGACCGCCATCTGGTGGACTCTGAAAATAATGACACTGCTTCATGAAGCTTCGTCAGACACCAGATAATAGCAAGACGACCAGATAAACAGAAAACATTATAGAACAAAAATGATGTCTAAAGGTTACATATTGCTGCTTTAATGTGCTTTAATGGCATCATTGATGTATAGTTAGTTAATCAAACATGTGCGAAAGATGATTCAAGAATAACAAAACTTTTCACTCACATCTGACACAATGTACTCTTCTGTTCGTCTTCTCTCTGAGCATCCTTCTTTCTTTTATTTTACAGTTGTTCCTCCCTCTCTTCCCTCTCGCTACCTCTCAGCCCCGCCGCTGTGAAACGTTAACTCTTCCTGTCATGGACTCCCAGTCTTTGTGTCATCTGTTTTGATAGATAGCACCTTTAGCCTTGGGCTGGGGTCCGGCTGACAGATGGACTAAGCTCACTAGTTATAGCCGAGCCCTTGTCGAGAAAAAAAAAAAAACAACAAAACCTCACACTCTCTTACGCACACACTCACACACACAGACACACACACACACAAAGGTGATATACAGCACTGTAGTAAATAATATTTCGCTGCTACTACCAATCTCCTGCCACCCTCCGGTTGCATCCACACTGCCAATTTGGATGATTTAATTGTGGGATTTAGGTTTTCGATCAACCTGAAAGGCTGACCGTTGAAGGATTTACAGGTAAGAGAGTGAATTTAAAAGCGGAGCAACTGCATATCCACGGCTTCGCTCCTGATAATAAAACCAAAGCCATTGATCAGTCGGCCATATTTGACATTAACAAACGACAAAATTAGTTACTTTACTTATTCATTTCCATTATTTGTTACTAGTATGTAAATATGACAAGAGGATTTCTGTTTCAGGTCAAGTCTTTTTTTAATTCATTTTAAACATTTCACAATTTTGCTCAATGGCCCCCTCAGACAAAAAAAAAACTTTAAATGTAATTGCCCAACACTGGGTTGAACCAAAATATATCTATTTTTAAAAACATAAAGTTAAAGTTTGTCGGATTTAATTTCGGCAAACTACTACTACTATTACTACTTCTACAACTACTGTTATTAGTACTACAATGACAATGACTACTCCTACAACTACCACAACTACTACTTCTACTACTACTATTACTACAACAACAACAACAACAACAACAACAACTAATACTACTACTACTACTACTACTACTACTACTACAACTACTATTACTACAACAACAACAACAACAAATACTACTGCTACTTCTACTACCACTACTACTTCTACTACTAGTAGTAGTACTACTACTACTACAACAACTACTATTGCTACTACTTCTACTATTATGACTACTACAACTACTGCTATTAGTCCTATTGTGGCCCCGTCACAAAAAAACACTTTAAATGTAATTGCCCAACACTGAGTTAAACCAAACATATATATATATATATTTATAAAACATAAACTAAAAGTTTGTCGGATTTAATTGGGACAAATTAAATTCTTACTCTACAGCCTTTTTATCGTAACCAGTCTGAAAAAACGTTGTAACAAACTGTATGTTTATCTGTACATGCGAGAAAAATTACCTCAAAATGGCCCCCTTGCGAAGATGTTCTTTCCTGTGACATTTATTAATAAAATTACAAAATCAAAGATTCTCATTCAGACAGTAAACAAAAATAAACTTCTTTCTTTGTCAAAGAGGAAATAGGAAGCAGTTCAGCCTTTTAGCACAGCATGTGGTGTCAGAGGTTGCACTCACGCTGGTGCTGCTCCTACCACGTCTCCAACTATTCCGTCACGAATGTAGGTGTTTAACAGCTGACAATATAATAGCATCTAATTCATTTGTAATTAACTCATAAAACAAGGATTTCTATCACAATGTAAGGAGATGAGACCAATCAGAAAATGAGGTGTATAATGAAAATAATATAAGTTTACAGTTGGTTTTTTTTGGCATGGGTTGCAAAAGTCGCTGAGGTTCACATTCTGTCACTTAACTTAAAACAAGCATTAAAACAAACTAAACTTAACCTTGTAAATTCGAAACGTTATCCTGGGTTATGGATTTTCATTTTTTTCTGACAACATGAACACATGTAACAGTAAACAGCAACAAACACAGTCAATAATATTGTTGCAAGGCGTAGTTGAATATTATTATTTTCTAGTGAAACTCGTTTATTTGAGGTTTTTCTTTCATTGCTGTTGCTAGTATGATATTGGAATACTGTGTCATCTCTAACACTGACTTAACCCTTATTGTCTCAGGGTCAAGGTGACCCAATGATGACTACAACTACTACTACTACAACTACAACTACAACTACAACTATTACAACAACAACAACTACTACAACAACTACTGCTATACTTCTACTACAACTTCTACTACGACAACTACTACAAGAGCAACAACTACAACTACGACTACTACTACAACTACTGCTATTCTACTACTACAACTACTACTACTACAACTACTACTACTACTACTACTACTACTACTACTAAAACTACTATTACTACTACTAATAATACTATTCTACTACTACAACCACTACAACTACTACAACTACAACTATTACAACAACAACAATAACAACTACTACTACTACTACTACTGCTATTCTACTACTACAACTACTACTACTATTACAACTACTGCTATTTCAAAACTACAACTACTACAACTATGACAACAACTACTACTACTACTACTACAACTACAACTACTGCTATTAGTACTACTACTACTACTACTACTACTGCTATTATACTACTACAACTATTACAACAACAACAAAACAACAGCAACTACTACTACTACCAACAACATGTGGCAGAAACATGCAGAAACAAAGAAAGATTATAGACCCATGAAAATATTTGTCTCCTTAAATGGCTGTTTTATCCTTTCTTCTTCTGTGTCCCTTCACAAACGTCCAGTACTGCTCAGACAGTTATGACACATGTTTCTATGACATTTAATCTCCCCACACGATTCATTCGACATGGTTACAATTTAATTAGTGCTTGAGGCAGTTTTGAAAAGAGGGCAGACAATGAAAAATAAAGAATGCATAATTTAAGAGATTTGTATGAGAAACAATAATTCTTCTTATACAATGGCGATGACTACAACTACACCTCTACTACTACTACTACTACTACAACTTCTACTACAACTACTACTACTACTACTACTACTACTTATTCTACTACAATTACTACTACTACTACTACTTCTACTACGTCTACTACTACTACTACGTCTACTACTACTACTACTTCTACTACTACTACTACTACAACTACTACTACTAGTTCTACTAATAGTTCTACTCATACTACTCCTTATACTACTACTACTTATACTACAACTACTACTACTACTACTACTACTTCTACTACTACTACTACTTCTACTTCTACTACAACTACCACTACTACCACTTCTACTACTACTACAACTACTGCTATTAGTACTACTTCTTCTACTATTACAACTACTGCAATTAGTACTACAATGACTACTACTACAACTACTACTACTACTACTACTACTACTTCTACTACAACTAATACTACTACTACTACAATTACTATTTCTACTACTACTACTACTACAAAAAAAACTACAACAAATACTAATACTAGAACTAATAATAATAATAATATGCTGTTTACCTAAAAATTACCATGTAAAATAAAAATAAATCAACTCAATTTTTTTGGCATAAAATAAAAGGTGTCTTACTCTCCATACTAGAAATAAATACAGTATTCCTGATCAATCCTTTTCTTTTTTATTTCTCCCTCTTCTGTTGTTTCAACTCTTGCAGGAGAACCAGTAAATAGCAAAAAAAGGAAAAAGTTGAACACAAAGGAGAAACAAACGAAGAAGACAGAGGAAAACGTTTTAAGTGTGTGCAATTTTTAAAATGAGTAGACAAGAGGAAGATGGATCATAAGGGTCTCACCTAAAATCCCACCAAAGCCCAGATGTTGTCTTAAAGGTCAAAACAGAAGATATGAAGGCGGGTGAACAAAGGGAAGTGGAGGGATTGACAGGATGTTGTATGTGGAATTGCTGGATGAAAGCAATATCGGAATAAGAAAGTCATAAAAGATGATGGATGGATCTCAAGTACTCAACATAGGATGTGAAAGATTGATTACAGTGCAGGTTGTGGACCCAGTAAGTCCCACAGGAGACGGTATATGTCTTTACATGAATCATTTTGATGCATTACAAGAGCCTATGTTATCACTCACAAGTGTTCCTCATAGTTCAAAGGTCAGTTAAGCGTTTCTAAGCGTTTCCCAAAATAAAATGAAGAAAACAAAAACAAAACAGAATCAACACCTTCTTATCAAAATCATTTACACCAAAACCATTAAAAAAAATTGACACGAGAATGTCGTCCAGGTGTAGAATTTCATCCTCTGTATGTCCCTTGGATCAACTGGAGAAGTTGGAAAAATAGGGACTTGTTTGAAGTTTGCGATTTGTTATGGCGAGAACTTGCTGTGGGGTGTTCAAATCTGCAGCAGTCAATACCTCCCGAAAGTGCTATGAGAAGGCAAAATTGGGTGACTTGCAGCTGAGGGGGCTTTCACGCTCGGCAAAATAATTAATTTAAGTCTTCTTTATTGCAGGGGAAGCAAACACTCACAAAAGGGTAAAACATGCTCTCAAGTAAAAACCTAGAACTTTAGAATAATTCTGTCATATTACTTGATTGGATTATTTTGTGTACACTGATAGAGGGATAACATCTTCTCACTTAAAACTTGTTGGGTTTCATGATGGTCCTAAAAATCTCGACGATTTATAGACAAAATATAATATAAATGATTTGCTGTAGAAAAACGTTTAAATGAATAAAAGACAGTAGTAGAAACTAGATGTATCCACTTTAAGGATGTTTAGAGCTAAAATTACATATGAAAGCTTCCTGCTGATTAAAACGAACTTGGACATGTTTACATTAACGGCTAATTTTCAGTTTTCTATTCATTTATATGTTCAAGATTTTTGCACAAAAACATGAAAAAACACTTTTAAATAGTAATGGTCTGATGAAGCTTCATGAAGCAGTGTCATGTTGTTCAGAGGTCAGTAGGTGGTGCCATCAGTTTAAAAATTATGTTTCATTAGAACAGTTGTTCAAAACAAAGAAAAATATTGCAGGAACTGCCATCTAGTGGACTCTGAAGCTTCATCATACCATCACTACTTTTCAACCAACCATTAAAGGTTAATCTTCATTGACGTGCAGATAAATAAGACCAGCAGACACAGCTTCATGCAGCTAAACATTCAGAGATTTGAGAAAAAAACCCAACAATTAATACCCATTTAAATAATTAATATTATTATTCAATGAGGAATTAGTTGCTTATGAGTGCAGTTGATCTGCTAAAATTCAATAATTATATTGTTTGAGTCAAATAGATCATACGTATTTAGATTTCATTCAGTTCAGAATATTCATAAAAACAAGAACGAGAACAAGTGCAATAAAAAGAACAAAATGACAAAAATCTAAGTATAAAGAACATAGATCAAAGGACAGAAAAAAACACAAGAGAAGGATAGAAAGATTCTGAAAATAAGGACAATGCTTCACGAAGCTTCACCAACCCATCATGACAGGAAAATGGTGAACTCTGGTAGGGATTGCTACTTACTACTAGCAATGTGTGACCAATAATAGCAACATATGTTAGGGATTTGTGCTCAGTCAGCACTTTGGATTCTTGTACTTTAGTTCCTCGGTCGTTCATCAGGAAAGTTGCTTTCACATACGGTCAAAGCTCAAGTCAGGGAGGGTTACAAGTAGCATGAAAAAATGGAATAAGTGCACTTAAATACTAGTTTCTCCAAGAACTTGAATAAATAAGAAGTCACACATGTTAAATAAAAACCTAAAGTTTAAAGCAGAGAACAGATGGAAGTAGATACGAAAATGAAAAGGAGATACGAAAATGAAAAGGAGTTGGGTCACACGCCGTTGAGCGGATGTAAGATTGCAGGCAGGGCTAAAGGTGTTTCCATCAGTCGATCACCATCGCAAGCGTTGGAGCAAGCTCAGAGTTGAGAAATGAGCATGATGTTACCAAAGACCTGCAAGGAAGAAAAAAAAGGAGTAAAAGAAACAAGAGTCAGCACTGTTAGGAATTAATATGTGGTGTGTGTGGACGGACAAGCCAATAGGACGTATGGCAGACCTGTGATTGATGGAGGGAGAAACCCGGGCCAGGGGACGGCACACTAGGTTGAAAAGAGGGGCAGGTAGGAGCAGGGAGGAGTTGAAAAGTTCATCGTTATGAGGGTGGTCTATGGCAGGAGAGCTGATTGATGGCGGCCGAGGTGGAGGGAAGCAAGATGGAGTGAGAGTGTTTGGTCGGGGGCTGGGTGGGGGGGGCGTAGTCAGGATGGAGATTGATGGCAAAGTGCAGAGAGGTAGAGCAGGCGGTGGAAGACAGACAGCGCGGAGATGTGAGAGGAATCGTCAAAGAGCACAGCACTCACATTAAAACGTTCCGGTGGCTCACGGCAAATCGTGGACTCAATTGAAATGAGAGCGAATAAACGTATGTCCAGGAGCATGGCATAGCGTAGACGTCACCCCCCCATGTGTGGTCCATACGGGACTGACGCGACACCTAGAAAATTAATCACATACTGCACGGTGATGCAGCTAGAAGAAATATGATTCAGCGGTACCACACCCTGTTACTGCCGCCCACCTCTTCATCAGCACAGTCAGTCTTTATTCTTTTCTTCTGGCCTCCCACCTCTATTACACTTAACAATTCTTCCCTCAGGTTCTCAATCTCGATCTTTTGGTTTGCTCTGACTACTTTTATCAACTTTCTTTCCACTCTCTTTAAGGTAAGGTAAGGTAAGGTAAAACTTTATTGATCCCTCAGGATCAATAAAGTTATGTCTTTCTTCGTTTTTTTTCCCTCTCTCTTATCTCATATAATACCAACCTGCTTCATAACCTTGTTCAACCCACTTTCATAAGTATAATTAGTAGCATAAATAACATTGCGACATGTCTCTTTATGTGAAGCGGACCATCAAAGGCAGACCAATATACATGTCAGAGTACAGATTGGAATCCAGTAGGATCCTACTAGCACAGATCCTAATAGTAGAGATTGGAATCCTACTACTGATACTGAACTGGGATCTGTATAATGTAATTCCAATCCGTTTTAAGAGGATTCCAGATTCTACTAGTAAAATGGGATCTGAATATTTGAACTCCAATCTGACCTAGGACAAATGGGAATTCTACCAGGACAATCTCCAATTCTAATTGGAGAAATTCGGTAATCAAACCCTAACCCAAAGATTGGAATTCCAATCTGTACTATTCAGTAGGATTCCAGATCCTACTAGATTCCAATCTGTACTGTGACATTTACATGATTAAACTGCCTTCTAGTACAATTATGTGTACAAATAAAAGTTCATTTTCTTTGTTTTTACAAGGAAATAGGAGATGTCCTACGATTTCAGAGAAGACATTCACATATTTAGAATCTGAATCAGAAACTGTTACTGCGAGTGTTGTGAACACAACATAGGCCTTTTCTCTGGTGGTGTTACAGAATCAAAGTAACACAGAATTGACCAAACACACATGGATGGCTACCTCAGTGGTTAGAGGGGGAGATTTAAAAATCAGCGGCAAAATGAGTGATGTTAGCTTATTGTATTCCCCTTCCTCAGAGCACCTTTTCCCCGGGAAGATATTCCAGGATGAGTTCGAAGAAAAAGTATAGATTGTGGAAATCATTTAAAGGCCAAAAATGATAAGCGCTACCCTAGGATGACAGGCCTGTAAGGAATCGGTATGTTTTCTCAAGTTATTTTTATGTACGTTTCTTGTTGCAGAGAGTTTTATTGATTGTTTTTGGTAGTGATGGCTGAGGTGAAGGCCCCGGGTGCAGAGCTCTGTATGGCTATATAGGAACACATACTGATTTGAAATGTTGCAATATTTGACCTCAAATAAGCTCAGGAATGCGATATCATCTGCCTCAGCTTCAAAAGTGACAATAAATATGGTCAATCTCAACAGCAGAAATTAAAAAAAATGAAGGAACACATACGTCGTTATCACATCTTCGAATAAACGAGTGTAAAATCTGTTCTCCTGAACAAATATTCTCATTGAGGCTTCAATACAAGATGCAGGTTACAGACGAGAAGTATGAAGGTATTTTGATGTTTTCAAGCGTCTTTTTGGAGGAACTTTGTCGCTTATCAAAATGGAAATAAAAATAAATAATTTTGGTCTATAACTCCTAAAAGGAACGGATTACTCTGAAAAATAATCCCAACCCTTAGTCGACATGAGGGTAATAACAAAATGAGTGAAGTTTGAATTTCGGGTGAACTAACACTTTATGTGAAAGCATCAGAAACCAAATTGTCTTTCATTTAGGAATGTTGCATAGCACAGAAATTATATCAACTATATTCAAGGATTTCTTCTCCAGTTGTGCTGTCTATTAAAGGAGGTTTATATATATATATATATATATATATATATATATATATATATATATATATACTGAATTTAATCATCAATCATTCTTCTATTATTTTTCCAACACGAGTCTCCCAAAAACCACCAATCACACTTCCTTTGCTCGACGCACTATCATCAATCCATCGAGCGCTCCTACTTTCCCTTTACTTCAATCTCCTCTACATACTTTCAACAGCCACCCACCTTCTCTCTCTCTCCCTTGTCTGGACCTTAATTTCCCTTTGCTTCTTCCCCGTCTCCCTCCTTTTCTGTGTGGGTGTGTGTTTATCTGTGTGGCAGTCGGATGCTTGTGGTTATTTTTCAGGCAGCAGCCCAGAAGATTGGACTGTCATAATCTATGGTCCTGAGTTATAAGTGTTTCTAACCCAAACCCTGAGACACAATCATTTTTCCTCTTTTCCATCACTACCTTCTCTATCCCTGCCCGCCCTCTCATCTTTCGTCCCACATCATTCCTCACTCTTCCCTTCCTTCATTGACATTTAGCATTTTCTGCATGAATTGTACTGTATGTCTTGGAGCTGATCTTTCTCCTTTGACATATAACACCTCATGAAAATGTGAAATAATTTTAAATTTTAATATCAC
Organism: Callionymus lyra; assembly: GCF_982586985.1. Taxonomy (NCBI): domain Eukaryota; kingdom Metazoa; phylum Chordata; class Actinopteri; order Syngnathiformes; family Callionymidae; genus Callionymus; species Callionymus lyra. The sequence continues at coordinate 33,248,523 of NC_141818.1, forward strand.
AAATTGATTTATTTTAGGCTGAATGTCTCAATAGTGCAATTCAGTGAGAATGATCAACCATTACTGCTCCCACTTTGAAGGTTCTTCAAATGTAACTGCTGAATGATACCGAAAAGAGACTCAATGTCTGGAGAAGTAGTACTGTCTTCAGTAATCTTCTTTTAGGTCTAGTTACAACCAGAACACGAACACACATCGCAAAACCCTAGCAAAGCCCTTCATGCACACTGCCACAAAGAATGTAGCCCCCCAAATTATACTGATAGAATTCGAGTCACGTTTACAAGAAGTGTTTTGGGCTTCATCTTATCACTAGAGAAACACATTTGTAGGTTTGTTTTTTAATGTTAATAAAAACTTTGATTAACTTTAATTTCTTTTGACTGATAAACTCAAAATACAAATCACTAATCATTTAGTACTTTGAAAAGTATTTCTCAATTAATATAATTTAATTCTTGCAAAAAATAATATGAGTGTGTTTTTTTTTTCTTCCAAAAACTGTTTACTTCAACTGAAAAAAATCTCTTAACTTAATGAAAATGGTGTCACAACATTATCTGGAGCTTATAATTCATGCGTTCGTGTCTTCTCGTTTAGAGTATTGTAACAGTTTATTTCCGTGTCTAAACAAGAAGGAGCTGTCTTGCCTGCAGTTGATACAGATCCGCTCCATTCCGCTCTAGTAGAAGAACTCACATTTTTATGAACCTTAAAACTTTTCACTGGCTTCCAGTTTCTTTCAGGATCAATTTTAAAATTGGATGTGGATCAGAATCTACTGATGGTTCCTGAACACGCTTCCATACCTTAGGAGAGAAATTCTCCCAGTTTGTTGCTCTGTAGCTTTTGAACAATCTTCCCCTCACTCTGTGTTCATGTCTGCTGACTTCTTATGAAGCATCTTAAGACTTTTTTCTTCAATAAATAATAGGTAATTGGTATTTTTTAGGTTTTATCCAGTGAGTCTGATGAAGCTTCATGAAGCAGTGTCATTATTTTCCACTAGATGGCGGTCCCTGCATTATTTTCCTTTGTGTTGAACAACTGTTCCAATGAATCATCACATTGTTTTTAAACTGATGGCGCCACCTACTGACCTGTAAACAACAACACACTGTTTCATGAAGCTTCATCAGCCCATAACTAGTTTTTATCTGCCCAAAGAAATTTTTAATTAAGTCAAAATAATATATATTTTTACCTAAATAAGAAATAAATACAGACAAATTATGATTAGTATCACACAAATTTATTGGTATGACTGGCTCATAAATCATGATTCATCTTTTTTTGTGTGCGTGTGAAAAAACAGTGTGCAACAAACCCATTTAAGTTTGGTCATTTCGATTTGCTAGCCTAAAACTCCAAGTCAACATGCACGAGGGTGAATTAAAACAATGTTACATGTTTATCCATGACTAGTAAGAAATCATAAATGGCATCAGAAGTATTATTTTGCCCATATTTACTTTCAAATGACCAGTAAAGACCTCTTTACATATGAAATATTATTTTCTGACTCTGATTGCCTTCCCAGACAAAAGAGTCTGTTTTATGAAAGCCATCTGTCATTCCGCCTTCGTACCAGCTGTTAACTCAACTCTTGTTTCGGAATCCACCTCATGTGTAAGTCTGTTCCTTTCCTACCTTCCTCTCACACAGAAGCAAAGCCATAGAGAGTTCAACTTATTTAACATGATGAGTTCATTAAAGAGATGGAGCACGTTCCATCTTATTTGCCCTTCAGCAGCAACTGAGCAGAGCAGATTGACTCCCTTGTTGCAAAATAATTGGAGTGAGAAGGAAAAAGGCAGTCGTGGATATAAGCAGAGGTAGACCGGTATACAATCTGGACATCACCAGACAAAGAAGACAGCCCAGAAGGTGGAAATGGTGAATTTTAATGAATACCTTTAATAAGACAAACAATAATAAATAGAGTCGGTAAGCATAGACCTCCACCAAGCAGAGTAATACAACCACACATTTGTATTCTCATTAAATACTATTGTTTTGTCTTTAAAGCCTCAGGTTTGAAGTTGTGTTGGAAAATCCAAACTAGCAAACGTCTAGCTTCTTAAAGGGATAGTTAAAATTGAAGTTTTACTCATTTTCTACTCACCCTGATGTCGACCAAGGGTTGGGAATATTTTTCCGTAAGTAATCTGTTCATTTTTATAGTTACAGGCAAAAATGCATGTTCATTTTAATGTAGCTACGGGAGCTCAGTTTTATACTTCCAAAAATCACACTTAAAACATAAACAGTTGAATACCTCTGTGCTGCTTGTCTGTAATGTACTTTTAATGACACCCCGAAAACAGGAATTGATCTGAAAAAACTAAAATATTTTAATATTGTTTGGAGAGTAGTTAGAGGATGACATCCTATAGAAACACTGTTTTTTTTTTCTGGTTAATGATTCTGACAACTTTCCTGGCAAGGTGGTGGCATACCAGGTGAAATACCAAAAGGACTTCAGACAGATATCCGAAAAAATCCCAGAATCCTATTCGCAAACTTTCTGTCATTAAGTTTTCCTGAAATGCATTGAAGAATATGTGGTACATTTTGCCAAGCGATAGTAAGAAATATAAAGAAAAGTAACATTAAGATAATAAATTAAATTAACAAATGTCATTATCAATCAAAAGTGTGTATTTTTCCATTATTTAGAAACTTGCTGTAGTGACATAAAATAAAGATTATAAATTAAGTTCTTCAAGGTGTTCTGTCAAACATTTAGATGAGAAAAATAGCCAGGACTATTCGCTCCTTCAGTGTTTTTTTGGTGTACTTCAAAACATGTGATTATACCAGAAAAAAACAATATTTGAGAGAAGTTCTTGCCCTCTACTTTTGTTTATTTTTCACACACATAAAAAACGAGAAGCAAATGATCCAAATGTAAGTGTGTATAAAAAAAGGATGCATTCCATTCCAAGTTGAAGGGTTACACTATTATATTACTAGTTAGGAACTCAAGGACTTTCTTTTCCTTCCGTACACATGTAGTATTACAAACTGGTAGCTGCTCAAAATCACAGAAACATATTTAGTTCGCATGTTTAGATGGAGGGTATGTTCACCTGAGAGATTTGAAACGCTTGTTGTTGGAATAAGAGAAAACTAACTTGGTCTTTTGTTCTTAGTATTTTTTCCTTTAATTCAAATGCTCTTCAGGAATGATACCCCCAATTTCTACCTTTGAAATACCTTTGAACAGTAAGGTAAGGTAAGGTAAGGTAAAACTTTATTGATCCCTCAGGAGGTCTCCTTTGGGAAATTGTTTTTTTACAATAGCCAGCAATTTTTCATAAACAATAAAAAATAATACATAAAAAATAAAATAAGAAGAACATAAAGAGGAAGAACAAGATGACACAATCTAAGTCTAGAGACAAAGACAAAGAACATAGGTCAAGGAAAGAAAAACAACAAAGACAAAGATACAAAGACTAACATGGAACAGAACATCCAGATACTCTCACTCCACTCCTGCCCCCGAACTCAGAATTGTACAATTTAATAGCCCGAGGGATGAATGAGTCCCTGAGTCTATTTGTTTTGCACCTGGGTAGGAGCATTCGTGCACTCATTCTGCTTCTCTGCTCACTGATGACAGTGCTGAGAGGATGACTGTCATCGTCCATGATGGACAGTAGTTTGTTCAATGATCTCCTCTCAGCAACTGTCACCAGTGAGTCCAGCTTCATTCCAACCACAGAACCAGCCCTCCTGATCAACCTGTCCAACCTGTTGACACTCCTCTTGGACACATTTCCACCCCAACACACCACAGCATAGAACAGGACACTGGCCACCACAGACTGGTAGAACATGCAGAGGAGCTTCTTGCAGATGTTAAATGAACGAAGCCTCCTCAGAAAGTACAGTCTACTCTGAACCTTCTTATACACATGGTCTGTGTTGCAGGACCAGTCCAGTTTACTGTCCATCCACACACCGAGGTACTTATAGTTGTCCACTATCTCCACCTCGTCGCCTCTAATGGACACTGGACGTGGCTTTGTCCTGGACCTCCCGAAATCCAAGACCAGCTCCTTGGTTTTTGAGGTGTTCAGCTGCAAGTGGTTCCTCTCACTCCAGTCCACAAAGTCACGTATCAGACTCCTGTACTCGTCTTCGCTGTTGTCCCTGATGCATCCAACAATGGCAGTGTCGTCAGCATACTTCTGGACGAGACTCAGCTCTGAGTTGTAGCAGAAGTCTGAAGTGTAGATGGTGAAGAGGAGAGGGGCCAGTACTGTCCCCTGAGGTGCTCCTGTACTGCACACCATAGTGTCAGACTTGATGTCCTTCAGCCTGACTGACCTATTGATTTCTATCATATTGCAGAGAATATTTCAAGATACCTTTTGATCACGTTTATAACTTTAGAAAAAAATTGTGATTAAATGGTGAATGCTTTTTAGAATATTTGTTTCTGTGTGCATGTAAAGGTAATACAATTTAAATATATCTTTCTTGATTAAAATATCATTAGTAAAGAGCTCCATTAAACTGTGAAATATTCGTTTCAACGAGGTTGAGGATGAATCTGGAAGCGGTTAAAAATATGTTAAAAAAATATACTGTATTAACGATAAAAGAAAGAACATGGCGAGACATATGAAGTATATTAAACATCATATAAAAAAAGATGGCTGGGTCACAGCGAAGCCAGCGACCCAATATTTTTTACAGGTATTTACCACTGATAAAGCAAATATTATTCCCTCTCCAAACAAACTGCAGTCCCATACCTCATAAATCTGGTCCAACCTTTTGTTCATCCTTTTCTCTATGGTCTTTTTTTTTGGAATGTGTGGGAGTCTATCCCTACCTGATTCTATCAGCCAAACATTATTGTCTTGAGGTGTTGGACATGAACATTCTGTTTAGGTCAAGACCAACTATCAAGTGAAGTTCTTTTTGTTGTAAATAACTAGACTTGTAGGCAAGACCGGTCTCAACCAAGACCCTACACAAGAACAAGACAATTAATAAATACTCAAGACCAAGACAAGACTGACAAAATACTATCCACCCCTCAGCCCCATTTAACCCAAACATGTTAAAGGGCTTTAACAGAATAGGTTTGACAAGATATGTCACATGTTAAAATAAACAGGGGGAAATGATCTAACACTGCAAATGGAACACAATAAACAGGGCAAGGGCAAAGACGTCTCTTCTCTACGGAAGTCCCCAGGGCATCTATAACCAGGATTACCGGACATAACGTATTAATGAAATGGAGGATTAACTTTCTCTATATGGATTAAAGTTTGGTATGTATCTGGATTTACCAGTCGGGAGGGAAATTGCCATCTTAAATGGCACCATGTCAGCTTGTTTCGGTTTTTTTTTTTAAATCATGGAAATAACTTCTGCTTGTTATCATCAGGCAATTCTAATAGAGTTTGCGATGAACTAGGATGAACTTTGGATTGAGAATCCAAGCTCTTTTATGTTTTCTGCGAAAAACATTTTGCGTGAAAAAGTGTTTTGCTTCTCCCAAAGAATCTTATCTATCTAGTTTACTCGCCTACAGAACTGTAATTTGAAGGTAAAACTGCAAATCAAATACAAATATGAAGCTAGTTTATGTCAAATACAATCAATGTACATTTGAAGTAGATTGTTAGAGAGTTGTTTTGGCACATAAAGTAAAGTTAGTCTCAAAATTCTGTGGTCACCTTCTCTATGTTTCTTGCCCAAGGCCGTCATATATTCAAAGTAGTAATGAACTTTGTGTGTTGCTGTGGGGAAAACAATATGTCTACAGCTCAAATGCATAAGGTTGTGCAAAAGTGGTACCTCATAAAATGTGTGGGAGAAAGTGTAGAGTAGAGAAGAGTATACAAAAAAAACAACACAACAGTGTTTGGGTAGTGATTTTCTGAATTGTTGCATTTTTGACCACTGGCCATCAAGTGTAATCTGTTTTTTCCTGTATCCAACATTGTATCTCACCAAAAAACAACAGGATGTTTCTGAGGAGGCTTTCTGACCCGCCCTTTGAAATTTGTTGTTGGAGAAAAGCATTCATCTTTACATGGACAACTTTTGGAAGTACAACCAATAATCTGTCTACAAAGTGTCTTTAGGCGAGAGGATGATGCAAAGGCAAAAACAATTAACACCTAATAAGCCTCTGAAGAAATGCTAACTGATGTGACATTTTCAATCACCTATTCATATTCTTGGATGAACATTCAGGCCATGCTTGTCAAAATTAATTATATCAAGCTAGTCTCCGACGTACGCTTATTAATTATTAACAGTCTCAGTAGATGGAGCTGTTGGTATGAAATTAAGGAGGGAATGAACTTTTATAGGTTAATATAGTATATACTGTATATAATTATAGGCAAAGATCAAAAAGGGTTAGAGTTATTGTTATGGTTAGGGTTAGAAGCAAACAGTTCCACCTAGTGGTCTCCGAAAGGTGAATACAATTATTAGTGAAGCTATTTTAAAGACAAGTGAAGTTTGTTAGTGTGTATTTGTGTTTTTGTGTGTGTTTGTGCACATTTCAAAGTAAGAGAACATAGTGCTGGTTTATTGATTTGTATGTACCTGATTAAGCGAAAAGTAAAGGGAATCTTTCAGTAGAAGTTGCATGAAGCTTCAAGCATTGTCCTAGTTTTTTAGTAGGTGGCGCCATGGGTATAAAAATGATGTGAGTTGTGTGGTTTTCAAGGAATGCTGGTCAATGCAATGGATAATACAGCAGATAGTTCCCTCTAGTGACCTCTGAAAATAAAGATGCTGCCTCACGAAGATTCATTAACCCATCACTACCATTGAGAGTGTGTTCACACAAAATTACTTCCAATCGTCTATAAAAAAAAAAGAATGAAATGAACAATATAAATAGCTGCCAACACTTTAATGTTGAGAGGGATGATCTGTCAAAAAAGTTTATATAGTTTTTACATTTTTCTTTTGATTTTAGTGATTTTAATAAAACACTTCTTTTACCAAGACATTCAAAACAAGAAATATGAAGCAGATGATCCCAGAGCAACAGTCTTTGGAGAAATTCATCTTATAATGTGGCGGTGAACGCCAAAGCAAACACACACTCAAATGACTGATTCAGTAGCGTGCGGGAGAAAGACAATAAAGCAATACAAAGACTAAACAATATATGGTAACATTAATCAAATCCGATGCCAACAGAGAACAACAAATTGCGCTGGGCTGCATTCTAATAATTTTGTCCAAACACATTTGTTTAGCTCACTTTTAATAAGTAGAGTTATTATGAAGTAACACCACAAACAGCCACCTGCACCATGAGACGAGTGGCCGTATTTATTCTGCAAAAATTGTTCTTTTTGTCTATTTTGTTTCAACAGCTGTGAATAAAGCTGAAACCAAAGCAGCAGTGTTTTTCTTGCGAAACGCATTCACTTCCAAAAAGATTCTGCTTACAACTGAAGTTGTCAATGCACCTGCAGAGGTGCCCTTGGGCAGTGCAGCCGCTCAAGGAGAAAACTTCGGGTTGGATTCACTTTGTTTTTGCAATTCCCTGTTCTTTATTATGTGACAAAGATTGTACTTGCATAGAGAACTTTTCCAGTAAACTTTTGTGGTGACACACCTGAACTTCTGTACGAAAAAAAAAGGAATTAAAACTAAACATTTTCCCAGAATTCAGGGAACTCTGGGTGATAAACAGCAAAAATCCATAAGAGATAGATTTTGATGACCTTCAAGTACCTTAAGTCAACAGATGGATCGAGCTTATGAAAACTCAACAATAACAATAAAACACTTGTCACAAAATGTAAAACAAAAAACACAACAAATTTGACTAAATCATCAAGTGAAAAAGTATTTGCGGAAATCTCAAAGTTTCGAGAATGGCTATAGCTGAGGCAGATTTGCATCTCGTTGTGACATTTAATGGGCGGGACTAACGTCCTTCTGAAGCAGTGATTGGTTAGACAAGCATAAGAAACTAAAGCAATTACACTAAACTAAAGCATGAAAGAAGACTGGAAGAACTTTTTCTGAAATCTTAGCAAAAGCTTCATGAAAGAATTTTGTTGATCCCCTGCTCAAAACCTTTAATTCATGATTGGCGGTTTATCCATTAACATAACCAGTTCATATGGCTCATAGATTTATGTATTTCGTTATTTCAGCCTCTATTTATTTATGTATTTCTGTCTTTTATTTATTCATGCATTTTCTCTTTTATTTATTTATTTATTTTGTTGGTAGTATGCAAATTGAGTAGGGGGGTCGAACATCAGTCTAAAGCAGTGATTGGTCACAGCGATATCATCGGATCAACTACTACTGCTTTGACGAGCATCATATGTTCACTGGTTAATCCTGGGAAGATGGAACGTGTAAATGCTATTGCTAATGACCTATGATCAGCACTGATATAGATGTAGAATTAGATCACAGTCAAATATTGTGTATAATGTGTTTTGGTTGAACTGCGTTAACGTTTGTGTCCTGTTTACTACATTGTTCTTGTGATCAGATTACATGAGTTATTCATTTCCTGGACAGCTGGGTGAGCAAACCACAACGTAATGGCTCTATTCAAATCTAACAAATCGTATAAATTCTCAGGTAGTACATTGTCACAATAAACTCTCTGGTGTTAAATATGTGATTATATAAACAAAAAGACGGTTTGCCTATTATTCAATGTTAAGTTATTCAAAAAACATAATAAGTAGGGAATAAGTACAAGAGATCGAACCTGGAGTTCTGGATCCAGAAGCCAGCGGTGCATCTATGAGCCATTTGAGCTTGTGGTGTGAATGGATAAACGGCCAATCATGAATGAAAGGTGTTCGACCATTTTAAGTAGGCGATCCACAGAATTCTTTAGTGAGGCTTTTTGCCTCAGATTTCTGAAAAGGTTCTTTAGCTCTTCGTGCATGCTTTTGTTAAGTGTAATTGCTTTAGTTTGTTTTCCTCAAACCTTAACCAATCACTGCTTCAGAATGACGTTAGACCCGCCCATTTAATGTCAAAAAGGCAATGACTGTCACGAGACGGAAATCTGCGCCACCTTCTCAGTAGACATTTAACTCATCTTGATGATGATGTGAAATCTGAATGGAAATTTAATATTTTATATACCAAAGTTACAGAACCAATACTTTGTTGGTGTCCCAGGTGTAGCCTTATGGCTTACAATACATTTTTTCTAAAAGTACAAGAAAGTTTAATGTTGCGGCGACAAGCTCTACCAACTTTTAAAGATAAGATCATCATGGTTCACATTTTATCATAATAAAACAGGGACTTCCTGGGCAATTCTTAGATGGAGATGTGCAAATAAACTGTTCATTTCTGAAGCCAAAATAAGTTAGATTCAAAGATTCACAAATAGAGATTGAAAATAGGTATATCATCATGGTGTTCTTCTCATGTCTAGGTAGAACAGAGACGGTGTAAAGGAAAAGGTTGGTGTAAAACCAAGCACACTTAATGAGTAAAGACATCACAGTTGTTATAGTGTTAGCAACAATAAAGGACTTGCCTAACCATGACATCTATTTGGTTTCAAATTCAAATTATATATAATTAAATTTTTCTGACACATTGATCACAATGTGACACCAAGGTGGAGAGAATTCCAGCAGAAATAAACACTTTTGGAGGATTTTTTTTTTAGATCATTTTTAACCTTAAGCATTTCAGACCTCCCTTGATGCTCCTCCCCCCCTCATTGTTTGTTCCCACTCTTTCAACTCTTGGGGTTGTCAACTCTAAAAGTCAAGTGACAGCCACTATACAGAACATTTCTTTTATTTGTGTGCATTAAAGCTAGAAAGTCACTTTGATGCCGATTGTTTTTTGGCTGAATCGTCTTTTTTTGTTTAACTTTCCCTTTTGTTCTCTGGTTCATGAAAGAAAAAAAAATGTTTCAGATTATCTGCTTTAGTTTTGAAAAAATTACAGCAGTGCATAAGTTTTTGAGCAGCATTGACGTTAAACCTGGTCAACAGTCTGAGCAAGTCATTCAATTCCCACCAGGATAATCAGCACTGGCTTACACACACAAACATACACCTATTAATAGAAATCACTGCTTTCTACAAGACCATATATTCCGCAACATGGGAATAGTTTCCTCGTCTTCTTTGTTTCTCTATTTTCCATCACATTTGGTAACGGAACAAAATAAACAGACGGTATCATTCATCCAACAAATCATCTTGTTTATGTTTTTGCAAAGAAGCTTGGAGCTTGAAGTGATGCTTATCTGACGCCACCCCCCAACACACACCACACACACACACACACACGCACCTTTCATAAACATCTCACGTGGAGATATGAGACAGACGGTTTTGAAAGTCAGTCATCTGCATCTCTCTCTCCTTTCAAAAGGAATATGATGTTCTCATATTTGTGCCTATTGGCATTGAAACATGGTCGGTTATTATGGGATTTGCAAAAGCCAGGAATGGAGACTACAAGTCATCTCCCGTGCAAATATTTATATCTTGGGAAATGAATAGGGGTCGCTTATAAGAGACATCATCATCCGTCCCTAAAATTGCATCTGTAATAGTGGGTCAATTTGCTGACAGATGTTCTAAGGTCAGTGGATAATCAAAAGGGCGGAGAGTCATAATTGTGTCCCTAAATCGAATGTAAAGAATTAAAACCAAAAAGATTTGGACGCCACTGTCTGGTGGTCTATCAGGTCCACAGGTGAAGCTGTGCCACGCCTAGCTATGTCCCTATGAACTTATAACACATAACTCACTTTCACAACATACCGCTGTATAACGTATTTGCTAGTATTCAGAGTCAAATATATATATTTTGAAACAAACTTAAGAATCAATATATTAAATTGATGATATCCATGACAGAGCATTATCAGTGAAAGCATGAGTGAGACAACATTTTTTAGAAGATCTGCAAGGATTTTGGAGACCCAACATTTTATTTCACAAATCATTATATTAACTAGTTCAGTTTATAATTCATCAATTTCAAACTAGTGATGGCTTGATGAAGCTACGTGAAGCAGTGTCAATATTTTCATAGTCCACTAGATGGCAGTCTCTGCACTTTTTTTCCTTTATTTTGAACAACTGCTCTAATTAAACATCACGTTATTTTTAAGATGGCGCCACCTACTGACCTCTAAACAACATGACACTGTTTCATGAAGCTTCATTAGCCCGTAACTGGTTCAAACATTCACCATTCCAATAAATAGTTGTTGTTTTTTTACATATAGCTACAAGCTGTTATTATTCCAAATTAATTCCAATTTTATTTATTCATTATTTATTTGAACTAGCACAATGCATTTTCATCGACATGTCAGTATTCAGCAACAACGTAAATATGCCGGAGTTAGCACAAAAGCTTGGTTAGCCAGGTTAGATGACACAGACTACCTAAATACATTATACATTACAGATAGACGGCAGTAAGATTTTGAAAACCTAAAAAAAAGGAAGGTGAGTAATCTGTGATTGCATGTCTGGTTAGTTTCAATGCAATTTTAAATCCTAAATAGGTGTCACAGTTTCTGACAAGAGCTGGTAGCATGTTCCATCCATGATGCACGTGATGAGTTCGTGGTTGTGCCAAGATCAGTGGGCCAAGTTGATATTAAAACTTTATTTTTAATCTAAACATTTTTCCCTTCCATCAAACTTGTAATAAAACTCTCCGTGCTTTACATGCTGTAGACTGGCCAGGTATTTGACTGTAAGGCTATGTAGGAATTTGGCAACTTACCGAAGGACACAGAGTGTGACGTTCACGGACACGAGAATCAACATGTTCACGGAAAAGTTCACCCGAAAATGATCTCGTTCAGGCACTGGTTGTGGGGGGGGAGTCGAAAATACTTTTCTTAAAAGCGACGATTAAAGATGCCTTAAAACAGTCAGTTGAATCTGTTCGTCCCCTTTGGCTGAAAAGGTAATGAAAACACTTTAACGCCAATTGGGCACACACACTCTGAAGCAGTTCAGATGGTGCGCGTTCATCCACTGGGGAGATGTATCCATCAGACAGGCGGATCTCTGTTCTGTCACCTTCACCAACACAATTTTAGAAAAGGACATTGAATGCCTAAACACGTGTAACTCCGCATGCAATTTCCTTCAATTAATTTACTTGGTTGCTTTGGGTATGACACGAGGGACCAGCTTGCTGATGTGTCTCCACACCTCCCACGGTCATGCTACCTCACCCGTCTTCCACAGCTTACACCTCCTGCCAAGTCTTTCATTAGCCCCGACAGAGGGACTTGGAATAGCGAAGTAGTCACTGAGCTGAAGATGAGTCAAGATGTGTGTGTGTGTGTGTGTGTGTGTGTGTGTGTGATACCCTGAAGATATCAGTGAAATAATGTATACATCAAGTTTGTCCCGCGGAATTGTGTGAGGGTGTAGTAAGGAGAGTCTTAGAAGAAAAGAAGTGAAAGACATTAACACACGGTTGCTTCATTTTTTCTTTCAACTTTTTTCCTTCAAAATGTTCCTGAGCTCGATGTCTGTGGCGTACACACCCACATGCTCAGAGGGAAGAAGAGCTCTGATCTTAGGCTTTCAGTGGATGCGAGGCTACTGGATGTGTGTCAGAAGCAGACACTGCTGTAGATGGCACTGTAGCACTGCAGATGAATGCTCCACTTAGTCCACCAGAAATAAGAACCCACACTCAAACTTCATGTAATGCGATGTAAGGTCATTACAGGATCAGGATTTTTGAGGATGTTTTTCTTTGGCAGTTTTAACAGGACCAACATGCTTTTTTTTTAAGGCTCAAAATTCACGTCTGTTTGGACATTGATTTGACATTTTACCTAATACTGAATTTTAAACTACATTTCCTCAAATAATAACTGGCAAAAATATGCAAAATATACTAATTTAAAACATTCTTGCATATCCAGTAGAGAAAACTATGAGTTTTTGAACTTAATATTAGATTCTTAAGAAACGTCAAACATGATACTTTTCTTGTACATCACAAAAGGGTTTTTGTTGCCTGATTTTTGAACTCGGCATATGACCCAAGGGTCCACATTTCTTATTGACCTGTATAGAAAAGAATTGAGTCATCATCAGAAATAATATTTTCATATTTATTTCTTCCGTTTGCATTCAGGACTGTTTCGAAGGTTTAAGAGGTTAGAGTTTGTTATTTGAACTGTCATTATTTTTAACATGATTTCTATTACGCTGTCCATGACTTATGATTTTTCCTTTGACCTTCATATATCCCATTGACCCCCCACATGCCACCTCATGCAGCGTAGACCTACCACAACTGACCTATTCTACTTTGCTATGTGGTTCACTCTGTGTCCATCCTTCCTATTGCCCCTTTGGGTTTTACCTTGATTTAAAAAAAAAACAAAAAACATCTACTTTCTCTTTCTTAAATATCTCCCCCTCTGCTAGCTATTCTATTTTTGCATGTATTTTATATTTTAAAGCCCGGGGCTGCCGCAAAATGTCTTGAAAAACAATCTGATTTACAGTAATAACTTGGGATATGTCCAGAGATGCCATTATCAGAACATGCCGGCTTACACGCACACAATACCTCACACACACACAAACACACACAGATCTACATCAAATCTCAATATTTGTCTGCCCCTTATTGTGAATCATTTTCAACAGCTAGTTTATAACTTGTTTCTTATATTCTTGATCTGAGTCTATATATTTGGAGCACCGCACTGTAAGTGGACTCGGCGTAAAGGTTCTTCTAATAAGAACACTGTATATAGTTAAATTTGCCTTAGAAGGTTACAGGTTGTGAGTGTGTTGAGTACCGCCAGCATTGCTGCAGTAGTTGAAGGGATGGGGGGGTCAGTCTGTCGGTGCAGCATCAAATAAGTCTGCATGGCTCTCATCCCAGAAGGGAGACCATTTTAAAAATGAAGTACACAAAAAAAAAGCCCTTGCTGATGACAAGCATTGATAACTGGACCCCCTCCTTCCTTCGGACGAGACCAATGCGCTCAACACTTAGGCGCCTATTCCTATCAAGGGATATCAGAAAAATGGATACAATTTAATCCGTAAAAAAACACATAAAATGTTTTTACCTGTAGTATTTGCAAAATATAAACATTCTATCCGATAAGAAAAGGCTTACTTTTCCCAAAGTCACAAAACAAGACGCCAGGTGGTTCCTTGTTGAGGATACCAGGCTACTTGTGATCAAATAAATACATGTGTGTATAAACATTGGTGTGTATTGTAGACAAGACAAGTGTTTCCTACAGTCTTACCTATGGTGTCTATCAAGTCGCGCACTTCTCTAAGTGCAGTTCTTTACACTGTAAGACAGTACACTTACTTGCGCAGTGCTCAAATTTCAACACATTAGTACTGTCTCAAATCAAACACTGCCGCTACACACTTACTGGAAATGACTCGACAGCTCCTTCTTCTACTACTTTTTAATGCTGAGTGCAACCAGCCGTTGGAACCCTATCGCCAACACTTGACAGCGCTTTTATTAAGGTTGTGTTTTATTTTGTTCTTACCGTTGTTGTGTTGTTTTGTGGTAAAATTAGATTTTTCTCTAGACATTTACGGTGGTTTCTGCTAAGAAGACACATCGTCAGTGACGTAGCTTCTGTTTAGCGTCATTCCCATCACTACATTTTCGCACAATGCTCATTGGGACGCACTTCTGCACTCAAAATATTAAGTGTAAGTGCAGAATTGCACCATTAATTGCAACCAATAGATTGAGAGCAATGTTGAGAAATAATGGTGGACACATTGTTTCCTCCTGTATCAGACCTGTGGAAAGAATGCCTTTGTACTTGGTTCTATTGTGTTGTGTTATTGTAATTGATTATTTTGTGTGGTATCTTATTTCATTACTATATCACTGCAACAGAAAAATATTGTAAGCAACCACTTGAATCACCAATTATATGCAATAATCACTATTCATTTGAGCGTCCAGGTTGGCAGGAACAGAAACAAATTAAAATTAAATTCAGCAGAGACAGACACGCCAAAGTGAGAGTCAAGGCAACCACGGTAAATCTATATACTATAATTCAGGTTTTCAGTTTTCATTCTACAGAATGACCTCGCAGGATAAAGAAGCTGTTAAAGCACCAGCTGGAGAAGGTTTGAAGAAGTTCTCTAGCATCACTTTATATAAGATCTTTTGAAGGTAAAACATTGAGTTTTTTATATTTTCCGAATTAATGAGTCTTTGTTGCTTTTTAATTGTTGAACTCCATCACTTAATAAATAACATAACATAACATATTTTTAGTAGATTATATATTCACTTAATCATTGATAATGGTTTTCTTTTGACTAGTAGCAGCCAGAACTAATAAGCTCAGACTATCTCTTCTTAAAGAAAACTCTTCTACCTCTTTTTGGAGACTACTGGATATTTAGGGGGTTATGAAGCTTCATGAAGCTGTGTCATGTTGTCTATAGGAGGCGGCATTAGAAATTAGTTTCATTCGAACATTTGTCCAAAGCAGGGACAAGTAGTGCGGAGTCTGCCATCTAGTGGGCTTTGAAAGTATTGACACTGCTTCATGTAGCACTGATCAGTAGAACCGGAGAATTCACAGTCTCCCACTGGGAGGCTTATTCTTTTTAAAATGGGTCCGCCCCAGGCTCTCCTCCTAAGTGGACGTGCCTGGGAAAGGTGCCGTAGCAAGTGACACTTTTCTTCTGTAAAGGAGCCATGGTTCTACTTTAGTTCTTTCCATACTGACTCTAGTGATGGTCTGATTGTTTGGTCCTCAAACCTAAAAAAATTAAAGTTATTGAAGTATTTCCTTAGTGAAGAAACCCACATCAATGTAAACCCACAAATAAAAGAATACAACCAAATAAGGCCAAATGCGATGTGGAAGAAGTTGCAGTCTACTCGAAGGAGTAAAGAGTCAATTAAAAGTTTCTTGATTCGACTAATGACAAATTGCATCAGAGATAGAGAAGTGATGGAAAGGCAGAGTGGGAGCCTCTGATTGCTTTCTGAACAAGGAGACCTATCAGAGTTAGTTTCTGGTGATGTGGTCCCCTGAACAAAAGTGACAGTGTAACCCTGCCCTTTTCATTTTTTGCTCGTCCTTCAACAATACACACTCTTTTTTTGTTTGCACACATCAAGTTGTCAGATTCATATTAATCCTGTCTTGCTAACATAAATGGCAAGAGACAGGAATTAAAAGATTGAGAATGAAAGTAAATCCCCTAATCTGGGATACACCACCGTGTCCTTTGAAACATGGCATTCATCTCTAGTCCTGGAGATGAAAGGAAAAGGTATACAATGGAAGTTATCAACGTTCACAAAGGAACTTCATTATTGTTGTGTCATCAGAAGTCCTCAGGGAGGGGTTGATACTTGACTCTTGGCAGCAGAAATTGCAATGATTAATCTCTTCACAGCATGCCTGAATATACAGAATGAACATTTTTGTTTCCAAAATAATTGGAGCGATGAGTTGTTATTTCAACTACGGAGTTTGAATGTGTGCGCAAGTGACTTTTTAATCATTTACATGAGGTATATTACATTGATTGCCATATACTGATATACACAGTTCGGATGCCTGCACGCTTGTCACCTCGTCAGCAACAAAAAAAAAGAGTAAATAAATTGCTACTAAGTTGTGCTTGTCTTAAAGATTATGATAATTAAAGCAGCATCACTTTAATGAACATGTAAAATTTGACTTTTGAAAAGAGATATTCTTGAAAAGGGTTAAACTCCCATCCAAGCTTTTATCTATCTTATGTTTTGAGCAACATGTGGACCCTGATCTGAATATTGCGATCCACAATTGCTTTTTTCAAATATATACTTTAATATTTCACATCTTGAGGTGACACATTTTTCTCGGACACACATTCACAGCCTTGCTGCTACCATTATCTGCTCTGACAAACACACGCTCAATAATGAGCAAATGTTGTTGAAGGGCATGGTGAGTTTATTTATGCCTAACATTGTTGAACACGTACTTGGGCAGGAAGCATTATAAATGAAGGATGTAAAAAAAAAAAATATCTAGGAAATATATAAAGTGAAAGAAACATCGGAAGCGCCAGTGATGTTTGCAGCTCCAATTTCCTTCATCTTTATTTTCTTATCTCTTATTATGTCTTATCTCCCAATTCTTCTTTCTGTGACTAAAACATATCGTGCATGATGTTGATCAAATACTGATGTGCTTTTAAACTGCTTTTTATATACTCAACTTATTGAGAATTGGAATTTCAGGATTGTGAGACATTAAACATCAACATAAAAAAAAAGGTTTTGAAGGAGGAACAAGTAAAGCTAAATGTAAGATCATATTAAAAGCATCAACTGGTGTCAATCATTTATAGCAATCAAGAATCTCTATTGCCCCTGTAATAATGAAGAACGGAGTTAACTGTGTGGCCAAGACTAAGTTTATCACTAAGGTGAATCCCTTGACAGGTGTCAGGGGAAACAGACAGACAGACAGACAGACAGACAGACAGAACTTTATTGATAGATATAGATGTTATGGGGCCACCCACTACTGTTGGGTAATCTGCAAGCTTTACTTGTCTAATGAAGAAGGAGCTGTCTCGTCTGCAGTTGATTCAAAACTCTGCAGCGAGAATTCTGACCTGCTCTAGTAGAAGAACTCACATTTCCCCAATCCTTAAAACTCTTCACTGGCTGCCAGTTTCTTTCAGGATCAATCATAAAATGATGGTTCTTACTTTCAGAGCTATTCAAGGTCAGGCTCCTTACATCACTGATCTGATCCAGCCTTACACCCCAGCTCAGGCTCTGAGGTCTGTGGATCAGAATCTACTGATGGTTCCTGAACACGCTTCCGGACCAGAGTAGAGAAATCCTTCCAGGCTGTTGCTCCTTAGCTTTGGAACGATCTTCCTCTCTCTCTGCGTTTGATGGATCTACTCACTCCTTCAAGAAACATCTTAAGATCTTTTCATTTGTGCAGGCATTTAATTTTGTGTGCATTTCCTTATTTTCTGGGACTACTGTACCTGTCTTATGTGTCTTGGCCTTTTTAATTATTTATTTTTAATTTGTAGGTTTAAAAAAAAAAACGTGTTTTGATTTTGATTGTTCAAGCGCTTTGTGACCCTGGTCCAGAAAGGTTATTTACAAATAACTATTACTTCCTCACTTACTTAGAATTAACCAGCCGAAGGTTTTAGCTGTGTTGAAAGCGTGGTGAACATCAGGGGGCTCAGCATACAGTCCTGATGAGTGAGGGTGCTGAGGGACGCAGGAGGTCCATTATCCTAGGTGATGTCGTTTCTGCACTACCGTAAGCAGGGTGATTTTTGTATGAAGGATAGAAAAGACTATTAAAGACCAGACAAGATACCTGACAAATGCCATTTAAGTGCATCCCTATTTCGGAAGATCAGCTGGCAACTTAGTTGCATTTAGTATATCAAAATACTACTCGCCCTCAGTCTCAGGAGTTGTGCATTTGGCTATAAATGAAGTATAAACCTAGTAAGTGAGTTGCGGCGGCAAAAAAAATGGTCTAAAAGTAAGTTAGTGTATTTAAAATTGACTGCCAAGTCTTATCAGATTTCTCACCTAATACATAACCATTTATTCAATACGACACCTATTCACACTTTCCCACACAGCTAGAGTCATGCGAGGCTGCCCCTCTCTGTGATAACCTGCTTGAATTCGGCATGAAATAACTCAGAGGGAGGGCCGGAGTTATCCTGGCTTCCAATCAAAACCTCAGCAGGCATAAAAGGAAAGACCTGAGGTCAGACTTGCTATGAGGCAGATAGAGGAGACTCAGCAGTTATGATCAGTTGTCTGACATCCTCTACCAACAGAAACAGAAATCTAACTTTTGTTTCACTTAGGGAATTGACAGTTAGGGTAAATGCTCTATTGTTTTATCTACATCATTGGTATTTTTATTAAAATAACCATCTGTTTGGGCTGGGGGGATTATTATTAATGCAGTAGTAATAGTAATACACCAACCAAAAAAGACACTTAAGAACATCCAAACTACCTCCATACTGCTCGTCTGTTACGTCCTTCTTGTATTGAAGCTTCAACATGAGGAATCATTCAAGAAAAACTTAAGCCTAAACCATGCGCATGCGTTCTTACACCTGAAGAAGGAGGAAAGAAAAGCACCATTGAGGTATTTGGATGTTTCTAAGTTTGTCTTTTTGGAAAATTATGAAGACAATTCAGGTCCAGTTTGTCTCAAACAACCACTGTGTAGGGAGGGGTAAATGGAAAAGCAGCAAGTAAAAGATGCAATGCAAAATATGTCTTTCGTAAAGTTCCATTACTAAACCGTTGATCATATGAAATCTGTTGGCATTTCGTTATATCCAAAATAAAATCCACCTAAAAGTTCACTAGAATTGAGCTCATGTTAAGCCAATATACTGTAGGTCTGCAACCTGCTCTTTTTTGTGTATTTTAGTCATGCTTATGGAAGCAGTTTGTATCTTCAAAGACCGACTTCGATCTCAAGGGCAAACACTCACACAGTTTGCACACATCCTTCGACACACAGCAGCAGTCAAACACACACACACATGTATGTGAACTGCAACGCAACACTTTCACATTTGTATTGTTGCTTGCTTACATTAGATCTTGTCCTAACATACAGACTTGAAATGAAAAATGTTATTGTCTCTCCTCAGAATTCAGTTCTTTCTGAACATCAATTAATAACCTTTGATTTTATCTTAAATGACCCAAGTCAGAAGTAGTCGTGCTCCCTGGTATACTCAGGAAACACGTATATTAAAACAGGATTCTAGATGATTAGAAAAGAAATGGCGTTCATTAAAAAAAAAAGAATACTACCAGGACTGGCAAGATAAGTTAAAAATATACAAGGCATCTCTTCGGAAAAGCCAGAGCCAGCTATTACTCATGACTAATAGAAACAATTAAGAATAACCCGAAGTTCTTATTCAGCAATGTAGCCAGGCAGACACAGAGCCATCAGTCCATTGAGCAGTCCATCCCTCCCCATCTCAGTAGCAGTGACTTCATGAACTTTTTTAATGAAGAAATTGTAACAATTAGAGGAAAGATTCAAGACCTCCTAGATTCTTCTAATACAAACGGTGCAGCTTCACTGGACACAGACACTAGAAGTGATATATATTTTGACTCCTTTTTACCAGTGAGTCCTCAACAGCTGTCTGATTGTTTCCTCCTCAAAGTCCACAACATGTCTTCTGGATCCTATTCCCACATGGCTACTTAAAGAAGTGTTCCCCTTACTTAGCACTTTCATACTTGACATTATTAACTTGTTATGTGCCTCAGATTTTTAAAGTTGCAGTAATTAAACCTCTTTTATAGGCATATGTGGAACTGCTCTAAACTGGTTTAAATCCTACCTGTCGGAAAGAACGCACTATGTGCATGTCAACCACCTCTCATCGAAACACTCTAAGGTCAGCTATGGTGTCCCACAAGGTTCTGTTCTTGTTCCAATTCTATTCACAATCTATATGCTCCCACTTGGGGACTTGATCAGAAGACACTATAAACTTTCACTGTTACGCTGATGACAGCGAACTCTACTTGTCAATGAAGCCAGATGAAAGAAATCAGCTTACACAACTAAAGTCCTGTGTTACAGATATCAAGTCCTGGATGACCAAAAACTTCCTTTTACTGAACTCCGAAAAAACTGAGGTTCTACTAGTTCCACAACATCTCAGACACTCATTAACTAATGATCTAGTTTCCCAGAATGGACTTGCTCCTGCTGCTAGCACCACTGTAAAGAATCTGGGTGTCCACTTTAACAGGTACTTATCATTTAACTCGCACATAAAACAAATCTCACGGACTGCGTACCTCCACCTCCGTAACATTTCAAAAATCAAGCACTTTCTTCCTTTAGATGCTACTGAGAAACTCATCCAGGCGGGACTATTGAAACTCTCTTCTGTCAGGGTGTTCTAAAAAGTCTCTCAGAACTCTTCAGCTCATTCAGAACTCTGCAGCTCGTGTCCTGACAAAGACTAAGAGGCGCGAACACATTTCCCCTATGCTGTCTTCTTAACATTGGCTTCCAGTAGAATTTAGAATACAATTTAAAATCCTTCTCTTAACCTATACAGCCTTACATGGTTTAGCACCAACATACATTAAAGATCTAATCCAAACTTATCAACCCTCTAGGACCTTACGATCCTTAAACTCAGATTTATTAGTTATGTCACAAATCTCTAAATGTAGATTTGGAGCCAGGGCCTTCAGTTTTCAACCAACTACCGGCTTCAGTCCGGAGGGCAGACACCCTCTCTATGTTTAAAAACAATCTTAAAACCTTACTTTTCGATAAAGGCTATAATTAGCCTTTCTGTTTATCTTAGGTGCTATAGCCTTAAAATGCTGGAGGAGTTTTAGACACCGAGCTCTGTATATCCTTCTTTTCTGCATTACATTCATCACCTGTGCAGTTTAAACCCACAATTTGTATTTGTCTCCCGGAGTTCCAGCACCTCTATGGACTCTCCTATACTCTCCACCTTGTTTCTCTCACTGTATCCTCCTTAACGCTTCTCTCCGTCCATCTGTCTTCCCCCCCCCCCATACTTCCTCCCAGCCGGTCACAGCAGGAGGCCATCAACAGTGAGTCTGGTTCTGCTTGAGGTTTCTCCCTTCTAAAAGGACCTTTTTTCTTCGCCAACGCCACGATGTGATTTACTCATTGCTGAATTGCTAGGATGTGTTTTTCTTTTCTTCAACTATAGTCTTACTTCAACTGTAAAGTTTTTATGATAAGACACTTTAAATAAAATTGAATTGAAATGGTTTCTTTCAGTTATAATGGGCAAAAAAACAACAGGTTTTCACCTTAATGGTGGAAGGTGAAGCACACTGAGTCAATTTAGGGTGTTAGGCTTTTTTCAAGGGGCTGTCCAGTTTGTCGGCATCTGAAATTGGATTTGTGTTCGGGTTCTTGTTAGTTTGTCAGGATTATTCTTTGTTACTGAACTTCAACAACAAAAGCGTTTGTAACGGACAATCAATAGTTTTTCCAAAGAATATTGTCCTTCCTACTCACTTTCAAAGCCTTTCCACAGGTGTGCCATTGTGTCCCTGAGCAAGATAATTAACCCCTAATCGCTCTGACGGTTGAGCTGTTTGAGTGTGTTATTGTCAACAGACAGAACAGCATGCTTTAGTAAAGTGTAACATGAAGATGAAAAAGGCGCTTTGACACTTTCTCTGGAAGACCTCCAGGCAAAATTAAATTAAGCTTAATTAGTCAAAAATACCTGAATTGAAAAAAGAAACCCTCAATTTGTAGAGAGGATCCCAAGTATGCAATAAATTAATAAACCCATAAGGGACTAATAAGGGATTCTAAAAAAAAAAAAAGAAAAAAAAAAAAAGAAAATGGGAAGATGAATCTATACTATTTAACTTAATAAATCAGTTCAAAGATCTCTGGTCATTAAAAAAAAGGGTCAAATTCTGCATGCAAGATGCTCAGAGGGATTTCATTTGCAATAAAATCTTCACAGTATACGCACAACTTTCAGTGAATTTTGATTTTCAAACTATATTGTTTAATGTTCGGGTTTTTCATTATGTCCTACAGTGGTTGCTCAATAGGGATCAGGGAAAAGCTGAATTTTCCTCAATCTGCTGGTGCAAGTCGACTGTAGCTTTTTAAATAAGTTATGTCTTACTCATAAAAACATGCCAATCTGTAGAGAAACAAACATAGATGACACTAACAACATGCTACTAGCTGAAGTACAATATGTTGCCGTGGGATTTTCGTACAAAACGAAAAATAGTGAAAAAAGGCCATA